>NW_028186690.1:1571958-1686718 GCF_003343005.1 Rhea americana | reverse complement strand
GGACAAGAGGCAATGGGCAGAAATTGAAGCACAGGAAGTTCCGCCTGACCATGAGGGGGAATTTCTTCCCTGTGAGAGTGACGGAGCACTGGCACAGGTTGCCCCGAGAGGTTGTGGAGTCTCCTTCTCTGGAGATCTTCAAGGCCCACCTGGCTGCAACCCTGTCTGCCATGCTCTAGGTGACCCTGCTGAGCAGGGAGGTTGGACTAGATGATCTSCAGAGGTCCCTTCCAACCTCAACCATTCTGTGATTCTGTGAGTTGAGGATATGCTGCACACCCAATATTTTGTTGTGATCCTTGAAGTTTAGGCCTGTGATGAACACAAAGTGTGGATTGAGTTAAGTTGCTTTTGACATTTTAATACAGAGTCACCAGTGGGAGAAGACAAAAATATTCCTTATTCAAAGGAAATTGTCTTGTCTCTGGAAGACAGTCTTCAGGAGTTTTCACAGTGTTTTCAGGAGAAAGAAGTACATTCCRTTGTGGTTGCGGCTAAACCAAGACGCCTGGTTATCCTAACTTCGCTTGACATTAGTATTTGAGTGTTTTATTGCGTGTAGACAGTTTTTTATAGAATATATACAATAGAATATAACTTTCATGCAGTACTTCAGCAAAGTTATTTGTTTGGCTAAGTAAGATGGCAGTGCTGCATGACAAGCAAAGTAAAATCAAAGAAAAGGGCTCCAAAAGGCTCACATTGCAATAGGAAGACGAAATGAGATTGTTAACAAAAAAAACCTGTTTATCACTGTTGTATATAAAGGGGCATGTATATAGGATTAGCTAGTTTATGAATAGTGATAATATACATGGCAAAATTCTGAGGGAAAACAGAAATTACACATAAAAAACTTAAGAACAGTTACATCAAAAGTCCGTCCAGCCCAGTATTTTGGCTCCAGGAGTTTCAGGTAACGTATACTGAGGGAAGAGTATAAAACAGGGAAAAGACAGAATGATATAATCCTACAGTTTTCTCTTTGTCCCCAGCAACTTGTTGCTTTTGGAATTCCCAAATCTTCGAATAGTATTTCAAAGATTTCTCTATAGCACTTGTGTAATTGCTTTCAAAGTCAATCAAAAATTTTTGACATCCTTCCATAATTAGCAGTAAAATCCACAGTACATGTTGTTCACATGTAGCGAGCTTTTGATGAAGATCTCCCAATTTTTCTCATTTACTGCAGATCAGCCAGGGAGCACACAAACTGGATTTCCTTTGATGAAACTAAATTGGAAATTGTGCTGCACATACATCTGTATTTGAAATGAAGCCTCTCTCTGGAAAGTTTTGCTTCAGCAACTTTTATCATTCCTCAAGAAATCTTATAAGCAGGATAAACAAAACGTATGAGACAAAGCATTGTTAGTTGCTTAATACATTCAATAGATGATAGGATTAACAAGCTACTAGCTACCGTTCTCAAAAAGACACCCAGTGAGTTTTTACTAGTCCAGCAGGCCTCAGTCATGGGGAAATGGTTAGCCTCTATTGCTTCTTGGAATAGGTTGATCTTTGAGGTTGCTGAGTTGCCATTTTCAGACTCTTTATTTTTTTTCTTAGGGTTTTAAACCTTTCAATGTCATTACCTTTCTTCCTGAATCATTGAGCTGCTACCTAATACCATCTCAACAATTACACTCTTTCTGTGCTTTTACTTTTCCCATCTTGCATAATTTTAGGTCACGTACTGCCTCACGCTTTCCTAACTCTTCAATAAACCTGAGCCAAGGTCGCACTGCTGGGCTCTGCTAGACTGGGTGTTACCTTTCAGACAGCTGAACCACTGGGCTGAGAGAAGCACCGACAGCGTTGGGYGTTCAGTCCTGCGCTAGTCGGAAGTAAAACACCCAAAGTGCATGTTGTGCATGCAAAATGCGTCAGGTCCTYTGTGGCAGTTCTTACTCAGTATTTCTAATGTAGACACTGCTTCCTTCTCCTGTACTTTTCCAACTGCATCATTTTTGAGAGGAAGAGAATGAAAAGGCCAGAAACGTTCAGTATGTTTAAGCTGTAGACATCAGGGATCTATAGAACGGCATCATGACATTTTCTGGTGTGTTTTCTGTTTCTTTCGTAATAACACTTAGCATTTTTTTTTCACTGTTAATGAGCTCTGAGTTGACATTCTTGTTGGTTTCTTCCAAGAACTCCAGCAGAGTTGGAAGGCATAATTTCCTGTTAAAAAAAAAAAGAAAAAAAGTACAAATCTTCACTGATACATCACACCTACCAAATTACAAGAATGTATATGCAGTTTCGAGTTACCATTCCATAAAAGATATCATTTTAAAAGAAAAATTAATGYTTTTTTCATATATACATAAATACCTGAGTGTATTTAGTATTTTTAATAAACAAAAGGATACAATTACATGCTATATGCAATTCCTAATTTTTAATTTGCTATTACAAAACATGTGGCATCAATGACTGCAAAAGAATATAGAATATATAAGGAGTATAAACTATTTTTAATAGTTGGAAAAAGAAATATTATGTAGAAATATCTGCTCACTGTCTCAGATGTAGCTTTACTATGAAAGGGATTAAAATATTAAGAATGTATCTTAATGCATTTATATTAACTTGTTATGGTAAACAGACATAATGTAAATGAATTATAGTGTATCGAATCAATTTATATTCTAAATYATTTTTCTCAACTTACTGACTCTGAACATGTGAGGAATGCATTAGATTTTGAGCAGTTTTTACAAAGCTATAGTGGTTTTTGGGTGATGTTTACAAAATACTAGAAAGAACTATTTTAAAAAATCAAAATAACTTTTAAATTATTAATTACAACATTAGTGTAATTATAAACATAAAACRAGAGAAAATCGATAAAAAATTATTCTGATTTACTTTTTTTCTTCTCYCTTTTTCTCTTCTGAAAGTGGCATAGGAGCCACTGTAATTACTGTATACAAGTGTTTACACTTGCCAGGGAAAAGCTAAATACACCTAATTGATAGCAACAACTCTCTTTCTCAAGTGAGGAAAAGAAGTATTTACACTTACTTATATTTAGTATTTGCAGCCAGTTTTCACTTCCCAATCTGCAGCAAGTGTCTTGCTATTGCTAGCAATGCCAGATAGCCATTCCTTGGCTGAGGGAACAGAAAACAGATGAATACAAAAGAAGGCTGAGCTTACAGAAATCAGAATAAACATATCCTAAATGAGGTAATGTCTCAATAGTCTCAATAATGTATCTCCATGTATGCGTTCTAAGTTTGCCCTTTGCCTCAGGTAGTAGCCTGTCTCTTAGAGGCTATGTGGAAAAAAAAAMAAAAAAMAAAAMAAAAMAAAAAAAAAAAAAAACAAGGAAAACTTCCAACAATGTGGGCCATGGGTAGACAAAAGATGTGGGTCTATGCAGTTTGGGGAATTGTTTTGGGAATATCAAGATGATAGGATTTCCTCTTAAATGCTCTTTCAGATTGCAGACCAGTAAGAACATAGATTTAGGCTTAGCTATACAAGTTTGATAATGAGAGACATATGAGCTGGACACCCATTTATTCAGGGAATAAAGCAGGTGTAAGGATTTCTGCCTGCTATGAGTTGTCCCTCTGCCGTTTCTGGCTGTGCTGCCCGTGCATCTGCCATTCCTAGCAGTCAGTTGCACTGTCAGAAGAGAGCAAGAGCTGCCAATACCACCACATAGGAGCAGGGGACAGGGTTAATGAAGACACTGAGACCAAGTCTGCTCCTGAGAACTGCTGTATCACATCACATGGGTTCCTAGCAGCAAGGAGGTAGGGTAGGAGAATAAGAAATAACGCATGAACAAAGAACAAGTCCTTCTCTGACCATCTTTCAGCAGTCAGCTGAAAGGCATTGTGAGCCAAGTTTGTTTCTGAATTACTATTTTCCATAACCATCAAGAGACCAAATAGCCACTTACACTGTTGACCTGCTCAACATTCACTGACAGTGAGCTCTGCAATTACGTATTTCTTCTAAACCCAGTGTTGGATTATATCACCGGTTGTATTTGTTTCTCTAGATCATTCACAAGGCTATAGACCTTTTATGAAACAAGGAGACYAGGTTTATGCAGTTCATGTGTGAAGACATCCCACACCTCTAGTTCTCTTTTTTCTCCATTTCTGTAATTTCTCAAATTCTGCTTTTTCTTTTGAGAATGAGTGACCATAGTGGCAGTTTTATAAGAAGTGTGGGCACAGCACAGACTTACTTACACAGTAGCATAATGACTTTTTTTTTTTATCCTCAGCAACTTTCATAATAATTCCTAAATTACAACATCAGTCTTTGAGACAAAATGCAAGTCAAGAACAATTGTTTTGTGTTCAGCTTCATTGTATAAATCAGTTAGACTAACTGGGAGAAAAAAATAGCTTGTACTTGTAGTAAGAATACTTAAAAGTGATGAGATCACTACTTCTTACGGGAAAGAGAGGTGATTTATTGCTCCAAGAATGTGGTGGGGCTTGTTAGGTGCTGCCTGGRAATTTATATTAGCTCCAAAAACTAGTATCTCTATTAAGTCGAAGATTTTAGTGTATGTGTTTTAGTTCTGAAGCTTATCTTTAAAAGCTGTTTTGTAGATCTCCTCAGATGAAGAATGCAGACATCAGAAAGGGAGAACTTGTTTTGGGAAGTGTGTTTCCCTCCCCCCCCACCCCACTGGTAGTTAAGTATTTCTGTCCTTTATCAAGTGTCCCTGTGAGTTTATTCTGGTGCATAATAGCTGTTTAGTTTTAGACACCTAGATGCATATGATAAGAGCATTTGGTAAATTGTACAGAGTGTATTACATTCTTAAGGTGCAGTGGATGGGTTAGTTTTTTTTTTTGTTTGTTTGTTTTTTTGTTTTTTTTTCCCAGTATTTGTGAATATGGTCACCAAGCTTTGCATTTCCTGCCCTGGCATGAGCTGGTTCCATTGGGAGCATGTGTTTGTATAAGGCGAGTCTGCTCCTAATGATGAGCTTAGTGAAGCTGAGGGACTGTTTGAGAAACRAGAACAAATGCTCTGGAAAAAATACACAAAGTAAGATCTATTTCCATGTAGATTGTCATTTTAAAATGATTTCTATATAGAGTTTCCCTGTGAAGGCTATATGGGGCATCTTTGGATAAAAAACACTGAAGTTTTTTTCTTAGTCAAAGCAAATTGGCACCTGGCATTCAGAAAACTCATATAAAGCTGTCCGTTAAAGTTAGCATACTTAACACTCCCTGTCTGCTCAACATAGTTTTATTACTTGACATAGTTAAGTTGAACTCAAAATGATTGTTCTCAGCTTGTAGTAAGCTTTGATGACTGCTGCTGCTAAGAACTAGAGAAGAGCTTGAGTGTCTGAAAGCTTGTTAGGTTTTTTTCAGCCATATGAGATACTACTTTTTACGATGCTAGCATTAAAGTAAACTTGTTCCACAGTGGGGAAAAAAAATAATCCATGATTCCTATACTTTATTTGCCTTCTTTTAATATTTATTAATCCACAAGAAGAGTCTGGGAAGAGAGAATATTTGCCAGTGAACTGCCACCTGCAAGGTCTGACAGGGGCCACACACAGATCTGTAGTATTCATTGCTTTTCCAGCTTCTTGGTTAGATGTTTTCACAGTGCCTCAGTCTGCAGAGATGGATGCTTATGCACAATGGTGATATGGCCAGGCTGTTTTTTCCCTTCTTTCTAATTTTACCATTGGACTAAATTAATCTGAACAATAAGGAGATCATTTTCATTACAGCTATATGCCCCATAGGTAAAAATAAGATTTTAATGTGACTGAAGTCTAAAGCAAGGTATCACTAAATAAATTGTTTCTACATTTAGCTAATCAACACATTTATTAAAAATACTTCTTATTTAGATTTGTGGTAAAGTTGCATATCCCATTTTAACTGGAGAATAAAATCCACAATGTGGAAAATAGAAAAACAAAGATACTAGCATACAGTAAGGAAAATCTCAAGTCGTCATTGAGATGGCACAGGAGTAGATACAAAGATGATGTTCAAGAAGACCTAGTATACCTACTTTAAAGAAAAACCTAAAACACTGGTAGGATTAGTACGATAACTATAGTGGTATGGTTGCTGGCTGTGGAATTACCTTTCCTTCCTTCATTTCCTTTAAGTGTTACTGAGACTAACAGAACAATTTCTACTTCTGAAGTAAGCTGGAGAGATGATGATAAAAGTGAAAAGCAAGCTAAATATTTGTAACTCCCAGTACCGTCATTTCCAAGCTCTGCAGCCTGATAAACGTGCGTGTAGCAGTTTTTCTTTGAAGCAGCAGTGACATCCAGCGGTGACAGCCAGTTACACTAATGCAAAAATCTATTAATTAATAGATATCCAAAGTTCTTAAATGCTCATCTATTTGAAGTTGGCAACTCAAGACTATTTTACTTCCTGATCCTTTTCAGCTTATCTTTGTTTTGTTTTCATTTTAGTAAAACAGGAATTTTTTATTGCTGCACTGACAATGAGGTTCAATGAAATGTCTCCAGCTGGCATTGCCTCTTTTGTTGCTCTGCATGATACCCTAATTGAGTTACTATTCTGGAATATGCTTGAGATTATGAACTGTATACTTTCAAAAAAGACTCTAGGATCATTAAGATTGCCTAGTTGACTTCCTGCAGTGCATGTTAGGGATGAATTTGTGTTTATTGAGTGTTGACAATAAGAGCTGAAACTCTGTATTCTTCTACTTTATTTCATTTTTAAGCACTTTATTATGAAGTAAAAATATCTGAGATTTGTAACAAATAAAATAATGCATAATAGAAATCTTAAATCTCAGCTGGTTACAAATTTTTCCTCCTATATTAAATTTCTCTTCAGGTTTATAATAGGTTTTGCTCAAGTCTGTCTCTTGTTACTCAGCATTACCACAAAACAAATGCAATTAGAGTGTTAATTGTTACACTTACTAGAAGATAAACTCATGGCAACAGCACCTGCCTGGCATTCAGCTGTCCTCTAGGTGTATTATATCAATTAGAAAGACTGACTCATTTTTAAAGCTATACTTCTTCAGAAATAATTCCAGCAGTTTGTGTGGCTGTTCTTTCTAGACAGGTAATTAGAGCAGAATCTGTTTCAGTTATATACTAGATTCTTCTCTCATAATTTAGTGTTGTTAGGACTCTAATTTCCGCAGTAGATCCAAGAATATTACTTGCTGCTAGAGCTTTTCATACAAAAATACTGAAACAAGCAGCTCAAACTACGGGTGTTTTGTTTGCCCTTTCTTGAGATGTAATCTTTCTGTGATTCACATAGAGACTAGTCCTGCAAAGTGCAATGTCATGTCCTTACTCCTTTTTTTTCCCCTAGCATTATTGTTTTGCCGAAAGACCTATTCTTTTCTGAGCCTATGCAAGAACCATAGCTGAGCTTGGGTAGAAGTGTAATACAAAGTGAAAGACAGACCTGTCACTAAATCAAAAATAGTTGGAGAACGATGCTTTTTGTAAGCTCTTTGTCTTACTCTTTGCAGGTTTGCTCCTTCAAAAGGAATAGAAGAGACAGATCTCATCATCTTTAATATGGCGATTTGCTAAGGGCCAGGGACCTGGTTCATCCATCTACCTTCAGGCATTTGAATAAGGTGCTTGAACAAGGAGTATATTTTCCCCACTATGAAGGGGCAAGTGAATGAAGACAACTGAGTAGCTGCTAAGATGTTTAGATCTTAGGTAGGCAGATATGTTTTCTAGAGATGCAGGTCCCTGTCCTTTAACTGCAGGAGAGGCCTTGAATGACTGTGCTCTTTAGTTGGTCATACCAGAGCTTCAAGATATGCTTCAGAGCATTGGCCTTTGCTTCTGGATTATGCAGCCATGAAAAATAGATTTATTCTAGAAATTTCCTATTAAAATGCTACTTCCTATGTCTGCAGACTCATGCAAAATTGTGCAACGCAGAAAAAGAAAGCAAGCAGATCATTTACCATAATAGAGGCCTTCATTCTAAAAGATCTGTAACTACCACTGACACCTACAAGAACAAAATTTCAAAGTAGGGGCATCACTAGAAGCTGTAGTTCAATGTTTCCTTGGATTAAGCCAGCTGCAAGAAAAACTGCATTCTGTACCATATTATGCCATACAAACTGCAGTGTACTGGACATTGCTTTTCTTCTACACTGGCCCTTAAGGAAATTTCCATTTTGGAATGGTTAGTTATTGAGATACCTTTTGCTAATATTCATATGATCTCCCTAACATTTCCAAATGCTTCTCCATAAAAGACGCAATCTACTGAAATTACTGTTTCCACCAAAACTGTTTACAAGAGTACATGAATGAGTTATTGGATGATGCTAAGCARTGATGCTAATACACTTGCTGAAAATAAATGTAAGAATGGACTCAGTGCTCCACTTCTGGAACTRTTTGTCCTTCAACTTAAATGAACAAAGCTGTGCTCAAATCAATTGAGCTATGAGTCAGTGTCCATATTCAGTTTAAATGATTATATGTGAAGATTACTGTTAAGTGCCAATTTCATCAACTCTTCCAATCATTTGTTAGAATAAAAGTCCAAATGTGAACAATTTTAAATAATTCAAGGGAATAAAGCTAAGACATGGAAAGATTGGAGTTTTTAGTTAGATGGTGAAATTTGATACCATTTGCAGTAGTACATCAGTCTATACCATGTAAATGGGTGTTTCATCCCAGAAGATAGCCATGATTATTTGATGTCATTGAGCAGAGTAGATGGAMTGCTTCACTAATGGTCTTCTCTTCAGAAGTTAAGAGTAGATTGTGGCAGAATTACCACTGGTGTTGCCTCTGCAATTTTTAACCCACCCAGGAATTTGGTTTCTAGTGCTATCTAGCACATTTTGCCGTTTTTCTCTTCATGCTTGCTCTGTGTTTAAAAGCAAATAATCTTCTTGTAGTTAGCCTTGCTAACCAGGTCTGCAGATCCATCAGAGCACAGAARGCTGACATGGGCATACTTCTCTGAGCAGTTCAGTGTAGCAGACTTACTAAAAGTGTGAATTTTGCTGGCATGCCCGATTACCTTACCCTTAAGACCCCACAAAAAGATCATCACCATTGTCTGGTGTAATATCACAGCAAAGAAATAGGCTCTAAAGACACATCACACATACCTGCCCCTTGAAAAGAGGTAGGTTTTTACTGCATCGGATAKGTAGAGCAGCTTTGGCTCCCTATTGGATGTCTAGCCTCTTGAGCTCGCTTCCTGTCAAAAATACCATTTTTAACAAAGCCCTGTATTGGCTGGCGACTGCCACAATCAATTCCTGGGAGAATAGTGACAACTGGTCCCCAGGAAGTTAAGTATTTGAAGCAGGCGCAGTCAGGGCCTCCTAGCTGTGATCAGGTAAGCCTGGTTGCTTCCTCCAGGAGCTTTTTCTTGTGGCAGGCTAAGGAAATTTCTTCTGTTCTGGTGACCAAGACCAGAACAATACAGACTTTAAGCTCTGGCTTCCATCACTAGTGTCTTCTTTGTCTGTTTGCTTTGTTGTGGCATTTGTAATGCTGATGATCACTGTGAACAGAATGTTAATTTATTCCTGCAAAAAATTACAGCTTGATTGTGAGCTATTCTGTAGCTCATGTGAATCTATCACACTTTCATTTTATTGACAAAAGATATATATGTCCTAAGGCATTATCTTTGAGGAATTATGCGACCTTGTACACCATGTGAAATGGACGGAGGTCTGATTTAATCTGGAGATGACATTCTGTTCTAAATTATAGAGCTGTACTTCTTTACTGTGTTTTTGTGAAATAAGCCATTGCTTTTCTGAGGCAATTGCTCTTCTGAGACATTTAAAAGGAAGTGGATGTAAGAAATACTTCACTACAGGTTGAATGACTAGGCAAAATGGGAGGCTYAAGAGAGAACTAAAATGCCATGTAGCAATTATCTATATAGAAATACATTTCACATTTTTATTACCTAGCATGAATGTTTATTTAGTAGTAAATGTGGTTACTTTACTAGGAAGGCCGTTGACCAGGTCTYAACTAGTTTTGTTTGGTGTCAAATAAGGAACATAATGTTGATGGTGCTACACAGGACTATAACACAAAGGACCTTGAGAAATAAAACTGCTTTATGAAATGACTGTCTTATGGCTGCTAAATTTAARTTATCCCTGAAAAGATAAAAAGCATAATTTTAAGTGATGTAAAATTTTGTAGCAAAATGCAGCATAGAACTATATGAAGATTTTCAGTCAGCCTAAACCTCTTATAAAACTTCAGCTTGGGAAGTAAGAAGAGGCAGGACCATTAAGCAAATCCTCTGCACCTGAATGAATTTCAGTCACTATGGATACATATTTTTCCTTGAACTAAGTACAACAGATACTGTACTTTGAAATTACTGTTTATGAAGTACAAGCATTGCTCTAATTCCTGTAAGTATGGAAAAGTCATAAGATTTTTCCATAAKATCAGTAAGCAAAGAATGACTTTCTATCATTGCGTGCTGAATAATGACATTTATTTGGCAGAACATCACCCTAGAGGGTGGACCTCTTCTCACCATCATTATTTTGTTTTATTTTTTTTTTAAGTCTTAAAAAAAAAAAAAAAATCTATCTCTACTCATTTTTTTTACTTCATTTTTATTGTCAAATATAAAGATAGGCTTTTTAAAGGCAAGATAGCTGTAATGAGCAAGACACTCAAATACTTTTCTTGGGTCTATTTGGTTTTTTATATATATATATATACATATATATATATGTATGTATATACCCGCTTTTTCAGGCAGTTGGAAAGTAACAGAAGATATTATGGAATGTCTTATAGACTAGTAACAGATGATATCAAGTACTGCTCACCTCCAAAATTTATTTTTATACAACTACCTTTCTGATAAACGTCTTTACTTGTAAATGRTTGGTAGTTCAGCGCAGGCTACTAAAGAAGAACCCACTGCAGAAGGCTAGRAAAGTGCAAGTATCTGCTCTATTTTGCTGTAACTTACTGAAACTGGGACAAAGAAGCTTGGCACTGGGGCRTTTGGAACTCAGCAGTCCCCAGCTGCTTTCATGGCATAGGAAACTTGCCATCAGACTACAAAAGCGTCTACAATGCTTCAGTGATTGTCCTGGAATTCTTCACTGGCTTTGCAAATGTAATTTGAAGTTTGGCTGGCAATAGGCARTAACAATCCTCTTGCTGGACAGTTTCACAGAGCACAGAAAAGTTTTAAGCTTTTCATTTCATTTTGTTTTGTGAAGACATGCGTAGAAAGCRTCTCCTTGACTTGAGAATTATTCAGTTTTCTTCAACAAAGGAAAAAAAAAAAGCAATAAAAATTCACTTAAATGTACTAAACTATTGGATGGAATAAGATCAGAATGGCTCTCAGTTATYGTATCTGTTGCAAATTGTTATGGTGTCCAGAAATTACCTATTCTGAGTCTTTTTCTCCATTTGTACAAGCTCAGCTCCTCATTTGCTTTTATCAGGAAATCATGCAGTCTGTCAGGGAGCAGCAAGAGTGGGTTGCACTGCAAGGAAAGGCAAAGCAGGAACCAAGGGAAAGGCAGTGCCCACTCAACAAGGCAACCCTTTGTTCTGACCATTTTCTCAGCTATGATGCACATGAATGTCCTTATGGCTCCTATTACACTCATAGCCTGCTAGGATGACATGTTTTACATATATACACATAAATCCTTTGGATTTTATATGTTAATCCATACTGGTGTTTGTATGTACACATATAAAGACATACAACTCTTCCTTTACCTGAACAAGGAGAGCAGAGCAGGAAGAAGTCCGATGATGGAAACCAGGGTCAGCCAAGAGTCCAGATTGCCAGACAAGTTTGCAGTGGTGAGGCAACCCCAAGGTCAAGTCAGCAAGTGTTAGGAGTGGCGAGGTAGAAGGCTGGGCACAGCATATCTGCAATATAGCTCAGGCAAGAGCCTGAGCTTAAATGCAGCTTCCAGCTCAACGAGAGGAGCATGCAAGAGTGGAGGCTTCAGCTAAGCTTTCTCACAGCTCTTTCTCACAATTTGACTGTACTTACAGCAGTCTGATCCAAGGTCACACACCTGCACATAATTAGAGTTGATCTTGAGTACAGTCAGACAAACTCTTGGGTTGAGGGGAAGAAGCTGTAGAGGATTATGGAGAAATATGGTCATAGGTGCTCAGGGCAGTTAGAGCTTATTGGTGTGCTTAGGTCCATGAYACAAAGTGGTTGAGCTCTGCCTGGGTCTCCAGTTCTCCTTTTTCTGGTGATGTAGTGTGTTACCTAAGAAATCTGATGAACTGGCATCTGTAAGAATTTGCCAGTCTGTGGGCTAAATATGTGTACAGAATCAGAGAAACAGACTAAGAGTAATGAAAGTTACCTTTATAAGGGTGTTCACACTATTTGTGGTAAGCATCTAATTTTAGTGTAGCATGAATCTGACTACTCTGTATATCTCTAAACAAATCACCTTAAGCTTCTTACTGGAGAACTTGGTACTGTATTCATCTACAGATACTTACATTTCATCATGTGAGTTGAGTCCTAAACTCCAAAATAAATATTTCCTAAGCATAAACTTTTTCAATCAAAATATTGTTGAGATATAAGAGTATATATAATATTTTCTTTAATATCAATATTAATACAATCTAGTGAATTTAGAGATATGTTATTAAAGCTAAATTCTGCATCTTAATATTGTAAATAAAATCAAGGGAATTTTGGAGGAAGTATTCTGTATAGGTACCATTTATAAAACTAAAAAATGGTTGACTTATCTCCGAGTAACTTGCAGCCACATGATAAGAACATAATTAATGCTTTTATCATCCTCTTCAGTTATAATTTTGTATTTTTTATTTTTGACCTGATACTTTATTATTATTTAATTATACTAGACTTAGTTCCCCCTGGACTTTCATGCAGTGTAATTGTTTCTTTCTGCTTCAGAATGTATATGAAATGCTCAGGTTACCATTTTTAAAATCTTTAATTTTCCTCTTCTGTTACACAATTTCTCATTGGACATATATAAAATGGCATTTGAAATACAATTTTGTTTAGATCATAACTAAATTCTTTGGAGAGAGATGGTTTTCTATTGTAAGCCCATTAAGCCAATGCCATTGATCTACATCTAGCCCATTTAATGGAAAATTAATCTGTAATGGAGAGCAAAAAAAAAAACCCAAACTCTTTTGTACATATGTAATTAATATCTCTGATAAAATAAATTATTTTTTTCTGAGATAAATTCAGAACAATCATTTATTTTTCAGCATAAATTTCCTAGAATTAGAGTTCTCTCTGAACAAGCTCTTCACATGGCTGAGACATTCCTAACTGACCTCTTTCTTGTGAAGGTTCTTTATTATTTTGATTGTACGCTGCATCAGTGTTTCCCTAGTGGTGGTATTTACAAGGCCTGTTGCCTTGTGTTCAGGTAGATATTTTCATGGCACTTTAGGAAGTAAACTGGTTTGGGTCCTGTAGCCTTCTGTCAAATTTGTCTGAAATAGGCCACTGATGGTGAAAGATTTTTAGGAGGAAGAAATTGTCAGATAGATAGACAGAGACATAATACATGCAGTGAAGTTTCTTATGACTCATTTCCTTAARAAATCAGTCTAAAGTAAGCTAGTATTTTTGTAAAGATCAATCTGATTTGGGCAGGTTTTCTAGCCAATATCAGAATCCAATCCTCTCTGATCTGATTCTTTCAACTATTCAGTATATGAAGGGTCTAATGTTTAATATCAAAATTTACCTCTTTGAAGATAGTTGGTGTTACTCTGGATTTTTGATTTAGCAGAGTGATACAGTAGTATACTGAAATCACAATACAAGTGTAAGTTACACTAGCAAAATACAGCATTTGCAATACATAGTTCAATCGCAGTAGAAATGTGATCCCTATTACTGGTCTCTATAATAGGCTCATTGTCATGACAGTAGGCATCCTTGATCACCGAGAAGGAATATGTGGGTTGAAGTCAGCTCAAGCCCGTTGTTCTTTTCAATACTCTTTTGTTAGTTGTTGAGTTTTCATGCTGTATGTTGGGCTGAGCCATAGATAAACTTCCTCCACGCTGGTCTGGCTAACTCAGGGGAGTCAGTCACACCGTTTTGATGAACTCCAGGAAAACATTGGCACCAGTTGATCCACTCAACTGACACAGCTGTTTATCTACAGCAAAGGCCACCCTCTGCTCCACTTTGTGTTGAGATAATTCAGCTGTGCAGCAGCTGTGGCCAGTCACTCCCTACATTCTTCATGGAGCTTCATGGGCACCTTGCCCTTGCCCATCTCCTCTGAGCCTTTTTTGGTTGTAGGAGTTTATTGGAGTCTGGTATAACTGGTCAGCATTTGCCATGGAGTGGGAATAGATGTAAGAGTATAGGGCTAAAAAGTAAAGAAACTTGAGCAAAAATCTAAATGTTTCCATCATGCACAACATACAGGAGACAACGGCTTTATGTTAACAATTCCTGGCATGATGGTGGAGGAGGAAGTATCCAGTCTTCATAGAAAGCATACAGAAAGGGAGTATTTTCATGGTACCTGGCAAGCAAACATCTATTGGCAATCTCTTTTCTTTTCTTTTTTCTTTCCCTTTTTTTTTTTTTTTTTNGGGGGGGGGGGTGTTATTCCTTTGGCAAGAGGTCTTGTGAGCACTTGGGACTGAGGTCAGCTGGCTTTCCTCATCTGTATTTCTTGTGACTTGCCACAGTACCAAATCTTGTTTAATAGTTTTCTGCATTATATTTCTAGAGGGCAGATAGAATCACTCTAAGAATATTCCATCTTTTGGACGCGCATTTTTCTCCTCTGTGACAATAAATGAATGCCTGCTCTATGTTTTCTATGCTAAAGAATGAGATTATTGATGTAGCCATCTCTCTTCACCTGAAATTAAGTTTTGAGGGAAGATTTTTGAAAGTGTTTTGAGATCTGGCAGAGAGTAGTTTATTTCTAATGGTATCTTTTGAGAAAAAGCGGGTAGATTTCTAGGTGGTATGCAAAGCAATATACTAGCCATGCAGGGAGTTGTGAACATTTAAAACTGCCCGAGGATTTGCTTCTGAATGATCTGAATAGTATAAAMCACTTTTTCCTGAAGAAGGTAGTTGTGTTATGAATCCCCAAATCTGCTATTATTTACGGTCATCTGAAAAGGTGGGGTATTGATTGTGAGACAGGTTCAAAAACAGGACCTAAAGGAACGATTGGATATGTTATTTCAATCATTTATTATCTGGCTCTTGCATATGCTAGCCTCGAGCAGTATCGCTTATTCTGATTCCCAAAAGACTCATATTTTATATCCATTACAAGATAAGCAGTTGACAGAAAATTGGTGATTTTCAATTATGTTTCTCTCCACTGCATTTTTTACATATAGATTAAGTCAAATCAAGTGCCTTGTGCTATAAATTACAACGCTAACAACACCATATGTACTGTCATGTTTTCTGCAAACTCTGAAGGAAAAAAAAACATGTAGGTATTGTGTTAAGATGCCACTCATTATGTAGTCAGTAAGTCTGTTTGCTCTAAGCTATTGCACATGATAAAAATGTATCTGTTGGAGAAAACTTTATCATAATCTGCACTCATCGTTCACCCAGTACACTGAGGGGACAGTTTATGAATAAGTTCCAGAATAAGAGATGCCATGTATTGAAACTTGCCTGCAGGTATTTTAAATGGTCAGCTGAGTTCTAAAGCTATATATTTTTATTAAAACCAAGTTTATGGAATAGCAAGAAGCAACTCTCTTGTTTGGCATAAAATAGTTTAAAGGAAAACTTGGTAAACCATTGCAGGAAAGGAGCTGTGTCTAATCCCGTTTGATATAATAGACGGTATTATTAAGCCAATCACTATGTTTATTTCTTCTTTCTTTGCACTCTTGGCCCTCAGGCCAGTACCCTTCCTTCGTCCAAGCAAGTTGTAGAATATTTTATAATTGCAGGGATCAGTAAACCTTTCCCTTGTCCCCTTGCCTTTTCCTCCCTCACTGCCTCCCAAGTTTGTGCCAATGCTTACTGCTGAATAAGATGCAGCAATCCATTAAAGCCCATCTTACTGAAATAATGAACTGGAATAACTTGCCAGAGGGAAAGCCTGTTTTGTTAAGATACCAAAAAGATCCATAGACCAAGTCCACAGGCCTGTAGTCTTTTTGTCTGCTCCCATCAAATGCAAATGAAAAGACGGAAAGTGGAACAACCACTAGGAGGCTATCCTAATTTTATTTTATAGCTTCCTGTGTTTTCAGTATTAAATCCATTTTCCCTTTTCCTTCAATTTTGTTTTCTGTCATCTTCTGTCATGTTTTTTCTTCCTTACTTTCCTTGTGGAGTGATGCTACTCGGCTGAAAAGTAGTCAGCTCCTGTTAAGGTTTGCTGAAGAGCATGCAATTTATTTTTACCTGCCCCTGTTGAAATAAGAGTAGAGATTTCTGCCAAGTGAAGAACCCATTAGTAACACAAAAGGAGCACTTCTATCACTGAAGGGATGAACAATAGTTATAGACATCAGTTACTTTTTATTTGCTTTGAGACAGGAGGGCAGATTGTTCTTTTGTCTGTACCCTGCTTACAGTATGCTGCTTCTTTTAACTACTAAAATGGCATTTCTGATCCCACACCACTCTCTTCAAAAATGATTTAAAAACAAAATTATGCCAGTTAAGACATAGTCCTAATTTTAATGCTGCATTACTCCGATTTTATAGTTGTATAATCTCATATAGAACGTGGAGTAACTCAGTGGTAAATCAAGCAGCTTCTCTACATGCTTCAAAATCTGGGATTCACTTGGGCTGGCTGGGCTGAGAATTTGGTTTATAGCCTGAAGCCATTGCTGTCTTGGTACAGAAGAGAGAAGAAGCAGCCAACATGTTACTGATTTCTCATCCTCCACTTGTTTTATTGCAGTTAGAAAGGTTGTAAATATAAACGAATGCGTGCAGTTCTTTCAGTTTGCATTAAAAGGAAGGAGATAGAAGAAGAATAAAACCTATGAGATTTATAAGGTAAGAAATCTGAAGAATGCAGTGATAATTTTTTAAGCTTTTTTATTCTGTTCTTTTTATGCAGCATCACGCTGACCCTTGGCAGGATGTTCCCTATTGAGACAGTGTTTTCGCAATCTGTTAGCCTTCTTCAGTCTTTGCCAAGTGTTGGTAGTGATGGTTTTCAAACACTCTTTACAGTGATGGAATTTCATATAGCCTTTTCCTTTTCTTTTAGTGCTTTCAGAAAAAGTACTTTCTGTCCTGGTTACCTGGTAACATCAGCAGTGCAAGCAATGTGGTATGTTGAACTAATTGCCAATTAAATAATAGACAAGGCCAAGATCTAACAGAAAATCATTATGCACAGTTCATTAACTGCATTTCACAGAACCAAAACTATGTCACAGGATTTTTAAAAACAGATCTAAGGGAATGCACAGTTTCTTCCATAATACTGAATAACTACAGAACGGAAAGAGATTCAAACTGGTATTTCCTGGGCTTTTGAGTTCTTCCTCTCTTCTGTTACATACCTGTACAAATCAGTCATTTCTGAAGGTTAGTTTACCTTCTCAGGAGAAAAGTGACCTTAAAAAAGACATGAGAATTCCCAGGTATAATCAATAGCTTTGTACCACAGTGTGTAAAAAAATGCCTTCTCTGATGCTCAGCTATAATAAACTAGGAACTACTAAAGAAGAATGAGGAAAACTACGGATGCCTTTCAGACAGGTATTGAAATATTTGCGTGGCTTCACAGAAAACCCATGAGAATAGTGAAAGAATCAGAAAGCATGCATTATGGTGAGGGAACCATGCCATGGAGTACTTAACATATAGTTAAGGCCTGTAGGAAACTAAAAAGTACTGTAAAAGAGGAATCTTTAGTTTAGCAAGTAAACGTATAACAAGACTGGTTCTTAATGCTAGACAAATTGAGGTAAGACTTGAAATGGGTGTGCATGTGTGTATATATGAATGTGCTTAAAAGCAGATGAAAACAGCTAAAAATATAAAATTAGGTGTTTGAAGCAAGTTTTCTTAGGGGAATGAGTGGATGTATAGAAAGTCTGAGAGCGAGCACAGTTTCCTCTAGAGTAATGGGGTTTTGAAATAAAGGTGTTAAATACATGGGTGGAAATAGGTGAAATTATTAGGAATAGGATCAAAAGGAGCCCCCAAAATAACATTTGAAACATATTTGGTAAGATGCTGGGCAACCCATCTATTCCAGTGGTCCTTTCTAGTCTTATAATTTCTGATTTCATAGCTTGTAGTCATGATGGTAATGAAACGTAACTTACAGAGTTCTGTGAATTTGGAGGCTCCTTAGCTGCATGCAGAATGCCAGAAAAGAGACCTGTAGTTCATGGTCAATGTCAAGTTATACTGTCAGTTATGCTCCTCACTTCTTATGACCTTAGTGGGAGTTGCAAACACACAGCTGAGAGCAAAATTCAAATCTCAGTTCCTTATTTTCTCAACTGAGGTAATGTGACTCAGTGTGACTCTCCCATTGCTCAGCTAGTTTTTACAAAAAGAAATTGTAACTGCAGTTTTGATTTACTTACTGGCTACCCCAAAATCTCTCTACAAGATTATTCATTTTCTCTAAGTTTTTGCCCCATTCTCACTGAACTTAACACATTTCAGAACAGAATCCTTATCATCAATTAGCTTACTACCAAGAGCACGGACGTGCRTCTTATATATACAATATATATATATATATAGAGAAATAATATATAATTAACTCTTATTATTATCTTATATCTTATAATAGAGATATTAGCGCACTGTGTGTTCTATGTTTGTCATTCTAGTGTTTCTATTCTGCAAGGGATTTTGATAATAAAAGAGAGAGCATCTGTGGGAATACAGAATGTATTTGTATATATAGATACCTTAATTATTTTTATAATGGAACTAAAATCCTATCTTTAATGTTTTGAACTAATCTTTAAAGTTGGAAGTATCAAGATGGAAACAGTGATACCTAGCTCAGAACTACTTTTAAACTTACTGATGAGGGAATGTTGAGTGGCTGCTGCTTCTAAAGATCTTTTCATCCAATTAGTTCATTAGATTGAACTTACTTTTGAGATAATAACATAATATTTTCTCAAGACCTTTTGTTACTGATACAGATACATTAAAAAGTGTTTTTACAATCAGTTCTTTCTGTATTTTTGATTTCTTGGTCAGAACTTTGTTTGCATTGTTTGTGGCATTCAAACCCATAATAGATTGGAAATGTTTTGCTTGTTGCCTTTTAGGAGCTATTAAAATTGTTGCTTGCTAAAAATGGTCTACCTTGAACCTCGCTGTAGCCTAGCAACTTAATCTGTGGTCTAATAATGGCCTTTCCTGATAGCCACTAAGCACTAAAAGGAGATGCCATAAAATTAAGGACTGCAAAACCTAAGTATAATAGGTAAGCTCAGGAGGCAAGCATTTAAATGAACAAACCTTTTGAAAAGAACTAAAGGTTCTGTCTTTTGGAAAGGTAGCAAGACTTGCCAGTCTGCAAATGAAGGTTCCCACTGCAGGGAAACACTGTGCCAGAACATCATTATCTACCTTTGGACTATAGCTCCAGTTCTTAAAGGCTGTGAGAGCTCAGAGCTTCTTAGTTCAGAAAATTTCAACCAGTTATCTCAGTGCTAAGTCTAGTATTTTATGCTTAGCTAAAATGTACCTTGTGAGAAAGTGTGTTCTTTGCTAAAAAATTCATCATACATGCAGTCTGAATCATTCTGGCATCAATTTCCAGCTTTTTATTCTGGTTATGCTTTTCTCCAATAGATTAAAGGATCCTTTTGTATCCAATCTTTTTTTTCCCATGGGAAAAATAAATCCTGTAATAAGGTTATTCCTCAGTCTTCATTTTGGTTTGCATAACAAGTTGAATAAGGGGACAACAAAAGTGCTTGCCATAGGGCTTTTTCTGCACTCCTTTAGTGTTTTCTTTTTTACATCTCTCCACACTTTTTTTCAGTCTCTTTTAATAAATATGGTCCAGCATCATACTTATTTGCAGTGTTCCAATCTGAGTCATGCAATTCCATATACGGAGAAAATTCACATCATAATTATACTTCTTAATCATGTTATAGCTAAGGGTCACACAGTTCCTTTAGCCACAGCATTGTCCTGGAGATCCGAGTTAAATTGTTTGTCCACTCTCTTCCCTAGATCCTTTTCATAGTTTTTGCTTTCGAGAATGCAGGCCCTTTTTGTTTTATGACCTCAGTAATTTATTCCCTACTGCACTGAATGCCTTATTTTTCTAAGTATTGCAGAGCACTGTGAGTGCCTTGTTTTTGCTGTTAGTTTATTATTTTGCCAGACTTCTGTCCTCTGCCAGTATAAGAGCAGCAGTTTTACATTTACTTCCAAATAACAAATATCATCCAGCTGAACAGGTCAAAAATGTCTTGTTAAATGTAATTTCCTTTTTATTTCTCTTTCTTTGATTTTATTATATGCGAAATATCCAAGAATTAGGTGCTTTGATTTTGGAGTGTAGTTGTGTGCTTGCCTGTTAGTGATCAAGAATGTTCAGAAAAGGAAGACATCAGAAAGCAAGATTCCTAGGCAAAAATGGCCCTAAAGTAGTTACACAAAGATACTCATCGAAGTATGTTCTTGAGCTGAAGGAAACGTTTACAATATCTTCTGTAAGGTGTTAGTAAGAGCTGTCAGGCTTCAACTTGTGGGTTCTTTTAAGATCTATCATGTGTCTGTTGGGAGTTAGGAAGAGCAAGGTGTTATGTACCCCATAAAATGAAAAATGAATTGAAATCTGCAAAATCACTATCTACAGGYTTGTGGTTTAAAAACTAAATAACCTTGTAGGACCATCTTCGAGGTATAGATTCAGTTGATTTTAGTCAAATTCATCAGTTTGTTTCATAACTTAGCAGATAATCACTTCCAGATAACTCTTAGATTTTAAAAAGGTTGATTACTTGATAGATACCAATGTGAAGACTTAACTGATTTGATATTTTAAGTCTAATTTTGATACTAACTTGTTTGCATAGCTTTGATTTGGAAATATGCTTTACTCTTCGTTAATTTAGTGTTAAGAGCTGTAGATTGTTATTATATTTTCTATATTTTACTCTAGTTAAATGATTAAATCAAATTTGTGAGACGTATGATGAGTCATATTTATTTCAAAACAGAATGGAGACCCAGAACTGTTSGTATCAGTATTTGCTATACTAACTGATAAAGGAGTGTGTGCTATCTCTCTCTAACATCTTTTTGCTGCTTAGGAGTCCAAATAATGATGTGCGTAAGTTTGAGCATTAGGTCCTTGTGATAGCTCGCAAATAATGAAATTTTGCCATTCCATGAAATATTGCCACTCCATTTCTCTGATTACTATTAAAAAAAAAAAAACAAAAACAAAAACAGGTTGTACTGTTAAAATAAACCACTGAATCTTAAATGGTAATGTAAGATGCCATCTCTCAATCAAATAACAAGCGATATTGAAGGTCGTGACTTGTCCAATTTTAATATCTTAGAAGAGAAATTTTCAGTTACTCCATCAGCACAGAAACTATTAAAAATTGCCTCTGTGACCTGGACTCTGTGACTATGTTAATGAGAAGAACAAGCTGATACATAAGCCTGTGTTGCAAAAGGCCTAGTGAGTTTAATTGTATATTTCAGATATTCTGCAGGCAAAGAACTGTATGTATAGCTCATGTCTAGAAATTTTTTTTCATATTGTTTTTACTGGCTGTCGTGTGAATTAGAAAATTTTCTCATTAAATAAAGGAGACTTCCAAAATTCTCAAAAATTTTCAGAACGTAATTAATATTATGATACAAATGCTATATATTTTAGAAATGATTTATTGTAATTGAGAAATAGAATGACCAAGTTTATGTTGAAATAATGATTCATTTGACAAATCCATTAGCAAGCCACAGAATGTATTAGAATGTATTACACAGCTATTTTTGATAATCATAAATGTTAGTCCCTTTTACATTGCCTTTTTATATGAACCAATAAGGCTTGGTAGGCTACTTTCTACTTTTATCCTTGTCAATATAAAAGCACAGGGATGCAAATGAAGACAATGATGTTACTCCATTTTCTGATATTGGTTGCTGTGAGTAGCGTTTTGTCTGTTACTATCTTATAATTTCATCTATACATCAGGGAGGTTATTTTTTCTATTTTTCCAAGATAAATTTAATGTGAAAGGTACTTTTCGTGTCTTGCCACTTAAATTAGCTCAATTGAATATTTGAGGCATTTCAGAAAACTTGAACACTTTGGGTGTGAGGTGAGGAGGGAAAGACAAAGGTAAGCACGGAAGAGAGTATCCATAAAAGTTTGTAAATTAAATTATCTGTAATTGATTTTTTTAAAATGTTAATACGTGTATACTGTTCATCTGTAGATGCACTACCATATCACTTAGCATATCAGAACATGTACTTGGCTTACTGAATGTCTGCAGGTGATGGTGTGGTATTCCCTTTTCTTACATTTTGAATATGCTATCCTTCAGTAGTAGGGCCAAGAAAAGAAAAATGAGAATGATTGCTCTTGTGTGAGTATTTAACAGTACAGCTGATTAGCTTTGGAAATTTAAATGACCACCTTCATTTGTTGAAATTTGTCTACCATATCTAACCCCCAAATAAATCTAAAATAATTGAAATTTTTTTAAAAAAGAGATTATATTTTCTTACCCACAAGTTGATCATCAGATGTTTAGAAGCATCGATGACTGGCCATAGTATGAACAAAGTATAAACATAATAGAGGTAGATGCTAAAATTTCACTTCATTTTTCACAGAGTTTTAGTAAGCAAAGGCCATGAGCATCATGATGCTAGAATTCCCTGTAATGTTGAAAAACAGGTTTAATAAACACATTAACCGCAACATACCATGCAGATTATCTCATACACTTTCAAATTAAAGATGCAATGAGACAGTAAATCTCACAAAAATGGCAGGCATGTTGTGAAAGGATTATCTCTTCCAGATATGGTGAATTATTATTTTCATTATTCATATTTTGTAAGGAGCTCCTAAACAGAAAAGACCTGTGTCAGAAAACATGTATTCCTTCATTTGGATTCTTCTAAGTYTTCATCAGAAATACAGTAAATACAGAATAAATATGCAAATACTCTTGGTAGTTATTTATTGGAGTCAATAGTTACTCTGTTTTGTTGCTTAGAAGAAACTGGAATTTTGAAAGATGTTACAGAGTTACTTTGCAATCAATATCTGATAAATGACAAGATTTTTTTGATTTCCTGGCATGTTACTATACTAAAAAAAGCATCTGTGAAAGAATACACATATTCAACAGAGCACTAATCACCAAAAATATCCTTAACTATTTGAAATTTGTATATTGGAAAGAAATTTCTTAACGATGCAACTCTGATATTTGAAGAAAAAAACGTATTTTTTTGTGGCTGACTTGCCTAATCTATATTTATCTGCACATCAAAATATATTTTTTGTCATACCAATATGAAACTTGGATCAAGATCTCTAAAATGCAGTTTTCTAGGCTTGAAGCCTGAAAACTGATAAGTGCCTCCTGAGATTTCACTGTATGTGTTCATCTTAGACTTAAATATTTGCAGACACTTCAGCAGCTGAGGCCTTTGGCTCTCATGTATCTGTTTGGTTTTTTAATTTAACTTTTTTTTCTCCTTGATGTTTAAGAATAAAAAGCAAAGCAAAGTGGTTTGTGTCTGTAAAATCAAGTACTTGTCTCTTTTGGTTTTATTTATAGGTGTATTTGTTGCTCCAATGTGATATTGCATGATTCTTTGGATTTAGTCATTAAACTGATTATTCCTACTTTTTATAACATAATATTTATATTTTTGCACTACTTTTTATACAAGTACATATTTTATACAAGTACCTATATTACAAAGATAAGAACCTCACAAGCGCATTTTCAGATCTGAATGGACTCTCATGATGCTAATCTCGCATATCATTATGGAAATTTGTGGTGAGATTCATCTCACCAAACTTTTAGATGCTTCTGTTATGGGTTGCCAAATCCGGTAACCTGCTAGAGACAAGACTGCCGCTGCCCCACGTGCCCAGGTCCAGCCAGCAGTGAGGCTGAGCATGTACTCCGTGGGGGCATAGAGGCCCCCATACATGCACACACACATACAACATGTGTACATGCCTGGCTGCGTAGATCGATACAGACAGAAAACGGCACTCCTGCAAACACRAACAGCACCGACGGTCTCATCCTGTTCCCCTCTCTGGCTGATCAGGATGAAAACCTGTTAGGAGAAAATATATGTACATACATATCCACATGTATAATGTGGATCCCTCTGGTGGACACTTGGGCTGCCCAGCAACTATCCCCTGAATGCCCTGGTCTCCCCAGTTGCTAGCACTGGTTGTTCCAATATGTGATCCAACCCCTACTCTGATGGTGAAGGAGAGCTTTTCAGAAAAGCGTCCTGTACCATGTTCACACAAAGGAATGAAGGAATAGAAGGGACTCAGTATCTTGTGGACACTCTCCTTTTCTCTCTTTTCTGTTAAAAAAAGAAAAAAAAAAAACTAAAAAAGCAGCAGATTGATTTATTTTCACCTTCTGCTTACTGGTCTGGCAGTGGTTGCCCTGGGGGAAGAAGGAGGCTCCTTCTTGCAAGGAGAGCTGAGATGCTTAGCGGGACCTGGAAGCAAATGTGGGCTTTCAGGCGGACAGATCTGGTCAGGAGACTATGAGCTGCAAGCGGCACCTTCTCACTTGCTGGACTAAAGGACCCACGTCTAATTAGCAATTATTCTGGTTTTGGGAAAAAGTTGGACTTGCTTCTTCTCAGGGCGCTATTCAGCTCTTTCAGGAGGAGCAAAAGTTATCTTCCAAATGCTTCCAGAAAAAGCTGACAGCACTGTAGCTATGTTGCGAATATCCATTCTGGGCAGAAGAGTGAAAAGAGGGAAAAGGCAGATCCTATATGTTTTCTGGTCTCATTAGTTTTGGATCAGTGCCATAACCCTGGGGGAGTTTCTGACACACATTTGAATATTAGAGACTAGTGATGCTCACTTTCTGTGGAAAATCAAAAATTTGAAAAGCTTTACCTTGATAAAATTCACCTAACATTTGTAGTGCAAAGCTTAGACTGTGGAGAATTCATGAAGTATTTTAGAAATGGAAACAAGGATTTTGGAGATTTTTAAAGTGTGACAGTGTTTGTATGAAGTCAACAAGTAGGGCTAATGCTTTCCACACTGCTGTCACAGACAGTAATATAGTCTCATCAGTAATACTTTTCAGCATCTCAAAAATAAATGACTGGTAGTATTTATAGAGGTGGTGACATATTTGTAATTAAAATTCTCMTGTGCTTCCCTTTGTAAGAACCTGCTTTTGATTGCCTGGAATTCTACCAAGTTTACCATTTCAGGATGACATTTTCAGTGTTATTTTGCCAGAAGCAAATATTTGCTTCACTCTTAACCTAACTTAACTTAACTCAAGTTAGGTATTATAATGAGATAAATAAAGTTTCCCTCACTCATTGAAGAGAGRTTTAAGCTAGCAAGATTAAGTAAGTCGTAAGAACTAGATGACTTTCCAAGATTCTTTCTAACGCAATTTTTCATGATTCTAGGTTGTTCAGAACTCTTGAATCGGATTCACAGAAGGTATATTTTCATTAGCAAATTTTGTTACTCAGTGGGAGCAGACTAATAGAGCAAAACTTTGGATGCTGAGGATCTGAAGTCTATATTTTGCTCATATTAGGAGGTTTACTTTAGATGAACTCTAGTCTGGTCCTTTGGTCTGAATACCCATTAGCAGTTAGGTGCACTTCCAGATGCATCTTCCCATTCAGCTTAATGTAAAACAAAGATAATTTTTGCACTTGGAGACCATGTAAGAATGTATACCAAAAAATGCTTCAGTGGAGAAGATGGGGAGATTTGCTTCAAATGCTCAATCTTCACCCAAGCTAAAATACTAATGTGAACTATGAGAAATCTCTTCTTCTGAACGGAATGGAGTTCTTCTGAATGGAATGTAACTTTGGATAGGAAACATACACCCTTGTTGGTCTGGCAAAAACCACCAAAAATTGGCCCGGTTATATTTCTAAAAAAGTTTAATTCACACACCTTCTACAGAGATTTTTTTTTTTTTTTAGCTCTTTGCAGCTCCATTTTGTGCAGCAGATATGCTGCAGCTCTTCCGTACCTTGACTGGGGAGGACTTTCCCTGTATTTGTCTTCAGGCTGTTGTGCCCATTGTATGTTGAGTACTCGGAATAGACTAGGTGCAAATGTCCACACTTTGAGATGGAGAATAGACATAGCATGTGCTGTTGTAATTAAATTGTGTTGTAATTGTACGTATGTATTGTAATAAAATTAATACTCTCAAGGAATCAAATTGAGGAGGTAGAGGCAATTGCTATTGCCTCTTGCACTTGCTATTTTTTTGAACTCGTGATTTTGATAGCTAATATATTTTTATCATCTATATGTATTTGTGTGTTTGTGCACATAAAATGTATGGAGACATACTCATCGTTCTGTATATGGTATTGTCATGATTATCTCATTTGACTGTCACAGTATCTTTCCAAGACATGCGCTGTTTATTTGATGGATACCTGACGACATCTCCAGCAACTGGTGATTTCTTCTGCTGCCTCTATAGCAAAATCTATTGAAAAGAGGACAGTTTTAAGTTTTCCTACAATTACTCCAGATTTAATTATTTTAAGGGGGGAAATGGAGTAATTCTGTGTTTCAAATGGTAATTGGAGCAAATGGATACTTGCTCCAATTATATTATATTGTCAGTAAGACAACCTAACTTTCATTTGTGGTGTTCTGTAACATGTGGTTCTAAAAACTGACATATGGGCAAACAGCCGTCGAGGTAATTATCTGATCAGTTATCTATAAAAGTATGTAGAAAGTTTGAGAGTTTTTTCTGAGTAGGATTTTTATTTTAGTTTTCAAAGAGCTTTTGAAAAAGATTTTATGTAAGTGTAATCATGAAATTAGTATTTTTTCCGATTAGCATGGAAAAGTCTGATTTCTGATGTCTCTCAGGTATAGCGATTTTAACTTTGGAAGTCATCCAAAGGCTGTTCCAGTGGTGCACATCAATGCATTTCCCTTAGTTGACTAAGCATTAAGAGATATTTCTGTCTGTTCTGTGTGCCTCTGAGATTATACTGCAGTTCAGATATATGTATGAAAAGTATCAAATCATAATTAGCAGATGACAGACTCTAAGTCTTCCAAAAACTGTGTGATTCTGAAGACAATAGAAAAAATATTCTTGCTACAGATAGTGAAACCTAAGATAGCAATCATTTATCTTTTAATATGTTCAGAATACAACAAAGTCTGTCTCATAATTAAATATCCTTGAAAAGCAGACTTTAAAACATACCAGGTCTTTAGTTCCCTCATATTGAGATTAAGAGTATTTGAAGTGTGGGGCAGCTCAAAGCTGTAAAAAAATGATCTCACTGTGGATCTCTGAATGGTGAGATCTGCATAACAATTCTGAAATGTATGATCTTAAACCAAAAGGCACAAATATCATATTATTGCAGAATTTATTAGCAAATTCTAGTAACGTTGACCTGATCTTCCTTTTTCACCTGTTCGCAGCTGCTTGCTAATCTAATTCAAATTGTTTGTTCACAGGATGAAAGAGATGTTTTTAAGCATTCTCAACAGTTGCGAGTGATTGATGTAAAAAAAGCCACTCTAATTTAACGAGAGTTGCTAGGAAACACGCAGTTTGAAGATGAAATCCCCCACTGAGCTTGTCTTTAACTGTACAGGAGAAAGTATGTTATAGGGTGTCTTGAGTTACAGATTATATGAATAAATAGTTAACCTTTTATAACTATAAATACATCTGTTATGAGCTTACTGAACATATGTGATTCATTCCCTTATCTTTATTTTAGTGATGAAAAAGAAGATAATACTAAATTCAATAAAATATTAAAATCAGATAGAAAAAAAACCAACAGTGGTGTAAAAGTTTTCATATAATCTTTTTCATTTTTTGAAACATCAGATAAAAGCTTTCTTAGAATTGGATCTAGTGTATTTAAGATTTAATTTTTAAGATTTTTAAGATGTTCTGAGTAGTCAAAGCAATCAGCATAAGAGTTCTTTTCTTTTTTAAACTTCAACAGAAGAAAACCAAATGATAACAAAAATTACTCACTCGAATTCACTGGAGAAGATAACCTTGTTATCACTTGAAAGGTTAAAGTAATAAAAAAAATCCTCTATATTATATGAAAGGTAATTATCATTCTGAGTAAAAACTTCGTGCTGGTTTTAGAACCTTGAATATGTTTTCTTATTTAGGATTCAAAGTTACACTAAATAGACTTTGAATGCTGAAAAGAGAGAGAKGCAAATGAAAGCAGCTTGAAAGTATAGGAACCGTGCATCATACAGTGCAGGAGCTCTGTATGATATTCTGTGTTTGACAGGAAGTTTATTGATTTTTGTTTGCTGAAATTTTTTACCAGGCAGTCTTTAAGCAGCATAGCCCTTGAGCATGCTTTCAGAGAAATGTGAGCAATGGCTGTGATCCTTTTTTTTTATTACCCAAGAAGAAAGAACAGCCAGTTGCTGAYAGAGCAAAACATGTGACAAGGGCTTGGACAACTGGCTGCCTGAGTCTTTGCTACTGACACAATGATTAAAGATAATGTTTAAATACCTCTAAGCAACACTTCATTATCTGAAGATATTTCAAAACAAAACTTTTTGCAGCTCAGTGGCTCAACAAAAATAACTGATCTGTATGAAAAATTAATAGTAAGGCTGAGCTGTTGGTCTTACCACAAATTAGGAGATACTTAACCTACCTAAAAGAAAAATAAATGTTTATAATATCAACACTAAAAGACCCTTTATTACAGAGTCATTGATTACCTGCAAAGATAGATGTGTGACCACTGTAAAACTGTAGCAGGGAAAATAGTTAGTGTAGATTCATAACGAATTTCTGAATGCAAATAAGAAAAATAAGATGTCTCATTAGTTACATGAAATATCTGAGAAGACGAAATAACAGAAAGCTAGGAGAGAGAATTTTTTTAAAAAATGGAAAGGGTGATGCAGTAAGCAAGCAAAGAAGGTCCCATAACATTCCTTACTTGCTTAACAAAAAAGCAAAAATGCCTACTGAACACCTGACTGAAGAAGAAACTGATAAGGTATTAATTCTTTGCTGTATAACTATAAAAGAAGCAGGAGAGTTAAATTCACAGTGTAATTAACTATAGGAGTATTGTCTTACTTGAAAAAGTAATGCATTAAAAATTACCATGGAAAGAAGATAGAATAAGCTCTATTGCTCTGACAAAGGCAATAGATATGGCCCAAAATATGTCTAGAGAAGGAATTTACTTTCTTTGTAGTTGATTCTTGGAGGTTGGGGGAGGAGAGGAGAGAACAAGGATAATGCTGAGCCAGGATATGTTTTGGTGTCRTTGATGTGCCAGAATATTAGTTCTATCAAGCCTATTGACTTGAGACGTCATGTATGAAAGGAAGCAAAAACAGCAAGTATGTAAATATTTCCAGAAGAATAACAGTTGTTATTCTTGTTGTACTCGAAACTTCAGATAAAGTTTCCTACTGACACTTGTGTCAAATCCTGTAATAGCCCTAGAGTCCACCTCTGAGACATTGGCTCTTTGTATTTCCAAGTTAATGCTTAATAGATAAAAATATCCACCAGTGGTAGTATCCATTTTTAATTTAGCYTGTCTTAACATATGTTAATTAATTAATTAATGAACTGATCATTTTCTATTTTGTTTTGTTTTGACATCTGTAAGCAAATACAAAAGAATTTGGAGTGATTTTACTTTTTCAAATTTACACTGTTTGTGCTTTTTGCTCCATCTTAGTGGGTGTTTGTTTATGGCATTGTATGTTATGCKTGAAAGCATAAATTCTGTTCAAGAATCTATCTTGTTCTGTTCAAGAATCTGTGGACCATCAAAGATCTTGCTTAAGATGATGGGCTTGTTAGCTGGCTTTCATTAATGAGATGTGGAAGAAGTAGCTCTACTCTCTAAAGAGGATGAAATGGAAAATTACTAGAAGCATCACTGGAGATGAGTGTTTGGGCCAATGGGCAGTTCTGATGTGGGCAATGACCTGTATTTTGAAGGGCAGAAATTTTAACTTGCATTTCTACTTGAACAAAGGTGGCAAAAATAAAGACTACAATCAAAAAAAAAAAAAAATCAAAGATGATCTAAAGGTAGTAGAGAAGTGTTTCTACAAACCTTTGTGAAGGGAATTAAACCCACTTGTGTACTGTAAAAAATATTAGCAATCATCTAAAATCTTTCATAGATACATCAGTGCTGTACACTTGGAAGTTTACTTACAAAAATTCCAAACCACTGTAACAAGATAAATCAATGTACGGGCAAGGAACTTGACTATTATGACTTTTCTGGTAATACAGAATACAAGTAAGCACGAGTCACTAAAGTATCCATTTCAGAAGTAAATCAAAGGATGATGACTGAGAAGCCAGATTTTTTGAGTAAGTCCCCTTTGAGTACAGACTCTTTCCTAATGGGGAAGTAAGTCTTTTTGAGTACAGTCCCTTTCCTAATGGTACTATCTAATCTAAAATAAGAAATTTATTGATTGATTACAAAATTATATYGCTAAGACCAAAACTGTAGAAGGGGATAAATGGAGATACAATAAATAATACACAATGTACATCATTATTTTCATTAAATCCAAAATTTTATTGCTAATTCTAAATGCTGAACAGCTGATAAGATTTCAGAAGTAAGTTAGTTATAGTAGTGAAAAGTGCTAGCTCTTCTAAGAAAATCCAGAAAATAAGCAATTAGATGCTTACTAAAATTACTAAAAGAGCCTGAAATAAAAGCAAATACAAAACACTGATTAGGTTGAAGTAATATATGGCTCCTAAAAAGCTTTGATTATAACTTGCCACTGTGTTAATTTACTGGTGATTTATTGCAATTATATATATTCATGTTTTGGATGGAGAACCAGAGATTTCCTCTGGWTTATTGTATCTATCTGTAGTCTAGTCTGGATGGAATCTCTACCAATTCGAAAGCTTCGATATGCATAATTGTAATCATATAGCAGGAAATGAGGATCATAACAAGAATCTTGATTTACCTCTCTTAGCAAGATTTAGCAACCAGAACTTGTAAACACTTCCCTTTGCCCTCGCTCTATCAGTTCTGCACTGGGGATTCTTAAGAGGGAGCCCGGAACAGACGCCAAGGGCAGATGTAGTTGTCAAGCTGCTCCCATGCTGAAAGCCACATGAAGGGAGATTCAAGGAAAAGCTTGTTATGGTGAAACACTGACAGGCAGCTTGACAACCTTTCTTCATACACTGTCTTGCAGTCTAGAAGTATCTATTGTTAGTCTTCTTACACCACTGCAACATGATTCTCTGCTTTCATAACCAGATTTTCCCTTCTTTACTTTGTGCTAGTCTGACTGATCAAAATACAACAGATAAAATAATCTTCCCCATCCATATCACATTTAGTCCCTTGGTCTCTCGCTGTGGATAGTGCAAACCCCTCCTTCTCGTGCATCCGTACTTCGGTCACCATTACTTTTCGCTCTGGCTTACTTTGGGACTGCTCTTCTGGCTTGGTTTATTGCTTTCATTCTCCCACACTTCACTTACATGTCCCCCATGATGTCCATCCCTTTGCAATATTAAGTTCTGCATCTTTACTTCCTCTTCACTCCTTTAACATTCCCTACTGTTGCTCCGATTTCCACAGTAGATCTCTTCTGCTGTCCCTATCCACCCCTTCTTGATTTCAAATACAGTAGTCTATGTAGTTTATTAGAGATTCTTTGTATCACTGTCTTCCTTTACTTGCTGTTTTTAATTTTGTTTTGTATCTAGATTATGATTGATTTATATCCTTTCAAAGTGGTAATGTTATCTACATGTTTATATTAATGAGGGAAGTGATGTAAAACACTGGCTATTTTAATAGCTGTGAAACAAAAATATCTTTTTATCCTTAATAAAGGCCAAAGTGTGCMGTACAAACCTGAACAAGGCCACAAAGAATACAGAAGAAAATGCAGACTTATTCCTAAAGCACTTTTTTGAGAGATTAAAGAATCATTACATTTTGGTAGTATAGAGAGACAGGTCGTCCGTTTTGTCGTGGGAACACCTCTCGCCATAATGATGCATCGTGAGACACTGCAAGCCTCCAGAAAGAGTTTTGGGAGGTCCCTGTGTTAAAATTTGAATATGCTTTCTATTCAGCAGCCAATGTCCCGTTTTTCCTTTCCTCCTTTGAGATGTTTGTGCTTCCCACAGCTCACCAAGAACAGTTGTCTTGTATTGAGCAGGATGAAGGCCCTGCAGTCGTGACTGGCTCATTGGGGAAAGAAAACAGTCAAAAAGGAAATAAATGGGTTAATGAGCATTAGATAGTAATTAAACTTGACACAGTTACAGTTAAGCACTTTCTAAATTTATTACATATTTTAAAAATGTCTTACTCATTTGCTAAAATTATATACTCTGTTGTGAGAAAAAGAAGATAAACTRGACTGTGTAGACTAAAAGGAGTGTATCTAAGCATACAACCATTCTGTGATTTTACAGGGGAGTAAAGTGAGTTGTACTAATGACTGTTCTTTTGTTAGGGAATGTTTTTTACTTAGGTAACAATGTCCTCACTCTGCAAGGAAAAAAGGTAGAGAGCTGTAAAGCAAAAAAGAAGGTAGTAGATACGCTGCATGAGCATTGCAGCCTACAGTGCTGCCTCTGGTGAGAGTGCTGCTGCCTCAAATAAGCTTGAACTCTTACTCGAGCAGCTGGGTAGTAGCATCATGTACAGTCATACTGCTTCAGAGGAAGGGAGGGTAAGATAAGCCATGTTCTGCTTTCTCTAATTGCAGGCGGTTCTGCTGATATTCATCAGAGCGATGTGAAGCAGCCTCAATTCTCTTCCCCAAGCTGAGATAAATCAGGATAGATGTACTCAGGATAGATGTGCACAGAACTTACTCAGCTGAATTAAATGAAAGTAAGGAAAGGATTTTAATCCTGGCAGGATGGATATTGTTTATCTGAATAAAATGGAGTGTTTATAGCATAGGATTTACAGACAGAATTTTGATTTACTGTTATTTGAACCAGTGTGATTAAGCCAACAGAAATGATTTTTCAAAGAGCTAAAGAAGAGAATTCCAGAACTGAACCTGAATTCTGCAGAAAGGAGGGAAGAAGGATTTTCTGTCRACAGTGGTGCTTGTAATGTCAGAGAGAGAACACAGGTTTATTCTTAACAATTTTATCTATCAATATATTTGAACACAGTTATTATCATCATGAGTTACAGTGTAATTATCACTGTTCCAATAGAATTACTATTTCATTGCTATTTAATTACGTGCGTTATTTCACAGTAACTATGCAATTTAACTCATGTCACTTTGGAATAAATGTTCTGGAGGAGGCAGTGTCGCAACATAATCAGCTTCATAGTCGTGACCTGGCTGCAGGAAAAGTATATAAAAAGTGATTTGTTGATGTAGCTTACCACTGTCTTTTTGAGGAGTCATATAGATCGAGTAGTTCATTTAAATTAGATGGCTGAAATAGTTGTGAATATCCTGCATTATGAATAAAAATGATGCCAGAGTTTGAAAACACTGTAGTGTCTACAAAAGCAGGAGAGCAAGGCTGTTTATTGAATTATTCCATTTGGATAACTAAATCCAACTACAATATGCATATGCATTTGTTGCCAACATAAGAGCTTTTTTTTTTCCCCAGGGAATATTTCTAAATAAACCTCAGTTCTTGGAAATGCTATTTAGCTCTTGTATGTGTTTTGCTGAATACTGTTTTCATACAAAAACCATGACTGTCAGGGTGATGGCAGCTAATAAAATTGCTATCTGTTCATTAAAGATTTTATCTGACAAAATAAGGGTAAAGGATAAAGATCAACACTGGTAGTTTCTAAGCCAAAAAGACTCTCTTGCCATTCTTCCACAGCGTAGGCTTAGTAAAAGACCACATGAAACTCCCTCCTAAGGAAACCTTAGTATTTAATTGATCTATTTGAGGCATGTTCAAATGAACATGAGGGTCCTTGATTTTTTAGTATTATTTGGCACTCTGCACGTGCAAGTGTTCTTTTACAGGGAAAATGGCAAACCAACATTTCTCTCAGAGAGCTTCCAGTAATTCCTGATGAAAGTGGATGAAGGAGGCAGTGGCTATATTAGCAAAAATTTGATGCTGTGGACCCAGAGATCTCATAGTAATAGTGTTGTGGGGGCTGTACTTCAGACCAGCTGTAGTCTGGTGCTGTGAACTGAACATCCCATTAGCAGTTGGAACACATTAGATTCACTCTTCCGATGCAATTTTTGATTTTGTTTCATCCAAGGGGATTCTGGTCTCCTTTTGGACCAGAGAACTGTGAATGGGGGTAACTAGGAGATTCACTTCTTAAGTACAGTCCTGAACTGAACAGAAATGTTAGTGTATATGCTAACAGAAGCAGTTGACAACACTGTCACTGCCCCCACCTACATCTCCTGCTGTCTGAGACAAGTCAGAGAGTCCTAAGAGAGAGCTCAAAGGAGAAACAGAGACAGTCCTTAGTGGGAGAAAAAGAGAAAAAAAAAAATCCTTACAAGATGAGGAAAAGGGAACAAATGTAAGGCCTTGATGGCTGAAGCATGTTTCTAGTACCCTTAGAGAGAGATATGGGACTAATACACTGCAGCAGTCCTGTCCGGTAGGAAATCAAACCAGAGGCTCTCTGTTAATTAGAGCARCATTTATCTCAAGAGTACTTGTGGAGTAAGGATGTGTATACAGGTACTAGGAAACTCAAAACTATCTCTTTCTTGCTGCTGGAGGTGAGAAACAGAGAAGTTTTAAAACAAGATCTAAAACATCTGGATTTTGGTATCTGGTCTCTGGATAGAGAATGCTATAGTAAATTTTTTAGGTGGAAAGAGTCTAGGTAAAAGGTAGAAGCCACTATCACAAGTACTTGGCATGGGAAGCTGGAACAGAATGGCACTAAGATTGCATCCTGCAAAGAAAAGACAATGCCATATTAGCATACAAACATGTCCTAGGATGCATCTTACTGAACGGTATTCAAGTATATGCTAAGCATATTTGTATAATGAAATAGTAACAGATGCAATAAACTGAGAAGAATGGATAACATCAACATGTGGCTGAGATACAAAAATATTCCATCATTGACAAGCTTTTTGTAAAGGTCGTAGTGTAACTAGTGCCAGTTAAAAGAAGAGAAAAGTGGTATGAACCAGATGTGATGRGTGTAAAGAATAATTTTGTACAAGCTTAGCAATACATCTATTAAAACTGAAAATTACACACTGCAAACAAGATGACTCAGTGCCCTAAAGATATAGATAACAGCCACCAGCAAGAAAGAATAAGCTAGCAAAACATTCTGATTTAAAGAAGCAGAAAATGTTGTAGAAAAAAATTTGTGGAAGATGGTATCTAAATTCCTAAAATATTCATAAGAAGCTACATATTTCTCTAGCTTGGTAGGAGGGTATAAACAGGCTGAATTTCTCTCATAGGAAAAAAGAAAATTTTAAAAATGACATTATAATAATCATTATATTCAAAGGAATTAAAAGGAAATGAAAAAAAAMCTAATACTGACTTTCCATAAGATCATGAATTGTATGCTAAAAGTCTAAAAGGAATGATAAACTAAACAAAATAGATGAATTTTGAAGGAGATTCATGTGCTTCAGTAATTTTCTTCTTAGAAACCTTGAAGTGATTAATTATAATGTACTGCTTAGATGAAGGAGAATAGAATCTGGACTATTCATATTTACTAACCACATAGTTTTCTAACATTTCTGTGAAGTGTTCTCACAGAGAGGATCTAGATTCAACCCAAGCCACAATTTTGGTTTAGGAAGATGGGTCTAAAAGAGAATGTTCCATATTAACTTTTGCCAAATTCATTATTATCAATGGATAATCTGAATGCTCTATAGACCTTTAAACAATGTGCACGCTGAATAAAAGAGACCATTAATTTGATCCAGCAAAACTGATAGTGCATTTATTATCCAAAAGACTCTATCCTATATTAACTGTAAGTATTCTGTTTAGAGAGATCATATGGCAAGTTCAATGTATGAGATACCTTATGTCAGAATTATTCACTTCTTTTTCTTTTTCTCTAATCAGGTGTTAGTCCTCTGGATACTGGCATTGCAAGGTGGAATTCCTTTTGAGATAATCTCTGAATAGAAGATAACCATGTGCATCTTAATCAGTCATCTTGTTGCATTGTGTTTCATCTTCTGTCTCGCAGGTAAGGTGACCTCCCATGTTAATTCATTTAACTAGCTTTTTTCCAGTTCTGTGCATTTCAAGGCCATTTCTGCTATTTGTATGAGTTTATTTGTACAGATACAGTGAATTACTAAATGTGAATAATGAAGCTGTAAGGAAGCATACATCAAGAAGCCATAATTAAAAGCCTGAAAAAAAATGCTAATCTTGACTTTGAATTCATTTTTATCTACTCCAATTTGGTGTATAGAATTAATTCTTTCTCTAGATTCACGTAATTTGTAATTCATCTATAGATTCATCTAAAATTATAAAAAGCATATCATCTGTTAGTGCACAGGTGAGCAACATGATTAGAAGACTGGAAAAGGCCAACAAGATGAGAGATTACACACAAAATTCAGTGCTCTAATATGGACAGCACTTAAAATTAATAAAATCAGCATTTGCTACCAGCACAATACAGGATAGTTTTCATAACACAGTGTATCAATGCAGCATATACTGACTTTAATTAAAGATTACAAATGATAAAAATTTACAATAAATATAGGGCCATAAACTTTCAGATTTTTTTCATTCATATTTTTTTCCTATTTGGAAAACTAAAATTCAGGATTAAAATCTAGTGGCCAGTGCCTATTCCARCTCTTCCAATAAGGAATTTTGGAATTTTCTAAACAAATGTGAGTTTTCATTTGCCATCATGAACCAGACTGCCAACATACGCAAAGCTCTTCTCAAGAAAAAGAACACTTTGCTTATATACTAATGCATTAATTGAGATCTGCACATGGAAAAAGCAGGATAAGTAAGTTGAACATACACAAACTACTGACTGAAATGTGTTTTGAAAAATCTAAAAATTGCATACTAATGATTTGGTTATTTTCTAATACATATCAAACCATGTTGTAGAGCCGTTCTGCTAGAGCCATTCTGCTTTTAGCAGCAAGTTACTGACAAGGATACTTCCACTGCATTTTGAGGTTTTTTTCTGTTTTGGGGTTTCGTAATTAATGAATCCTTAATAGAAATAAGCAGCCCAGAGTCTTGCTTTATCTGGCCTACCATTTCAGTTTGTAATGATATCATGAGATCATATTGTCTGTATTACTGAGTCCAAAAATCTGATTAGTACTGTGATGTAAGCTCATTGCCTTTAAGAAATCGCTTAATAGCTCACAGGACTGCTTTTTGGCTTAGCCAGAATGTAACTGTATTCTAAAAAGGATTTGAACTACCCTGAGCTTTTTATTCCATGACTGAGTTCAGTGAAGGATATACTGGCATCTAATACAAATCCAGACCTTAAAAATTTTGAAATCTAATACTGGCTGTGTACTTACTATGTGTTTCAAGGTCTTTTTCTTTGTTCAGATCTGAGGGTTGCTGATGGCACCAAAATTAAAAATTAAAATTCATTATTTTAATACTGGGCTTTTCCTGAACAAAGGCTGTCAACTGCAGTCAGTAATGTTACACATATAGTTTCAGTCCTGACATGTTGAAATTTGTATCCATCAAAATCATTAGCTACAGTAGCCAAGTAAGTACTGGACTTTGATTCGTAATAAAGTTGTATGAGTCAACCACTGAGAACAAATGCTCAGTTATTTCTTGGAAAGGTAGCACCAGATGATTAATGCTATTATTTGTGCGTTATGTGTATTGCAGTTGTGCCCTGAAGCCAGAAATCTTGGCAACATCTCATCTCATGGACACCTTATGCCAGGTGCCTTAGAGATACTTTGGAAGATAGTGTGCTATTAGCATCAATAATAAGTGATAGCATCAATAATAAGTGATACAAAAAAAAACCAAAGATGGGCATAATGAGCTTGCATGAGTATGCATTGGTGTGTTCATAGCAATATAAATCTGATCTTTTGCTTTACTACAGTTGACTGTGTTAGACTAATGTCMGAAAAACAAGAGGCATTGGTACAAAGGGTTTTGCATGGTGAGAGGTTCTAATAGTGCTATCTGTAAAAGGCATTTTGATTTCAAARAAAATTCCTAACTTATTTTCCAGTATGCATAATCCAACCCAATCCAGCCCAGGACTTGTTCACATTTTTCCTCAAAAACCCRAAGATCTATCACCACTTCAAAAGATTATGGTACTCTCCTCCAATATGGAAGACTAATATCTTCTACTGTCAATGGAATTGGTTGCTACCCAAGGCTGGATAGCACTGCACCCTCTACTCTTGGACCTGCTTTACTTTGTGTAAATAATTAGAGATCTATTTGAATTGAGAGAATTTTTGCCTTTGTCATCTAGTCATTATTATGCCCTTCTGGATTGTATAAACTTGAAGTTGCAGTCCTCACTGCCCAAGCACTTGAGACTTGCTAGAGGATCTCTCATTTCAAATGAGTACCAGTGTTGCTGGCAGTTAGTCTTAGCAAATTTTCTTCTTTAATGTATTTCTTGGCAATGTGAATGTCATAGAAACCAGAAAATATGTAGCTGTAGTAATCAAAATGATATATAAGGGGTTGTTTGACAGTTTTGATAGTGTGTGAAGGATACAAAGGATGTGAAGAATAAGTGAAGGATAGCTGGTGTGGAGGCAGAACGAATACAATTAGGGCAATCTGGTCAAGTTTTGGAAGATGTTCTTCCACACATAGTATTATGAAGGAGAATGCTGACAATGTCAACAGTGCTAGAGAATGTGGGAGTTGGGATGATATCCAAAAAAAAAAAAAAAGATCAAGGTTCTGATTTCAGTAGCAAGACAGAATAAGGATCAGAGTGAGAAGACAAGTTAGCATTGGAGTAGATATTGAAGGCAAAACGTTCTTCTGCRTGGAGCCTGTTCAAAAAGTTACTTCAACAATTTTTAACAAAATGTGTAGTTTTGGTAGTTTTGTTGGAAGTACATTTGGCTCACCTGATACCTTGCCTCCTGTGTTGCTGAGTCCACAGTTCTAGGTGGTTCTAAAGTRGAAGTTGCATTAGGGCTGACAAATACATGACCCTGAAGGCATCAGTCAAGGCTTCTGCAACCCTTGGCTCCTAAACAGGCCTATATATGAACTGCTCTGGAGCCAGGAAACTTAAATCTTTCAGGGTCAATGCCTTTTGAGATGTCTCACTGTATAGTCTGCCTCAGATTTGAAGATAACGGCCAAGAATCATGAAAGTGTTTAGAATTCATGCTTTAACTGAGCTTTGAAAATTTCCAGATTTTCCTGCTGGAAGTATTTGGGAAACACAGAACTAGGAAACTGAGAAACTGAAAGCCACACTGACTTGATATTTTCAGGATTTGCTTGAAATGGTCACATTTATTTTGACATTTAATGAACATTTAATGACTTTTTTCCTGCTGCAGGAAATTTCCATTTTTTCCTAARCTGAAATGCATATTTTTTTAGAATTTTGGAATTTGCCTGGGATTAAACATCCTGCCTTTTAGCCAGCCTGTTTTGTGGTAATCAAGGGCAGAATTTAAAAATTATTACAATGACTGTCCATTGCCCATCATGGGGAAACTACAGTTACTTGAATGACGGGACACAAACATTACGTGATCAGTGCATCTGAAGTGTAGGCAGAGATAATCTTCTGTAGTGAGACAGGAAAAATATTTATTTTCCAAGTAAATTAGTGCTTTATCCAAGTAAATGTAGCCTTGCAGATTTAAATTGATGAAAAAACTGTAAGTAATTTTCACTTACTGAATATAACAGAAAGTTATAATAAGAGCTGCTTTTCAGAGTGCACTTTGAGCAGTGCAAGGCAAATGGGAGCAGCAGATCAGTCCTCAGGGAATATGGTGATGATTGTCAATCCACTACCAGAAGAGTTATTTCGTRCCTATTGATGACAGTATTTGACTCTTCTCTTTCCCCTGACATCTGTGCTCTCTGCAGGACACTTCTAAGTTGCCTGACTTATTGTTCAAACTCGTATCTTATTGCTGAGTCTAGATTTTAGACTTTTCTTTCATCAAGCTCATCCCGTACAAATCAGTTACACAAACGATGGGATAATAACCTTGGACTAAAACGATTAAGGGTCTGTTTCAGCAACAGACTTGTTCTGTTTCTTTCTCAGCAGGACAAATTAAAAAATGCAAAGTCCTTATTTTGTTGTGCTCATGAATACTTTATGACATTTGATTGTAAGAGGAATCAATAGCAAAAAATGTTACTCTCTTCCTCAGATGTTTTCTTTCTAATCAAACTGTTCTATGTTTTTAGGGGGGGACTTTGAAGTGCAGGGCCAGGTAGTACCTGATCTGAGGTCAGYTCAGGCCTCAGATAGCAGCTTGGCATTCTATTCACAATTTTGGTTTGTACAAAATGAGGTAATAGTCCAAGGGTAAAAATGTCAAAAGTATTTCTGTTATTTAGGGAACCTAATGCCTTATATTCAATAATCGTATCCCTGTTTAGGATACTAAGTCAGAACACCAGTAAGACACAGAGCTTGTCAATACAGGAGAGTTAATTTAGTCTATGTATGAGGATGTGATTAGACAGTATACTACCTTTCTGAGTATGTGGCTGGTATTTCATATGCATTTGGAAGGCCTATGTGGGGAGATTGTGCAGAGTAGCTAGTGCACTCTACATTCATTCCTAATTTGCTGAGTATTAGCCTTCCCATGAGATCAAGCTCTTAGGCTCTTAAGTCTCTTTCCGCATAACACTTAGGTTTCTAAGGAAAATCATCTAAATGACTTAAGTATCTGATTGACAAAGGTGAGTATACTTAAAACTACTGTAATTGGTATTTGTTGGCATTTCTATTGGTAAACTCAGAAGACAAGCAGATGTTACGCTTTCATTCCTAGGCGTAAGTGGAAAAACTTGCTTTTGTCAAGGGTTGGCACTTTTCATACTTGAAACTTGCTATAAAGAAGAAACTACGTAATTAACTGCATGGCTCATCAAGAACCTCAGTGACACATATGAGAAGGCCATAGGTAGGAGCAATTCTCCTGCCCTTTTCAATCCAGGTAAAGAGAAGCAGCCTTTCTCAAGACAATCTAACCTTTTTGTATAACGTGAAGTAGGACTACTTGTGTAGTTACTTGTTCTGCTTCATTGCTAATGGGCTCTTGAGAATTAGTGTCCTTTTAACCTCTTAATGGCTTGCACTGGTACCTCTTCTACAGCAAGATGATTGAATCTTCTTTCTAGACTGTGAAATGCTACATCATGAGTTTTATGGTTATGAAACATTAGCACATAAGCTTACCATAAATGCAAGTGCAATTTTTTGCACATGATTATAAGAGAAGTAGAAAAACTGAAACCTTAACTTATATATTGCTTGGATTTTTTCCAGAATGGTAGGTTCAAAAATACATGTTGAAAACTGAGGGCTGGAATCTACATTATTTAAAGCTTTTTACCACAGCATATGACATTATTCACAATTGCTAAAGAGAGAGATACATTTTCCTCTAAAAATATGGAGTGCGTGAATATACTTAATAACTGCATATCTTGTCTGCCATATCCCTGCTTGGATCTTACAAGACCATTTTGTGCTGCTGAGGAAGTGTTTGACATTTATAAATAAGTAATCATAATGTGCTTTGTGATCATAATGCTCAGAAACCTAAAAGTGCCTTGTTTCTGTTCCTGTGAGCCTGGCAGAGATATTTTGAATCATTCCCAGACCAGCTTTGTACTGAACATGAACTTCTTAGATACTGGTAAATCCTCTTTTCTTTGACATAGTGAATACTGTATGTGATCCATTTCTAAATACCAAGTGGTTTCTAGAGCTATGATGGTAATGTGAAACCTGATAACTTAGAGATAGTTAAGATAATGAATGAGTCCGTGACTTTTCTGTTCAGTCAATCCATTAACATTCAAGGTTAATCTAGCCATGTGCTGTGTCAACAGATCTTTGGCCCTCTATAGTGTGAAAATATGTAACAGGATATGACAATGTAGGGGAGATCAATACTGGCGAGAGTGATTCCGAATGTCTTGAGCAGCCAGCCACCTTTAGCAATGTTAAATGTCATGGAAATAGCTAAGTGTACAGGAAGCGGGAACAGAAGAAGTTGCTCGTTAGAAAAAGAGCATAAAGATGCTAATGCAAATAATTTTATATTTATTTTTCATTTAGTTTTTATCTGACATTGATTTTTGGAAAACATTTCACTATGATATGCTACCAATATCACATCACAATTTGTGTTGGTTTTAGAATCAAGTTGATTCTTATCCAGTACAAGACCTGAACACATACCTAGCATTACTTTCATAAGTAATCCTGTTGATTTGGGTCAATTTATGTGCTACATATTGTGATGGATCAGGTCCCTAAAGAATGTGAGAGACCTCTAATGAGAGACCTTTAATGAATGTAAATAAGTACATTCAATGCTGCCTTGTTATTATGCACTTTAAGAAAGCAGTAGTACCATTTTACCTCTTCTACTAATGAAGTTAAAGATTTTATATTTCCAGGGGAAAGTCAGCATCTTATGCTGAACATATATTTTCACAGTAATGGAATTATTAGATGTTTACCTGTCATAAAACTGCCATGGAGCTTTCCTTGATAACCTTCTTATAATTATCTTCGAAGTGAATTGTTTTATACAAGATAATAAGACAATAAGATTATTTTTACTCCTAAGTGATGTATTTTCCATACCTACTGCCTGAAATATGAGTTATAACTATTCTGTTACGCGATGCGGATGTTGTAAAGAATGCAGGAAATGAAGATCTGCTTGAAATTATCTGCTTTCACATTATGATATAAAATTAGAAAATGAGAGTAAATTTTGATTCATAACATTCTTTGCTTATTATCATACAAGCAATATGAAGATAGAATGATACACAGATGTCCTAACATGGTGTAGTGACTTATCTTGACTGAGAGATGTCTGAGAAAATCATTCTGCAACACTAATAGTAACATTGAGTATATTACTGCCTTTGGGAGTTTTCTGGTTTCTTCTACTTTTTTATATTCGGATTAGCTGGAGGATTAATTGCCTAAAATTTGAGAATGATTAAAAAGACAGGCAGCAGCCTGTACAAATAATTTAATTACACAAATAAATTACAGGAATAGAAGTGATCCTTTTCAAGTTCCCTAGAAAAAAAATCTCAGATCAAATATAAAGTATCTGCCAGTGTACTTGTGTCAAACGAAAGAAAATAGATATACCAAGAAAATAGGTCTATTTGAATTATGGTAGTTATTAAATGCTAACTCTAAAGTAATATGTAATTACTATTAGCTGCATCTGCCAGTAAACTTAGTGGTCCTTGTTTCCCTTTTCCAATTGTTCTTCCGTGCAAGTCCTGATTAAGAACATATACTCTTCTGAGCATGTGTTTCCTGCCTGTGTGATATATATCAACCTTATGATTCCCATTACTGAAATTAATGGCAAACGTCTAAGGAAATTTAGTGCAATTGGTTTACTGTATTTGAACTTGCTCTTTTATCCGAACGCCCTGTAAAACATGCACGCTAGGCCAATTGCCATCTCATTGGTATATATCCAGAAWATTCCTAAGTCACTAAAACTATCCAAGTGTAAAACTAATTAAAAACAAATCATGACTGAACCTAGGAAGGACCATTAAAAATTTGAGTGTGGGAGGAAGGATTCTAACTTCATTGAATGAAGTACTCTAGCATGACTAGGATCCCTTRTTTCAGCAACGCTGTGCCAGATGCTGAGGGTGACCGTTTGCCTAGTTCCTAACTCTTGATGCAGTTACTGAAATATATTTCTGCAGTTTGAGTAAATTCTTGTGRAATACCGGGTAGTAGCTAATGGTGCCTGTACATGTTAATTCGTACTTTGGATTGTGCAGGTCTCTCCATTTTGTGACTAATTAAAGGTAGTTAACTGATGTCRTTTTGCTTTCTCATTAGTATATCCCTGATCCAGGAGAAGTACTAGTGTGGGCTAATCTCTCTCTCATTCCCTGGGCTGGAAGTAATGCAGTTAAGTCTTTCTGAGAAGTAAACAAAGCCTGACAAGCTGAAACGGACCCCACAGAGTGAAGTAAGAAGCAGCACAGTCCCCTCTAGCTCTGCAGAAGTAAGGAAAGTTTGTGTAGGCCAAATTTCCCGTTTTTTTCTGATTGAAATGATAAGAAGGAAAATTGCCAAAATCATGTATTTGTTCCATATGCATTCACTTCAGCTTCATGCATAACCATTTGTCAAATTTAATCCAAGCACTAAATTCTGCTTTGTAAATGGATTTAGAAAAGCTTCAAAAACATTACAATCCCACCAAGTCAGATACCCAGAGAGACAGTAATTTTATCCCCAGGCACTGTATGGATTAGAGATATGCTTAGAGATTTATTGTTTATAGATCCAAATGTAGTATCTGTGCTGGTGGTAAATGATGCTTAGAGGTATTGCGTCAAAATAATAGCAATTTTGGAAAAGAACCTGGTAAATTATCTAGTATGTTGGAAACTTYATTCTGGTATGTGTCAATAAAATCACTATTTTAACAGAGTTCAACATAAGGTTCATGGGAAAAAAAAGTATTTAAGAAATGAGAGGTAAATTGTTAGTTTTCCTGTTGATGGGAATAGTTCTAAAACTACCTCAGAAGACTGAATAGCAGCAAGAGGCTTCAGCACTGGCTTCAGTGCCAGGAGCAGGTTTCTGTACRCTGGGCTCGGCTGACAGCATCTAGGTCATGCTGCACGCACAGCTGCAGTCAGGTAAATCCAGACTCCAATATGGGAAGATCCATCTCGCTTTATTTTAACTATCTGTAAGTTAGGTATGTAATGTAAGTTAGGTGTCTCAGCTTCCTCTGTGGTTGGTGAAGGACAAATGGGATGGATTGCCTGCTGCAGCTGCCTGTCTAACCCCTCTGGTTGTCAGGAAAACCTGTGTGACTAGTTTGGGCAAGATCCCTAGATTTTAAAAATTTTGTGAGCTAAATCCCACACTTAATGCCAAGAGACTCTAAATTTATAACTGTACACAAGAAAGTAGAATTTGTAGAAAGAAAAAAATAAAAGAATTACTATTCTTGCTCTCACTGCRTTTATTGAACTTTTTCTCATCTGTGTCATCTCAGTAAGGTTTGAGATACTGGAGTGCTACAGATCCAGATTATCTATAAGAAAAGTCTGTTAAAGCATTTTATGTTTCATGACTTACCACACACATTATTGAACAACCCCTGAAAACATTTGCTGTATGTAAAATCTGTAGCTGAGAATGAGTAGGACAAAAGCAAACAATTTTGATTTTACTTACTTTTCCGTAAAAATATGACCATTAACTGCTGTTTTCTTCTGTAAAAAAAAAAAAAAAAAAAAAAGAAAGAAAAGTAAGTTGTCTTTAATAAACTATATATTTTTTAACTTTCCTTTTTGGCTATGGTTTCTGTAATTATCAGGAGCTTACTTCATGACACTGTCTTTAATCTATGAATAAAACTGATTTTCAAAATAAATTAGGGACTGAATTAGCTAATAATAAAATAAATTGTTGTGACTGAAAGTGATCTGGATGACTGGTGATGAAGCAAACAAACACTGGTGTCTCTCAAGAGAGAAATTATTTCCTCAGCGCTCTAACCCACTGACATTGATGTTTTGAGTTGAAGATTATATATTGTCTATGGTAACAGGCTGGTACCATTGTTTAATACTATGTAGAATGTAAATATTTGTGTATATAAAAGCTTCCATTGTACATGAGAAATAGCATGGGTGATTGTCCAGAGACCCTCTTGGTGCATTTTTTATTTCAGTATTATGTACTAAGGGGAGTAAGCAGCCAAGAGACTGGTAAAATACAAGATGAAACTCAGGTCTAATATGAAAATTTTTAGTAAAAGTGTGGATATTCAGGAATTTTTTAGGAAGCTCATCAGAAAGTCCAAATATGGGAGGTAAAGTTTAGATATTAAAAGAAAAACAAGTCTTCTAATTGTAAGGATCATTAGAAATTGGAATGGAAATGCTAAAAAAAATTACGGAGTCTTACTCACTGGAGGGTTTTGATAACTAGTCAAAAAGGCATTTTTTAGGATGGCAGATCTTGCCTCAGGTTGGGAGAAATCAGGTAATCAGTCACTGTTCTTTGTATTTTTATATTAAAAGAGGAAGCAACCAATTTACTGTAATTTAAAGGATTAAAATCTATGTATTTAGAAGATCAAAAGTGAAAACCTGGAAGTCTTGTTGCCCTGAATATTGGGAGTACATTCATCTTGTGCAGGTCTGGAACAGACTGGGACACAGTCATGGCAGGTGTCTAGGGAATGAGAAATTTGACAAAAATAAGTGTGTTGTCACAACAAGGATAGTGTAGGTCACTGGGCCAAGAAAATGCAAATGATAAGGTGTTTTCTGAACAACTAATGCCACCACCCAGATCTCTAAATATTCCAACATTTGCATCCTCTTTTTTTCACCGTGTCTCAAACTTCATGCCTGGGAATGTGTTTATCACATATCTTCTTCAYGGCTCAGACCGCTGAGCCTCAAATCCCAAACTGCCCAAGTACCCATGCCTCTCCCTATCTAAACTCAGCATTCCTCCTGCCTGCGGCAAGCCCGTGCGAAGGACAGATAAGGAGAGCACTGCTATCATCAACAGTATTTACTAATGTGTTTGTGAATGGAGATCTGCAAGCTAAGCTGAAATGTTAGTTGGTTCATTTAGGGTATTTCTGATGTACAATAACTGCATTAATTTTAACAAGCCAGTCCCTTCCCTTCCTCCTACCCTTAAAATATATCAGTTCTTCAGSTGGAAAAAATGGAAATATCACACAGGATCTGCAGAGTCTTTGTCTTTCTGAAGTCAGCTAAAACTGAAAATGCAATGTTAATAGTGCCTTACATCCAAGGCACTTTGCTAAGTCATTCASCATTCAAAAATCCATTTAGAATTTCTCTGCTATGTTTGTTAAATGTAAGCCAAATTTGTTCCTGATGTGAATATTTTAGTGTCAGTGTAATTTCAGCAATAGGTAGAATTAATAAATTATACATGGAATTATATTATGAAAATAAATACTGAACGAATGAAATATGCTCTCTAGCAGCAACAGACAGTGATGAGGTTACTGGAAATAAAACACAAGAAATGGGTCTATATGGTGGATATATTTTAAATTTTCTGTTACCTTTAAGSATAAAGGGTAATTTTCTTCCCAAAGGGGAGATGGACATGAGAGACAAGGGAGAACCAGAAGCATGCAGCATAGAAGCTGCAAGGCCTTTTGAGTGGGYAGATGGTTAGGATATATAAGAGATCTATGGTGAAAGGTGGGGGTTCCTGGGAGGATTGATCCAAGGCTGATGAGCTATGGATTTTTTTTCTTTTTTCTTTTTCTCTTTTTGAATTTTCTTTTTATGACCTGAGTAATACAATAGGAATGTATATGGGTTGGAAAAGCTCTTCCTTTCTTTATGAACAGGGAGCCATCTTAACTTGGTGTGTATCATTTATCAATCATATTAAATGAAAATTTGACCCAAGATATCATAGGGACTACAAAGGAACTGAAATTTATGCAGTGTTGAAATAGTAATATTAACTATTATAACTGTAGCTGAGAATGCACAATTAAGTCATTTGACAGTTATTTCATTTTTTTGTAAAATACATTTATATGGAAAATTCTGACATTACCTGAAATAAATATACAGAATTGATATGCACTGATTAAACCTTTTTATTATGCCTTTTTTTTCTACTTCTGACAAAATTTCATGAACTGACTGGAAAATTACTGCCTTAGGTGGTTTCTGATTGTTATTTTGAGACATCTTTTCGGTATCTTTTCTGAACATGAATATTTTATATTATGATTTCTCACAGGCTTGTGCTGTGAAAATAAAGGTGTACTAATATAATTTGATATTTTATCTGCGAGTAGTGGTAAGGCTTTCAGATATATCCGTCTTACTTAGGCAGTGGTTCAGTCAGTAGGACAAACTTTTTCCTTTCCCCTGAACGAGTGGAAGCCTGTACGCCTCTCCCTGTTCTGTGCTGCTCGGTCCAATCCTGTCCTTTGCACCAGCATGGATATTCATCATTGAGCCAATTCAGCTCACTAAACTGCAGAAAACTGACTCAGAAAGCTAAAMGTGAATAGATGTCCACTTTCTTTAGCTTTATCGGCTACCCAAGAAGTCAGACAAGCATGAGAGGTGTTGCAAGAATGGCTAGAGGGGAAATGACACTGCACAGCTAGAGTATCGGTTGGGAAAAGGGGTCAGGACTACCTTCCAGCAGCACCGGCTGTTACAGAGGATCCATGATCTCATTCAGCACGTACAGATTTTCTTGACTTTCCCAAAGACTTCCTGATACATTTTAACACCACTGAAAATCCTCAATCTCATTTGTAGAATTCACTGTAGAAAGCCTYGAATAGCCAGAATTAGATGATAGGTTTTGCTCCAACTTCAAATACTAATCTCATGAAATGTACTCAGAAAATAAGGCAGTGAGAGTCTTTGAGAAGTCATGTAGACCATCCTCTTGTCTAAAGCAGGATCAGAATTGGTGAAATGTGTCCTTCTTTTCAGCCCTGGTTTATCTCCATTTTCTTCTTTCTTTCTATGCTTTAACCTCTCCCCTTTCTCTTGTAGGCACAATTTCAATCAAGTCTTTCAAGCAATCTTTTTCCAGGTGCTGTCAATCTACCCTCCTTCAATCCCCAAACTTAGTTGCACATGCATACTTCTTCATGTAAAGTGTGGGCATTTCTGCTGTTTTTTTCATATGGCCTTTCTCTTCCTTTTTCTCCCCCATGCTGTTTACAGATTATTGGTCCACACTCAATTTATGACTGAGAATGAAAGATTTATTCGTTGCCATTCCTAACATGCATTCTGCTCATCTTTTTCTGCTCAGCTAGACATCTGAAACTGAATTCGTAATTGACTGCAGCAGAATTGCCATTATAAAGCATATCTGATAGGTGTGAGAAACAGACATTCACTCGGTAAAATTAATAGTGCTGGAAGCATTAAAAATGCATGCCATGAAATGCCTAAGTGGTCTGTAACATCATTTGAGTCCTAAGGTGAAAACAGTCAGCTGCATATGATATGGCAAACTATTTGCTGCTWGTGCTAGCAGCCGTTGTTATTTTATATTCATGTTTAAGAACTGCACAGAAACTGCCGCCAGGTTTGTCGCTCAGTCATTTTAGGCTCTGCGTAAATACATGATTCCAGCCTTGACAGTATGACATGACTTCTTTTGATCTAACAGTATATAAGTTTTTATGGAGCATTGTGCTTTAAAATATCAAAGCAAGCAGATCATTTTCAAAAGCTCTGTCTKTCTTTCTAGTGCTCTTCTTTGCTTTTTTGAAAGGCTTCTCTTCTCTGAATTCCTTCTGCAAATGAAGTTGCGTGACTGTACATATCACAGCATAACAGTACCTTTTGGACCTGTTCCTGTCCCCAAGGGAAACAGTGATTATTTTCATGCTAACTAAAAYGGGGAAGAGATCTTATTTTTATCCATTTGCAACCAATTTTCTGCTATTGCTCTAATCTACTGTCTATCTATGAATAAGGATTGTTTTGTGCATCTATGTTGTTTTAATGCATACATAGTTTACATGACAGTTACGTAAATAGGTTTGTCTTGTCTTTTAGGCTTTATAAAACCTTCCTAATTTAATCTAGAAAGTATTAAAATCAAGGCCAAGAATTTTAAAGAGATGAGTACAAAATCATAATCATAAGCACAGATAGTACTGCATAGTACTGGAAGAAATATTTTGGGGAAAACTTTTTTAAGCTAAAAAAATTCAACCACCTCTAAAGATCATATTAGGAAAACTGTGTTTGTTTTTCTGGTATTGCARGATTCTTCCAGACCTTTTCACAGCAAAGTACAGTTATGTCCTGGATTTGCTGAGCAGAAGTTTCCCCATAATTGTCACACTTTTGCCAGAAGAATGTTCAACCTTTGCTCCTAGTCTTGCTTTTACAGATACCCAGACACAAAAGAGCAGCCTTAYGTACTTGGAGGAGATTGAGGCAAGAAGAAATGAAGTAGGGACAGGCAGACCCTGCAACTTTTACAACAGTATCAGTAAATGGAGGATAAAGATTAAAATAATAGTTTGTTGTCAAAACTTAAGTTTGACGTTTATTCACCTTTGCTTGACTGTGCAAACTTATATTATTTTTTTATATAGGACTTCTTTTATGTTTTGGTCGTTTGGGAGTTCTTATACATATATATATACACCTGAGCTTGAATAAAAAAGAGAAATGTGTTTTAGAAACAACGGAATGCTCAGCTATAGTCCCTAAGATTAATATTTTCTTTGTACAATGCAGTTAAGATTTCTTCAAAGTATATAAAACATTTGGAGCTAAGTAGGTGCTAAGGAGCACTTAATCTTTARAGTTGCTTTGTGGCTAGACCTATCTGATGAGAATTTGTTGGCCTCTCTGAAGCAAGTTTTCACTTATTTCCCTTGTATAGTGCAGTAAAGATTCCATCCATAAAGCATTAGAACTAAATAGGTCGTAAGATAAGAATCACTTAATCTTTAGATTTTTGCTTTGCATTTGGATGTCTGATGAGACTTTATTGGCATGTGTGAAATAAGTTGGTCTTGCTTGTATTCCTAAAGGACATAACTTCAATTCATAAATGTTTCCACGAAGACTGGCATAAACTGCGACAAATAACCGATRATGTCAGCAGAGAAGGCAGGGAATGTAGTTATGTGTGAACATAGTTTAAATTACTTTTGTTGCCAGAGGACATGAATGAAGCAGGAATCACAGTGAAGGAAAGCCAGCACTTTTGTTATCCATACTGTGTTGGTTTTGTTGATGCTATAAAAGTTTATTTTGCAGAGCTAACTGTTCAGCCCTCRCATTTTTAATGTAGTAGATGTGAATCTGATGACAAAACTAATAATTACTTTGAAATTACCTTTTCTTAGAGGAAGGAAACAAAGGTTATGGACCTGTTTTTGAGGAACAGCCCATTGATACCATCTACCCAGAAGAATCTTCAGATGGACAAGTTTCAATGAACTGCAGGGCTCGAGCAATTCCTTTTCCTACTTACAGGTAAGATCTGTTTGTATTTTACGTAACAAATGTTTCAGGTTTTGTATGGAATAATTGGCTGTCTTAACAGGTAAATATAATCTTCAGTGCTGGAGAACAGTGGGAGATACGCTATTTTTCAGTAAGAATCAACCTTCTCTTARTTTGCTAAAATGTCTAGACTGCAAGTGTCAAAAATATTACATTCTCGTTGCACTAAATGTTTTTACCATTTGAAAGAAATACTGATCTGGATGCAAAAGAAAAAAGAGACCTTTAAAAAATAGTAAAGAGGCTGTCTTTCTAGCTTAGGTTRGGGGTGATTGAGGTTCAAGTCCCTGCTCTTCTTGATTCAATACAGCTTTTTTTTATCCCACTTTATTCTGAAAGAAGGACCAGAAGTTGAACCTCAATATAGGTTCCTACCTCAAGTAGGAACTGCCACTCTGTTATAAAGAGACATTGAGGAATGAGCCAGATATACCACTGAAGACATGAAAAACTTTCTTCTGGGAAAATGTTTCATCTAGTTTCAGTATACATTTACACATATGACTTCTTCCATGATACTTACGTTTTTACTAACAGAGCAGTTCTGCTTCACTGTGAGAGCCTGTGACATCCTTATGAGTTTATCAGCTCATATGATCATTATTATCTCACAAGACTGAAGTAATACCTCTAAAATCCTGTGAAGGCTAAATACGATTTATTCCATCTTGAAAAGCCTGTCATTTAATTATTTCATTTTAGTTGCATTTTAATATATTTTTGTTAGGATCACTTTTATTATCATTTCTTTCTCTGGCAAATTGCAATTTTTGTTTCCAAAATCATTATTCTGGAAAATTTTCGTACARTTTTTCAAAAAGGAAGCAACACACAAGCATACTTTCTCATTTTCAAAAACCGTTATATGTCTTTAGCTTGTGACATAAAACAGTTTACAAGGCTTTTTTGATCTTTACGTATAGTAAGTTGCATCTTTCTGGTTTTGCTCAGGAAATTTAAAATTGCTTCCAAACAAGATTATGGGCTCCCCCTTGTGGMCACAGTAATAGACACAAATTCCTATAGCTCATAAATTCTGGCTCACGCACACTTGTGTTGTTCTGCTGAAGTCAGTAGAAGTAGATAAGGGATATACTTCATCTACTGCATTCCTCCCATAGTCCTTGAAGTGAAAGTTACAGCAATTCAGTAAACTAACTGCAGGGTTTTACAGTAATTAAGACAGAAGTTTCTAGTAGTTTTTTTGAATGTAAGAGGTAGGTCTTACATCAGGTTTGCCGCTGTTTTTTCACTGACTTCGCTGGAATTCAGACTTTATGAAACATTTGCAGCCCCTAGAGCAAGTTTGCAAGAAGCTCTTGAATATCACATTAGTCCATACTTTAAAGTTATAGAAAGAATGTTTTCTTCGCCAGTGTGGCCTTAGATCGCCGGCTGTTTGAGGACATTTATAGTCCCAGCGCTTGGTGTGCACTGTGTCTGTACCTGTGCTGTCTTTAAACTGTTTGGCTCAGGACCTGGTAGCGGGGAGCTGTGGCAGAAAGGAGCTGATCGAGGGCCACCCCGAAGCTCAGGAAAAGCAGAGCCGAGTTGTGCCGAGCTCCCGCTGTTGTGACTCTGCCAGTAACAGTGCCTGACCTGTGGTCAGTGTTGTGACTGTAGCAAATACGTGCTGTTTCGCTGCAAGATGAAGCAGCTTGTTCTGAGCTCTGTGCAGCTATATTTATGTTTCCAGCACCTGAACTATCTCATTTACAGCCAGCTCTAGTACCCTGAACTACATGGCCATTGAGTTTTAACCTAGGAAACATCTCTGAGAAGGTTGAAGCAGACTGAGATAACTGTCATGTGTAAAGGACCTGTGAAGTTGGTCAAATTGGTGGCTTTTGCTGGAGAAAAACTTAAATAAAAACATATTTAGAAATATATTAATAATCTCATGTATAGTTAATCACAACATATGAGCCCATTAGGAAGATATTTTTTAAATTATGTGTCTTACCAGGTTTGTTTTTTGGGGGCAAATCTTACATCTGTCTTGTCTCTTTTAATAGGTGGAAGCTCAACAACTGGGATATTGATTTAACAAAGGAACGCTACAGTATGGTGGGAGGCAGACTGATAATCAATAATCCAGAGAAATCGAAGGATGCTGGAAAATATGTCTGTATAGTATCGAATATCTTTGGAACTGTCAGAAGCAGTGAAGCCGCTCTGAGTTTTGGATGTAAGCAGATGTTTATGGCAAAATGTATAGAAACATTCCAGTTAGCTTGAGATGTCCAATATTTTATGTTGCAGAGTTTTCTGCTTACATTTCATATAGCTGTACTACTCTGTAAGAACAWTCTTAAGTGCCTTAGTATGGAGAGATATTCTTTATTATTCAGCTCACATTAAAACCTTTCCAGTAATTTGTTATTAAATTATTAATGAAAGAGACTCACAAAGCCAGATCTTAAAATAATCATGTCCAGACTTTTTTTAAAAGTCATGGTAGAACCACAGGGGAAGTAGGCACAGAAGAAAGACACAAGTGGGGGCCTGTGGGGGCCAGGCGCTGGTCTAGTGAAGCTGCAGCGGGGCTGCGTGCCGCAGGAAGGCATGACGCTCTGTAGKAAAGCATACTCCCCGACTCCTTCTCTCCACCAAATCTCCTGCCGAGGGCCATTTCTGTCAACTTCAGAAAATCATAATCTAGTCTTGCGAATGTGTTCATATGCAAAGACATACACCATCAACAGATATATGCGTTGTAAAGGACTGATGTGCTACATGAAGTTTAATGTAACATTTTCTGAGTGAAGAAAGAGGGTTTGGGATTTCTAGGTTATTTTGCCTTCAAATGCTTTTTTTTTCCCCCCCGGAAATATTTTTTTCATCAGAAGACAAAAAAGAAATTCACTCTTGGTTGGTGACCATTCACAAAGCTCTGTGTGCCATTTAATCCCTACATTAAGTGATCAGAGCCTCTTATCTTTCAGTAATGTCCCTGAGCAGAACAGTTTCACTCCTAGTATAAGACTAGAGGTGAAGTGAAAACTTCGTTTTTCTGCTAGTAATTGTGGTACTGAGGGATTACATATCTCAAGTAGACTCAAGAGACTGTAAAGCCGTGTTATGTTTAATCTCCTCTTCTTCTCTGGTAATTTTTAAAAACTATTTCCTTTCACAATGGCTATGACAGTTTCAAAAGAATTGAATGCAGAGTTGCTAAAAATAATACAGAAAATGTCTAATCTTTAGTAGAACTTTTGAATATGCATAAGCTGACTGAAAAATGACAACAACCTTTTAGAAGAGTTCAAGAAAATGTTGACTAGCTGCAATTTAAGAGACACTTTTTCTTTCTATCCCGAGGTTAAATTTGCAAAAATTGTGGAACAAAAAACAGACTCACTTGTAAACTTTATGATTTCAAATGAATGGTGATTAATCCATTTGAAGACACCGTATTTAGTAGAACTGGATTATCTTCTAGGAAGAAAAGAAACATTTATTTCTAGATCTAGTGTTATAAAACCATTACAATCCTTTTTAGCTGTTATACACACATTCTTTAAGGAAGGAATTTTATTATTCAAGAATATTTAGTGCCTTTTTGGTGTGTGCTGACCAAAATCAGAAGCTGATGTATTGTTATTTTTTGCTGGAAAACAGTTTCAAAATAGTAAAACATAGCAGTTTCATAGCAGAGAGGCTACAAGAACCATAATGAGGAGAAATTTCCCTACTCTCTAGTTATTAACCGGTGCTTATAAGAGTGCAGTGATTATGTTAGTTTTTTCACTCTAGTTAAAAATGAATGTCCTTCAGTTAAGAGTTCACAGATTCATGTTCGTTATAATTCTTGAATAATAACCAAGTAGTGATTACACAAAGAAGACATCAAGACCCAATCAGGGTACAGAGAATTTCATAAGTGGGAAGAAAGTATACAAGTATCTTGATAATTGTATGACATTTCTGCACCTGGCATAGACCATTCTACCTAAGTAGTAACGTAATGTTTTACATATGTAAATTGCTTATCCTATCCTCTGTCTTGAGATCTGTAGTGATGGTGCTAAACTTTAAAAACTTACTCAACACTATAAGTAAAACATCTAGACATAAAACGTAAACTGGAAATAGCTAAAATAATTTAAAAGCAGTGATAGCTTTTCTTTTCCTTAAACCCTTCACTGTCTATATGCAAGGCAGTATGAAATTAACAACAAATTTATTGCTAATGATTATCATTTTGGACATTTTCTGGTTTCTGTAACAGATTTTAAACATTAAGCCATTCCAGTGAAAGCAGAGATGAAAAATAGTGGCAACTTTACAAGATGATGGAAAGGTCTGCAACAAGGGGAATAAACATTTGGGGAAGAGGTCAGAAAATGTTTTGAAGGCAAAAAGTAGTTGCTTAGTAAGGTCCATGCTGAAAATGGAATAGGAATATACTCAAACTATTATAGGTTTTATATGAGTTGATAAAATTGATTTTATGTGAATTGATATGAATATTGCAGACTGTGCCAAGAACTTCCTTGAATTAGATTACCAAACTTGCCTAGACAAGTAGCTAATTCTTACTAATTCAGTCTGATAGATTCATTTTCTTCTATAATAAATAAGATTTGGTCAAATTAATTGTGAGCTAGTTGTGGACAACTGTATACATCCATTGTCTTAAACACAGAGTAAAATACTACTATCAGAAGTCCTTAGAATAGTCCACTATGATGCCTGTCATGTACTGTCTAATCAAAAGATCCAGCCAGGCACTGCAAGGATTTGTATTATCTTCTGGTCTATCTGAGCAGAATAAATATTGGCTTATAGAGTTATTTTCGTATATTTAACAAAGAGTAATGACTTTTCCTTCCTGGGTTCATATAGTCTTTGAGGTCTGACAGCAGTGATTGGCCTAGTATTTTACCTGTCCCATATTTAGCAAGTGTATGTTACTGCATCTGTTAGGTTTATAGATCTATTCTGAAGTTAAGAAATTCATTATTTTTATATAATGCAAAGTGTCTACTGGATCTATCTTACTCTACATTGCAGTTTACAGTGGTAAATCGTCTCTGTTTTCCAGTTAATCTCTTTTTGTGTGTAGTTTTGTGCTTTTTTTTTCTGTATTKTTTCTGGCTGACTACTCTTGAACTTAAGTTTTAATTAGATCCCAGAGGCAGAMAATTTTAACAGCCTTGGGAATTTAGTAGAAGGCAAAGGTAGCTGTGGGCCATGTAAAAATATAAAAACATTGCATCTGTAGATTGCACACTTGGTTCTTACCATGTTATTATTTATACAGAACAAGATTCCAGTCAGGAGCTCTTTGTTCTCACTATACTTGGTGACATGCAGATGCTTCACAGGAGGCATTCTCTGCCTCAAGATGTTTACAGTTTAATTTCAGAGTAGTTAGCAAAATGAGAATGGTAAGAAAAAGCAAAGTGTAGTTATTGTCCAGCTGAAACTTATTCTTCGAAGTAATAACTTCTGACATGCAACCATAGTCTTATCATTTCAGATACCATTACTGTTCCTCCAAGGTCTGTGGCATGGTAGATAGCTCTATGAAGGACACACTTCTTTATTCTTTTATAACAGCCCCTTTACCTTGCTGCATGGAAGTTGATTTAAAGAGGGTCAGCTAAGGTTTCTTGTGGGATCAGAGCAGCTGCTATCCCAAAGTCCTAGCACAAGAGAATGCATCTGCACTCACTCTTTACCTGTCTTTGGCTGCTGAAGCTCTCGGTGAGGACAGCTAGGTTATTTCAGACAAACCGCTTTAAGTTAAAGAATTTAACTGACATTTTAGAGAACCTAGGTGAAAGATAACTTAAGACCCTTTCTCTTCCTGGGATTCTTTCTTGAAATGTAGCTTACCTGCCTACTATCAGCAATACARTCTTCACTACTTTTTTCTTCGCTGGCATTTGCAATTATGGGGAGTAAAATATTGTAAGAAACCCACAGAACTTCATAATGCCCAGGTTAAAACAACCAAAATAGTCATTATGCATCCACARGTATCAGCCCAACATTGTTGCCTGTCTATATTCATCTCTACCCGGTTGAAATAATAAAAACAATTTTAAAGTAATGAAAAGCTACAGTTTTCCTTCCCTCTTTTTTTTTAAACTAGACCTGGATCCCTTTCCACCTGAGGAACGCTATGAGGTTAAGGTGCGAGAAGGTGTTGGAGCAGTGCTTCTCTGTGAGCCTCCTTACCATTACCCAGGTAATTTGTCCAAAGTGCTTCGTTTTCAACAGCTTGAGAGTAGCAGAAAAAGGAATATTTATTTTTAAAATTGTCATTTAAGCTAAATGGAACAAAATATTAGTGGCATTTGCAACAGATAAGAATATGTCTGCAGTAAAAAAGGCATAAACATAACCTAACTTGATCAATGCAGCTACTTCTCTTATTTGACAAGTAGCCAACACACAGGAGATTGTCTGGATCACTTTTCACTTACTAGACCTAAAACARGTATTAAAGATAGCCTGAGGTAATTTTTATCTTGGATATATTTAATCTTGGGAAGACTAAGTAGCCTATTCAGTAAATTAACTAAATTATTTAAATGTGTCCATTCTTTAAAAATTATWTCTCTATGGCTGTTTCTGTCAGAGGCATGTGGAGTTTAAGCCTCTTTTGTGACTCAGATGGAATTTATATAAAATTTAACCTTTGCACAGCTTGAGAGGCAGTGTTTAGGTTAGGCTTCTTTTGAATATATGCTTTTAGTTGAACTTATGTAAAGGATAATTTTGAATTTGTAAACAGTTTTGGATCTTACAAAAAATGTGAATAAAACTAATCCGCATAATGGAGGGGAGGCTTGGCTGGATATCTATCCCTGTGTCATCCCATACTTTCTRCTGACCTCGGACAAGGCCCAGCTTCTTTCCACGTAATAGAGTCACCACAGTAGAAATGATCATGGACGCCCATTAAATTCGTAGAACATTAGTAGGAACCCCCAGAGGATCAGAGATGAGATGAATTGCGCTCTGGAAATGTCTTTCTTGTGGCATTAGCTCCTGAAGGAAACTAACTCTGCAGGGATTATGCCCTTAACCTCAAGCATCTCCAGTTCCATCATGAGGGGTGAATTTGGCTGTTAGCATCTCTGTTACAGGATCTTATTTGTAAAATGAGATARCATTTTGATTTTCATATTTTGTGTCTCCATATCACAAGTAATCTCGTGAGGGGAACTGAAACATGCTTCTAATTGCAATATTCTAAGGTCACGTCCAAATTGTGAGACTGACACAGACTTCCTAGCTTCTCAGTTGTGTCAGTGCAAGACCCAGTGCACATCTGCTTTCCACCCCCCACTCTAGTTCTTGTGGAAAGGCTGGACCCAAAGGGAGCCTTGCTCACGGTAGCCACATCACCAGTGATCTGGACAAATCTGGACTACTGGAAGTAGTACCCCCAATGTTCAATGTAGACAGCTACTAGCTGAGATATGTATATTCTATCTCATACAGCTCTCTCTCCTGAATAAAAGATTTAGAAGCTAGAAACCAAAGGGAARTAATTTGTGGAGAGTCTACCATGACTTAAGTAGCTGTTAATGTTACTCTTGTATTATAATATTAACTAGAAAATATTTTCCTCCAGATGATCTCAGTTATCGCTGGCTCCTAAATGAATTCCCAGTATTCATTGCTTTGGACAAACGACGATTTGTGTCACAGACGAACGGCAATCTCTACATTGCAAATGTAGAAGCGTCAGATAAGGGCAATTATTCATGTTTTGTGTCAAGCCCTTCAATAACAAAGAGTGTATTCAGTAAATTTATTCCACTTATTCCACAATCAGACCGTAAGTATTTATTGGAAATACTGTGTACATATAATGTAACTGTTTGTATTTGATTTTCCTCATTCATTACAATATTTTACCTGTGTGAGAAGAATCATATGGCAAGTCATAAATCAGCATTGCAGAATGGCTACTGTACAGATGTTTCTTAGTGTTTCACATACAAAGGTCCGAATCATTCCTACCCACAGAGAAAACTCTGTAAAGGAAATTTGCGTTGATTCATTCACAACATTTCTTGTGCACCACTGAGAACAGAGTTCTCCCCATCTCCTTCATGTGATAAACCCCTATATTCATCCCTAAATAATGTGTATCTTTTATGATCTTGGCATTGGTTCAAAAGGATGTACATGGAAAGCAGAAACTTTATGAGACAGTTGATACAGCTTCAGAAATTAAAATATTTCCAGGAAATCCCCCATAAAATGGAAAATACTTTTTCCCTTATTGAAATCTCCTATCCAATGGTGGCCTAAGRTCTCTATGTCTCATGGACCAATCACCTGAGCCACCTATTTGGTTATGTGTTATTAGATTATTCTCTGCCGTTCTTCACCAAAGCTCTGTCTTTTCCAAATGGTAACCAGGTTCCCTCTTGCCTTGCCGTTTTAGACTGTAAGTCACTAGGGTCTTGTGAACTGGAGATCATCAGAATTTCAGTGACCYTTTTATCTGTTAGATTTCCCATATTACAGTGAAGAACTGTGATTGAATTTGGGTAATTACAGAGCAGAGATATTTATCCTGCTTTTCCTTGGCCAATACCCACAGTGAGTTCTTCAACTAGACATACCAAGAAGAGTCCTACAGAGATCACCAGTGTGTAGATTTGATTGCATACTGTTGCCATGCGGATTTCTGATACTTCCTTGTACCCTCATTAAGCAGTGTATTTGCTGGCTCCAGTTCCTTCTTACCATCAGTAGAAATTATTGACAATATTCTATCCACTAAAATAATCTAGAAAGTAGCCTGGAAAATAGAGGCTCGGGCTTTTGATTGCCCACATACACAGGACATCATCAAACTTAAAATGCAAATAAATGAATTTACATTAAAAAATTGTGCTGTAGAAAATGTTAAGCATTTCTCTCCAAAGAATGAGTAAAACAATTCTTCCTTATTATTAAAGTTTAATGCTAAATCGGACTTCATGGATCTGGCTGGGCAATTATGCATTGTGAAGAATTGTGTCTGGAATTTTAAGAAAGATTTTCCAGAACTGGGGAAGTTTTAATTGYTGTGTTCGTTTCTGCTAGGCCATTTCTGAGAATCTTTTTTAATGTTAGGTGCAAAAGTATATCCTGCTGATATCAAGGTGAAGTTCAAGGACACATATGCACTCCTGGGGCAGAATGTGACACTGGAGTGTTTTGCTCTTGGGAAGTAAGTCTGTTTTAAATTAATTTTAGAGCACTGTTTGCCTTCATATTTCAGGGTAGGAAAATATACATTTCATTATCAAATACTTTTCTGTAGTCTGCTGTTTAACAACCAGTTCTTGAGCATGCTGATTTGTACTTCATTGTGCCTTTTCAAGTCCGGTTCCTGAACTCAGATGGAGTAAATACCTTGAACCCATGCCAGCTACAGCTGAGATAAGCATGTCTGGTGCAGTTCTTAAGATATTCAATATTCAGTATGAAGATGAAGGACTTTATGAATGTGAAGCTGAAAACTATAAAGGAAAAGATAAACATCAGGCCAGAGTTTATGTACAAGGTAAGTAGAACAATTTTATTCTTCAGTGGTTATGTTGCTTTTTCTTATTTTAGAAGCGTCTGTATTTTCACACTTGATGTCAGTGCTGACTCACTGCATCATCTTGACACACTGCTGTTTGAGTTAATAAACAAAATCAAAACCCATGCACTGGAGGTGAGGTGTAATATTCATGTATTAATTGAGCAGCTGCTTGGCTTAGATGATTATGATAACTGAGTATATACCTTGACAGCAATGTGTGTTAGCATTAATATAATTATGCATAGTGGAAATTATTGTTTAATTAATTAGAGTATTTAGATTAAAAGAACTGCCAGGAAGAAGAAGCGATCACTAGGTTTATTATGCTTTCTTRTTTCCTCATTTTGTTTGTTTGAGTTTTTTCTGTCTATCTTCTCTCTGTCTCTTCTCAGTTACAGTCAAGACTTTATTCTGATAGCCTTTGTCCCTTCCCTTCATGCGTTTGGGTAAATGACGGRCCAAAAAATTGTACCTTATTTCTCATAGTGCAATAATCCCAAGTAACATGGCTCCATGACTCCTTGACTGAGACTTATGCCACCCAACTCTGGGTTCCTGCATAACATCTGAATTACCTTCAGAACATTTTTTTCTCTTTCCATTGACAGTACAGAATATGTCCTGAGTTAAGATCCTTAGTTAAGTGTTTGAACTTCAGTAGGTTAAATTCAAAACTGGTATGGGAATGTGGTCACTGCTTGTTATGTGTAAAGCTTATAAATAGATTAATTTCCTTAGTAAAACCAACAATGCTGGAATATTTTAAATGTTAATTTCTTAAATATTTTCCCTGGATGAAGTGAGTATTTTCTTGGAAACACTTTCAGTATATTCCTGGTTTTGCAAAATTTTATGTAATTTATCATTTTTATGGTGATGCTGTAWAATTTACACATAGTATAACCTACAGATCAGTGTTAGTGGTAGTACCTTGTATCTTTGAAAATTCACGAATCATTATTTCAATTTCCTATTATTTTCATGTTAAAAATGACTGGTAGTTATTCAGGAGAGAATATGGTGACACACAAACAGCTTAACTTCATTCTTGCTTGTATTGRTACATTGCTGAGCTACCATTATTAGTCTTTGTGTCCTCTTAAGTATAATGGAAAAAGCAGTGGAGTTAATAGATCAGAATATTAATTAAATATATCTCTGATATATTTACAAGGCTTCCTGTGTTTTTATTCTTTAGCTTCTCCAGAGTGGGTGGAACATATCAATGATACAGAGAAGGATATAGGCAGTGAACTCTACTGGCCTTGTGTAGCTACAGGCAAGCCTATTCCAACAATCAGATGGCTGAAAAATGGTGCCTCCGTAAGTATATTGCTATGGATACTGCAGTATTTGTTGGTTACTAGCCAATGGAAATGATTTTTTGAAGCATGCATTATTGAAAGATTTTAAAAATTATGAATCATAATGATACAAGTTTTTACTGATACCAGTTGCATTGGAAATTTAAATCTATTTCTTAAACATTTATCTCAAATTCCTCTTTGATTTTGAAATACATTTCTTTACACTATTTAATATTCAGATCTGAATTCTGAACTTGCTGTTTGACCACATATAAGATGTGGATACCTCTTTTTCTCCAGTCCTTTATAGGTAAATGCTATTTTGTTCTCTCTAGGTAAAATAATGTTGTCAGCTTYCTTCTAAAAATAATCCTTTTTACCACATTGAACATGAATGTGTCTTTAAAAATGTAAGACAAAATGGAGTCAGTGGAGACAGGAGAAGAAAGACTCATTTTAAAATTAAAGTGATGTACCTATATCATATTAATTTTAACATTTTTTTGGTCACAGAATATGGTAAAATTTAGCTCTCTTAGGTGATGTGAAGTTTAAATGAGTGCCATTTCATAATTGAAGTTTATTACTCTGGACTTTCTAAATCAAGCTGATTTTCAGTCCAGGCATTTCAACGTGTTTAATACCCATTGCTTATACCGTATGATGAGCTGTTAAAAAACAAACAAAATAGAAGAGGATGTAACACTACATCTGTTGAGCACTGGTGACACTGAACTTGAAATGCAGACAGAAAAAAGACAATAAGTATCTTAAGAAAAATRTAAGAAGTAGGAGGAAGAACAGAGATACCACCATCTGCCACATGGATTAATCAGAAAAACAATGATGTTCTCTAGCTTCTGTATTTATTATAAATAGGTAATTTAACAAGCAGATTACTTGACTGTCCCCACCAAACTCTGCTTTCAGTGGCAAGATCTACATAGCGGATTACAGTAAGCAGTGTAGTTCTCCAGTAATAGACCAGGTGCTTATGCTGTGTATTGAAAATATGAGATGATTTCCAAATGAAAATTAGCAAAAATATTTGAATTTCTTTGAGAATATGTTTATGAATCAAATATAATTTTTAAATTGGCATTTTATGTAGCACAAAAGAAGATTCCTTGAAAATATTATTTATTTTTTTAAAAAATGAGACAGTAGAGGAAATATTTTTCTTTTAATCTATTCTTTCTTTAGGTAAATAGTATTCTTTTAATCTTCCACTACTCTAGGCACTCTGACTCATATACAGGATTAAAGGATTTCAACCCAATTTGCACAAGTAAAGAAAATTCTGTAACATGGTTTTTGAAAAAAAGATTGACATCTATTTATAGTTTACAAAATATCYGATCACATTTTACTCATTTCTAAACATCTTTTTAGAAATGGATCTGGTACTTATTCAGATTTACCAGRTGTTTTTTCTTTATATAAACAAGTGGTCCATATTGTTTCCCTGTGGAATCTTGAAAATTTTCTGTTCTTCTTGTAAGGACTTGGATTGACCTTTTACTATTGTTGTCAAATAATGTACATAAAATATAACATACCAAATCCTGGACATGGCAAAACAAAGCTTATATGAATAAAACAAATTTCACTTCTCGTTTATGTGAATTCATATGATAAAAATGGACTGAAGAATAGATGTTTTCATCTATGATACATGTTTTCAGCTATGATACATAAAGATAAACACTGAATCTCTCTTTGAGAAAAGAAGGTGAATATACTGCCACAAAGACTGAAATATAACAAGGGGAAAGTAAAATTTTGTCAGTGTCTTAATGTTACGTGAGAGACTCTTTTCTGAACACTGTCACTAAAAAAGAAAGTGAATAGCTATGGATGGATATGATTTGTATAACACGTGTAGTCTAAATGAAGATCTTACAATTTTACTGATTTTGTGTTTCAGTTCCGGAAAGGTGAACTAAGAATACAAAGTCTTACCTTTGAAGATGCCGGCATGTATCAATGTATAGCAGAAAACACACATGGAATTATTTATGCAAATGCTGAACTGAAGATTGTGGGTCAGTGAGATTATTTGCTTTTATATACAATTTTGGGTTTAAGTAAGATACTATTCATATTTGCAAGCATTGTTTGATAATATATTATGGAATAATAAAGTTAACTGAATCTAGGTGAGATCTACGCTCTCTGATTGGGTTGTGACAATGAGCTGAAGAGTCAAATTATTAATTTACGGATAATGTTTATGGGATTTTTTTCTGATGCTTACCTGCTGCTGTTAGCACATAGAATTGCTAGCATAGAAAGGATTTAAAATGTTTAAAGGATTTAAAGTGTTTTAAGTGCTGGCAGCCTGGTCAGGCTTGCACAACTAGTTGAGAAATGTTTTCTTTTCTGCTCACCTACACTCCTTCATTGGGCAAACTCTGCTTTTCTGGAAGYCGTGCTGCCAGTCAGTTTCTTTCACTAGACCCTTAAAGCTCTTCAGCTTCACAGTATTCACTCCCTTTGCCTTCTATAACCCTTCAAGACCAGCTGCAATATGGATCTGCAATAGAGCTSTCCCATTTGGTGGCTACATATAGTTAATAATCCAGTGTTTTTTTCAAACTATCATCCTGTAGTAGAAACTTAAATTTTCAGATCCGGAGCGCTCAAATTTAAAACAATATCTGTCCTTTCTACTGATGTCATTATAGCACATACATTCACTATATGACATGGACATGGTTTTCATAGGGAATTTCCCTGCAGTAATTACCCTAGGTTCTTTCTAACTCATGCCTRCCTTCAGACTTTCCTAACAGCTAAGCTATTCTTGACTTCACCAACCCAATGCACAACAATATAATACATCATCCTTCCTCCGTTTGCATTTGCTTACTACTAGCCTGGATTACCCAGAATTTAGCACTGTTTCATGCACATTTTTAAACTTCAGTGTCAGTAAGATGTGGATGTCTATCAGAGTTTTTCTCTGTACTGCTGTAATTAACTGATAGCTGTATTTCCCCAAGCTGTGCACGTATTTGCTGGCATCATTAGCAATGATGGAACACAGAAATGCAAAGTAATTAAAGACATTTTGCCTTGTATTCRGTTAAAAGTAAAGACAAAATTAATAAGCCAAAGTCTGACCTCAGATACATCTGTGTRGTGCTTACTGCAGTCATTTATCATTGCTCTTGTACAGAGCGCAGGACTTGATGGAGTAGTTGGCTAAACAGAAAACTGCAAAGAGGAAGAAAGCAACCTTAAAGTTGCTAGATGGAGTTCAGAACCACTGAAAGTTAAAACCAACTGTTAATTGAAAGTATGACTGAGTAAGAAGCAGAATTTTTACAGAAGTTGAGCTTCAGGAATCTAAATTTTACTAGGTCTGATGAAAAGGCCTCTGAGAGGGAAGAGTTTTCTATTGATTTCAGTGGGCTTTGATCTTTTGAGGTTAAACTTAGATGGAGATTCAGAAATCATCAGAAAGTAATCTCTGGTGTAAAATGGCATRGAACTACATAATAATTTTTCCTGTTTCTTTCAGAGCACCATCTGCTGCTCACTGCATTTCTGTGTCATTAATATTTTTCTCAATGGTCTGAATAATGGAAATGTGTRTATAATCAATAGTTCTGTCATTTACCTTAGTCTTAATGTTGCAAACAAAATGAGTTCTGTACAAAAGTCATTAACAGCAATGCTCGTGTGCTAATTTTTCCCTTCAGCTTCACCTCCTACTTTTGAACTGAACCCTATGAAGAAGAAAATCTTAGCAGCTAAAGGGGGCCGTGTAATAATTGAATGCAAACCTAAAGCTGCTCCTAAGCCAAAATTCTCATGGAGCAAAGGAACAGAATTACTCGTAAATGGGAGCCGGTTAGTATTTATTGGGCACYGTGATTCTTAAAAATGCTGCCTTATGTTTGTATTTATTCTGCAGGCTAGTTCTGACTTTCGCAGGCTTCAGAGGCAGGAGAACGGTAAGGCAACGYGAAGCTGTCCTTTATGCTGACAGGTTGAGCACTGACGCAGAAGACCCTAGCAGCTCTRGAGTGGATGGGACAGAGTTAATACTAAATTATAATGCTTGTTCCATATGATTGGCCAAGGAGTTGACTAATATTATTTCATTATGATTCTAACAGTTCAGGACATCTAAGGAATTCATTTCATAGTAAATCTCACCAAACCCCTAATCCTTAGCTCYCTTGCAGTCTCTGTTCTGTGTCTGACACAACTGAAAGTTTTTTTTTTTAATACTAGGCATGATCCTAGAATAATACCTATATTTTAAGCAGTTAGTCTCAACACAGAACCCAGAAGTCCATGTTAAGTGCCCAGAAACCTTATACAACTGCACGGGAATAGTTGGATGCTTAAGAATGGGATCTAAAGCTCTCTGCCCTCTAACCGTCCAAGCTGATCAATAGCAAAATATGAGGGATCAGAGATGTTTTAAGCTTCTTTAGATGGTCGGAAGTCCTTCCCCAATATGGAATAAACCTGGTTGGCTTTTTTTTTGCATTGGGAAATGCAAACCTACTTCTTTTCRTGGAAGAGTACCAGAGTGTTTTGCCAAACCAAAGTCTTGTTCTGAGTTAGCGGGGAACCTTCTCCATCTCTTGTCTCAAACCAGTTGTTTAGCAGAAGAGAATCTGATATTCCAGACTGAGATTGCACATTACCCTGTGACCTGGTGATGAATACCTCCCCGAGGGAAGAGGAGACCTGAACTGCAATACCCATTCCAAAGATTATTTGTACATTTTAGGGGGAACAGTCACATGATAAAATGTGACTTATCTGCGCATACAGCATTTTTTGCTCTTATTAGTGCAACATSTTAGGAAGAGGAACCCCAGTCCAGYGGTGTATTAGTAGATAAGAAACTAGGTTGTTTTAGTATATATGAGAGGCCAATAATCTCTATAATGCTTGAATTAGGATTCAGTTTACTTGACTTAATTCCCTACTGTGCCACTGCCCTGGTCCCTGAGGGAAATCTCTAAGCAATACTACAGTATGTTGTTGCTTATGTTAGCAAACATATATATTAGTTCTGTTATATAATGTTGTTATATAATAATATATAATAGTACATGTTATATGATAATAAGCTAACATCTGATATCTGCATCTAGACCATAAACTTGATATTACTTGAAGAAAGGCACTGAAATTGATATCAGAATATGGTTTTGAAAAGGGACTGTGGTGGGGGAAGTCTAGAAGGAAATTCATTTCATTGTAACATTTCTTTTCATCACAAGTATGCCAGATTTCACTTCTAGCATTAAGTCTTCAATGAAAATTAACCTATTTTTTTTTTCCTAAACCATGTTGTAACTCATTTTTATATGTTACCCTACTGGGAGCCACTGTTCAGAATTAATTTAGATGTGTAATTTTAGGAAAATAATAGGCCAAAATGTTGCTAGCAGTGTGCATTAGCAAAAAGCTAATGATATACAACTTTAATAGGTATATTTGGTATGTTGTTCATATTTCAGAATTGAATTGTGGCACAAAACTGTAAGAAAAATATGTGAATGACTATTCATAAATGAAAATGCCTCTCTTGCTCCAACAATGTGAGCCATCTAACCATACCACAGTCTATTCAAATGCTTCTGACTATAGGAGTGTTTATAAATGCAATAGTTAGGCATTAGCTTCCAAGGGATATTTGTGATCTTCTAACTTACTACAATTCCTACTGAAAGTGTTACTTTCTGGTATAAATACTTAACTTCCCTTGTATTTTTTACCTTTTTGATAGCATACGTATTTGGGATGATGGGAGCCTGGAAATTATCAATATCACAAAGCTGGATGAAGGTCGCTACACGTGTTTTGCAGAAAATAATCGAGGAAAAGCTAATAGCACTGGTACTCTAGAAATGACAGGTAAACTTCTAAATTAGTTTGTTTCAAAAAGTACCCTTTAATTCAAAATCACTAGGTTTTGTTCCAGCATTGCACTACTTCTACAAGCCATTTTATATTTTTTTTTTAATTTGATTGCTCATTAAAGGATAAACTGTAGCTTTTAAAGCATACATTTCAATAGAAACTGTGTATGGTTGCACCAATTTAGAGACTGTATCTCAATTTTAAGTGTTTATTCTTCCGCAAGACATTATAAAATCTGATATATAAATTCAGATAGTACTTTTTGATGCAATCACTCAGCTTGGTAGCGTAGCTCAGACAGAGGAATGAAGCCATGCTTCTGGGGCCATGACTTAGAGAAATGGGACTCTTATCGTCCTTCTTTATTTTTTTTTTCTCTTTTTTCTGATGGAGGAAGATGAGACTTACAAGACTGAAAGCATTGCAGTTAAATTAACATCCATTATATTCATGAGGTAGGGGCATATAGTCATATAATTGCACTACTCTTCCCTTCTTTTTGGCTTATTAATGTTTACTGATTGAATACTGATATCTTTAGTTACGTATTTTAAATACGATGTCAAATAATTAAATATCTGTTGACTACAGATAGGAAATGTGGCATTCCTGAACAGTTATGCCTACCAAGCATCCAGAAGTCTCACTGGCAGTAGCAGAATCATTTATTAAATATATATTTTTAAGATCTGTTCCAGAAATCGTGCTGAATATGGCAGCACAATACCACAATATTAATGTACTAATGTAAGAATAAATCTATATCAGCAAGTCATATGAAAGGATTTTTATGACTGCTTTATTATATCAAATGATAGAGTATTGTAAGATTTTATTTTTATTAATCAGATTTTTTAATATTTGCAGTTACTTTTTGTTATCTTTCTCAGTTCTAGATGTCTAAATATTTCGCTCAGCCATTTAATTATTTTGAAAGATTATGTAAATAAATATAGCCCCTTAACAGTCATACTATACCTTCTACAATCAGGAAGAACTTTGACGTAATAAGGCCTCATGATGAAACACTAAAAAAGTGTTTATAAACTGTATAAACTAGTCATAAAGAATTTTTAAATTCTGGAGTATTCTGCTGTGGTTCATCTAAAAGGGAACACCAGAAGACTAAGATGCCTCCCTTGATCTCACAGGAGAAATATGGTCAGATAGCGTATTTCAGAATTATTTTAACATTGTGGACAAGGATAATGGCTGGCTAACAATGCTTTGAAAATTGTATTCTCAAGCACTTTGTGTGTGGCCCATAAAATTTCATTTTATGAAAATGAGACATTGCTCAGGACTACAGGAAATTAAAAAGTTAAAACTAAAGCTGACAGGCGCTGTAAACTGTGATGATTTTTCCCATAGGCCATTTGTTCACTACCTCTAGACCACTGCTTCAGGGTCTCCTTAGACTAATAGAAGACTTTATATTAACTTCTAAAAAATTACTGATGATAGAGCCAAGTGCTGAACATACAGCCATGATGTTAGAATGAAGTACCTCCCTCTGWGAGGGTATCCTAAGGCATGTTTTCATAGCTAGGCATTTAAAGATCAAATGTGAACAGATTGCTCTGATGTCCTATACATCTCAGATGCACTGTATTGCATTCTCGGATACCCAGTTGTTGTACCATACTCATATGCTAAGGATTAAACAGATTTTGGATTGCTAGACTAGGATCTAGGAGAAGGGTTTTCTCCAGGTCAAGTAGACAAGAAATGTTGCGTTCATTTGGAATTGTTGCTGTCCTGCATGGTGGCATGTAGTACACTATGTGGGAGCACTGGGGAGTTTTGCATAACAATTCTGCTGCAACCTAGATCTTAATTAGTGACATAGCTCTTTTCTCRTGGCTCATTATCTTCCAAGTTTTGGTGTCTTACTCCCACTCTCATATCTGTGGGAAAGATAATGTTTGTCAAGCAAGATGTGACAAGAAGATACTCTGTGGGTTTTATTTTTTGATCACATCTGACAGAAAAGGAATAGGTCTTACTGATCCAGTGAGCCCCTTCCAGATCATTGTTGCTAATATGCCATTAATTGAATTAAGTGCACGTACCAAGATCTCTAGGAAGCATCATGTAGTCTCTGCCTCTTTTTGTTTCTGTAATGATAAGCAGCATTGCTGGGGCACATGCAACTTTATTTTTTTTCTTCTACTCTTTCCTCTTTCATTTCCTTGTGTTGCAATCTGCATGGTTTCCTATACATGCTTAATATTCTTCTCGCTACATGCATTAAGATCTCAGTCTCTGCAGTGCTCTAATGGAAATCTCAGACTTAGCCTAACAACTGTGCAGAGGCAGGTTTTAAAAAATAAGAAATATTATTAGCAACAAAACAATTGGCATAAGAYGGATGATATACCTGAGAGATTATCAATGAATAAAAATAGTTTTTCATAGTCAGTAATATGGACCAGAGTGTGAAACGTAGCCATTTTAAAATAATAACTAAGTGCAAGTCAGGCATTTCAGTTRTTAAAGCATTTTCTTTGTTCTCTTTAGTTTGGTCTTTTGAAATGTGGTTGCATGAATAACATGCAAACCGGAGTTTGGGAGAAGAGTTTCATGTACAGTCAAACAGTTATCAATTTGGGTTTACATTTGGATAAATACTTATTTATTGGAATTTTCCATATTTGCTGTTAACTTCACAGAGGCTACAAGGATTATTTTAGCTCCACTGAATGTTGATGTCACYGTTGGAGAGAATGCTACCATGCAATGTATTGCATCCCATGATCCCACGTTGGACCTCACATTTATTTGGTCTCTAAATGGTTTTGTAATAGACTTTGAGAAAGAGCACGAACATTATGAAAGGAATGTTATGGTAAGATACTATAGATCATATTTAATATGTGGAAACCTATTTTTATTGATTGTGAATAGTTGTCTTTTCTGTTTTACTTTTTCTACTCTGTTGGTTCATGCCTAGAAAAATGCAGTAGGCTAAGGATATAAAATAAAATAACAATTTAGACACCTTAAAGACAGACATGCAAGATGCTTGCAGGTAGATACTTGAATTCAGAAATCTGAATTGGCTTAAGTATTTCAGTACCTGAGCTGAATCCCACTCTGATGAATGTAGTGTCTAAAATGAAAAAATATTGAAGTCCAAATGCTGAATAATGATTATATCTGGTAAGCAAGTAACATACTATCTTGTAAAAGAATGCATGCATATGCGTTCGTTTTCACTTGACCATGTTTTTCTGAAAAACGTTGCTAGAATTTGGCACAAGACTGGGCCAGATGGTGGGTAGGAGTCAAACAGTCCGTAAAAACTGAGCAAGAAAGGTTTGTGTGAAGGCTAAACAAGCTTATACAAAAACACTTGTTTTGGCCCATAGAAAGAGGAATCGTAGACCTCTTGTATTCACGTGTCCTTATGTCATTATAGTCTTATATCAGACTTAGACAAATTAGTTTCGTGAGTAGAAATCCTTCTTGGCTTTGTCTAATGGTATCATAATTTAACTAACACTGGCAACAACCTCAGAGCTGTCGCTGACACATATATATATTTATTTTGCAGTTTTGGAGTTAAATGATATAAATGATATAAAAATCTTCAAAGATAGATAAAAATGCTTTACTGTAGTTTAGATCAACTGTAATTTCAATATCATAAAAATTATACTCTCAAGCTTTAAGTCACTACATTTTAATGCTCCCCCAAGAAACCAGGTATTTGGAGGGAAGAGGCTGCAGAAGCTGTCCATAGCTTCTGAGAACCATGTAGTCGTCAGTCAATTTTTGCTCCACCTTCAAAATTAGATATCTTTTAACAGTACAGCTTGCAGAGTCTTTTTTGTAGACCTGCAGTGTTATTTGATTTTCCATGAACCAAGAGATTCTGTTTCTCTCTTTATTTTTCCATATCTGTTTATCTCCACRTCAGGAGATATTTCAAGCCTAACTGTTTCAGCCTGACTGGGAACAAACCAGTCAGTGCTCTGGGGTATCTGAGTTGCCTTAGCCTGCTCGTTTGCTGAGYTGTTCTAAACGTTTCTAAAAAGGCACACTGCTGTCTTTCAGTGAGAGAACAAGTCCTTGTCCAAAATCTTGTGCTGAAAATAACTGCCTTTTCTCATAAATTATTGAGATATACCCCAGAGGGTGTAGAAGCAGTTGAAAGGTGACTAACTCTTAATTCATTTAGATACTTAAAGTTAAGTAAGTTAAATCCAGACATCAGTTAATTTATTTGTCAATGTATAACTCCATCCTCCTAAGGGCTGTTTGGTGGTTTGTTGTGTTCCCTTTGTGCTCAATCAATACAGGTGTAAATGACTGAAGCAGCAGAGGCAGCTTCTTCSTATGCATTCCTGAGCCTCATTTCTGGGCATTCAAATGCAAAAGAAGTGCATAATCTCCGTTCTGCTTCCACAGACAGCTCAGTCTTCACCAGTCAGGACAGAAGGGGGCAGTAGGACTGCATTCCAGTTCTGCACAGAGATTTGTGGTTATTTTGAAGCTCAACATTTACATTATAGAAATAATGAACGTAGAAWTTTTTAAAAAACAAGGAATTCACTACGAATGTTTATATGGGATGTAATTAAGAGGAATGTGCACTTTCAATGGTTCTGTTTCGTTCATTTGTTAGCTTATTCGTACATGATTTTTTTCCCTGTGAACAAAAGTATTTTCTCCTAACTACTTCTTAGACATCTTTCACAGTTCTCAGCTCAAGTCACTCAGTGGCAGGCTTGCTCAGGCTTTCTCAGGTCTAAAGAGGTGATCTGTTGTACATTAGACAGCAGCAGCCTGAACTGCTGTGCTTGAAGCACTGGGGTCCCATGCTGCCCCACAGCTCCTTATAAGCATAAAAGAAAAATACCCATCAAGAATATTACAGTGACTGGATGTATCATTCCTACCTTCTGTAATTTCATCTGGATGAAGGAACCTCATCTATCTTCCTGATAATATTGCGGTTAATTTGTAGTAGCAAACAGATCAACATGCTGAAATTTGATATAGACACAGTACTTGAGTTCTCAAAATAATACTAATATTGTTGTCACATACACATAATGGAATGCTAATGAAATTCGTGTAAATACCTGCATAAGTCTTTTTTTTTCTTTAAATGAAAGCTTTGGTAGCTCCATCAATTGCTGAAGGCAAAACTAATTTGCATTACATTAGTGCTATAACTCATTTCTCAGAAGAAGATTTGACAGTGTTGTTTTGATTTCACGTGGCCAAATATGACAGTGGTATTTTAAATTTTAAAAAAATTAATTGGTTAGTATTCAGTCTTTGGAACAGCTGTCAAATGGAGTCTTCTAAATTTACAATTTAATAACTGATTGTGTTTGACTTCATGTATGGTTGTTCCTCTGATTATTTGATTGAGGAGCTAAATATTACATACCCTTTCAAGACCCATAGAGATATAACACTAGAAGTAATCTGGAAATCCCTGTGTTTTGCCATTTCTTATTTATGGAATTGCTTTTTGCTGTGTATATTTAAAGATTGAAGGGCTTACTTTTAACATACATTTAAAAATTTAGTATATTCTGTGCAAATAAATATATTGTTCTGATTTTAAGGATTTTACCAAATGTTCTCTAAAGTATCTGAAAATGAATATGTATAATTCTATTTTTACTGTCTTTTGAAACACACTAATTCATGTGTATAGATAGTTAGGAAAAAGAACTCTATAATTTAACTTGTTCCAGTCAGAAACTCAGAAACTTATACATACGCTTACAAAGAGTCCAAATGTAGCCTTAGTCACAAGTAGATATGCACACAAACTTTAAAATATTTTCTGAACCATCAATATTCCTGTGTTTGCTACATTGTTAGTTACTTTTTCAGAAAAGTGAAAGGAAAAGTGAAGTTAGATATGTGTTGTGTTGAGCAATATCAGTAGACCTAAACCACTGAGATATTTATCATCATTTTATCTTTAATAAGTTAAATTAAATTGCACTACACAAATTCAGGAACTTGGCCTCCTGGCAAATAAATTTCTTTTGGAAAAATTAAAATATGGAAGATGATTGTTTATGATCTAAGGACCTTTTAGCCATTTCCAAGATAGAGGAGGTGGCAATGATGGTATGTCAAGGCAAGAAGATGTCTTTGTCATAGAGACAATTTACTAGTTACTTGCTAGTCTCATATTAACAAAGAAATCATCAAAAGAAGATAAAAAAACTACTGTGTTTGAGTACCTGAGTCTGCTTCATAATTACCAAATGCAGATTATATCGCCCCATTATGCATTCTCTGGATCATTTTAAGTATTTTCCTGGATTTGTTTGTAAGTTCTGTTTTTGGCATCTAGTGTGTTTTTTCCGTACCACAAAATGTGTTACCCTTATTTTTCCATCAGGTAGCTAGAAGTCTTGATGCTGCTTTGTGATCACAATTTATTAAAAAAGCAGTTCTCCTAGAGATGCTGATTTCTTTTTCCCCTTGCAAAAACTAAATAAAATCAGCAAAAACAGATGAAGTTGGTTAAGGTTTTGGAGTATTTAACATATGAGGACAGCCAGATGGCGCTGGAATTATTTAGCCTGGAGGAGGGAAGGCTTTGGGGGGATTTTTCAATGATGTTTATAAATACCTGGTGGGAGGAGAAAGGACAACAGGCAATGGATACCAACTGAAAGCAGGAAATTCAATGTAAAAGTAAGAAAACACATTTTTTTTTAACTATGAGAGTGGTCAAACAGTGGAACAGGTACCTTTATGTGGTGCTGCACAGTATTTGTATTATGTAATATCAACTCCTTCCATCATAAGCCGAAGTGTTTGTCTTTGAAAAACAGAGGTAGAGCCTGGTACGAGCAAGAAGGAGGTCATTTTAGAATAAAATTTTAGAAAGGGTTATCATTTCTGTTTTGATGGAACTTAAAAAAAATAAAACATAAAGTTCCTGGAAAACAGGAACTTTAACACTCTGAGATATTGGGAAATCATTCCATAATCTCTTTCTTTTTTTTTATCATTTAAAAATTATTTAACTTACCAGGAGTTGTAACGATGGATTTTCCACAGAAATGGTAGGGAATCTTTGCTGGGTAGTTCCCAGCCCAGAAAGATGTCTTTAGCTGTTGCTGGTTGATGCATTGCATCCAACTAAAAAGCTCGTGCAGAATGAGGAACTTTGTTTCAGGTGGTGCTGTCACACCTCAGCGTCAAGACTGCTCCTGCACTGGAATTAAGAGCTGCTGAGTCTATTCTGGATGGTGAAGTCAGGGTTTTGCATGTGTCCGCAGTATTCTCGGGTGCAGGGATGTGCCCCAAAGACATTCAAACGTGATCAATGCAGAACCGGCGGAGCTTGTTAGCTTGGGCTCTGTTCTGCTTTGAAGTAGTTGTACTACTTCTGAGACCTGTCTGTGCATAACTAGCTTTGGTGTCTCTGCAACCATAATGCAGTTAACCTGCAGCAGTATTGACTTCACTGCATTCTACAGTTACATTATCCATAGTCAGAAAGTGCAGAAAGCTGTATGTTTTTCTAGGACCACATTCGTAATACCTTGGAGATGAGTGACCAAAGCTACCTGACATTAAGGTAGATCACACCTGAAAGAGCCTATTTGTTTGCTTTTAAAAGGTGATTAGTTCGGATACCAACATCCACACTATAGATGTCTAAAATTAGGTGAGATGAACCCTAGAATGGAGACATTGTTTGCCAAAATGTTTGCCAGAACGAAAGTTCTCTATAACAGAAGTTTTTGTAAACTGTAGAGACTAATTTGGATTATAAAAATCCTATTAGGGAAGTATAGCTTAATTTCTGCTTGTTTTTTGTAAGTTATATTATAACTTGCAGACAATGGTAGTTCATTGGCTGGACATCATAGGCAAAGATGTATTACTGTATATTTCTGTTTCAACAGATTACTGAATAGACATTCTTAGTTTTACTGCATAAATCTCTCCTTGCACAGTTCACAGCTTTCTGCAGCAGAAAAGATACAAAGCTTTCCGTTTTAATTTTTCTTAACCACTTCCCTGGTAACCCTCCTTATAGAGTATTGAGTGTAGCTACAGTTGTATGACAGGAAATCAATGAAAAATTTAGGAGGAGAACTGAAGAAGAAGAAGAAAGAAAATAATATTTACATAGCAAAGCTCAGTTACCCATTGAAGAAAAAGAGAAGGTTCTGTGGATTGGCACAAAACCTGGGAGCCAGAGGCATGGTGAGCTTGTTCAGCATGGTTTATTGGGGACACATGATCATTCTCAAAGCATGGCCGACTAGATCAGCTTCACCACTGCTCTTTCTGAAAAGGAGTCCCAAGACTCTCCAGAGGCACCGTTTCAAGAAGTTTCTTTCAGAGCCTGAACCTATTGGGGAGATACTGCAGACATGACGGAGTCACATATTTTTGGCTAGGTTTTGGCTAAAGTTTAGAGGAAAGAGCCTAATGGCAACATAGTGAGCATGGAATGAGAAGGATGGAGCCAGTGGTTAAAAGCAAACAGGGGAAGGAAAGCAGAAGATGTAGTGCTGAGCGTGAAGCCAATAAGCAGTTAGCTCTGACAGAAGTCATTGAGGAAACCTATTATTAACCCACAGTGCTATTTCCAGCCCAATGAAATGTAGTCTATTTAGAGGGAGTAAGCCATATGCAAACTACTGTGCTAGAAAGAAAAAAAAATCCTTAAAAATCAGTTCACTGTGATTTTATGTACTTGTGAGATTTCACAAACTGCCAGAATCCATGCACCATGCCTGGTTTGGTAAGCAGGAGCTAGAAACCCAGATGTGTTCAGCAGTGCTCATAGAAATGTAGCTAGCAGTTTGTTGTGGATTTAGATCACCAGCCTAAGAGTGTGAGCCGTGAGTACAAGTGATCAAGTATCTAAACTTTTTTTGCTCTTGGTAGTGAAATAACAGGGCACATTACCACAGGGGTGTGGGTACAAAGCATAGTATCCCAAGGCATTCACAGTGGAATGTTAAATGGGGAAGAGTAATGTATTTGTTGGAAATATTTCCCCATCCACATTTCAGAGGCAGAATTAGCACCATACTTCCTTTACATATAAGTATAGGTCACCGAAGGAAGGGATTCTTTGGTGGGAATGACTGTCCATTAGCTTGCTGGGTTTTTTTCTTTTTATTTATCCACGTTTATTTTATGCTAGCTATGGCATAAGAAACAAAGTGAGATAAACTCTTCTGCGAATAGGATCCAGACCATAGAACTGCACTGATTTCTACCAAGTTAGTTCTGTTAGTACAAAAGGCTCATTAGCTTCATGCTAATGCAACGTCCTTCACTGTCTCTGAGGTCCCGATAGGAGTGGATAGTGCTTCCAGTCAAAAGACTAAGTCCCTGTAAATGATTTACAATTGCATAGAAATGTTTTCTGATGTCTTTTAGTTGTTTAAAGCACTGGCAAAAGTGACTGTCAAAAGAGAAAAGGTCTTAGAAGCAGATCATGAAATGCTATTTTTGACATCACTGTTAGAGCATAAATATAGGTTTAACATGATGAAAGTCTTTGCTTTAAACTTGGTAAATATCTGAGTGGTGAACCACAGATACACTTGGAACATCCCTAAATACTTCTATCACAATTTCCAGTCTATGATTCAGTTTTCTCTGTATTAAGGAGGGCATTTTTAAATTAGCCAAGCTGAGGTTTTTGAACGAAAACATACTGAGCTTTCATATCTAATTTGTGGACAGAATCTGCTGATGCCCATGTTCTATGTGCTTCGTAAGCTCTTCCTTTGCCACTGAGAACCTAGGTTCTTATGAAGTATAGAAAGCTCTGTCACCAACTGCATAAAGCTTTGCTCCATGAGTGCTTCTGAACCAACAGGATGCAATACTATGTCTATAGATTGTTGACTTTTAAATTACATTACATTTTCACATCTGTTTTTCAGCATTTAGATTTTCAGAACCAAGTTCCCATAAGGGAAATTAATGTTATCAAGTGTATGGGTGCACTATTAATAAATATAATAAAATGTTTTAATTAAAGTGCTAAAACAGGAATTGGTAACTACTACAACTATTAAGAAATTGTAAATTATTTATATTGAAGTAATAATATAATCATGAGTATTCAGAACTATGCACATTTTCCAGACTTTATTGGTTTGGACCAACCCTAATTGTGTTTTTTTGCAGATCAAATTGCAAGCAATAATCAGAGATTCACAGACATTCTGGTTCTTTCTAGGATGACAAAGAGTGCTAGTAAACTAAAGGTTTATACAGAATACTAAAGTAGAGAACTAGTTCTCACTTTTACTAAATCAAAAACAAACAAATCAAAAATGCAAGACCTGGAAATTCTGGGAGTTTGAACTCCTACAGCTTCTTTGTTGTCTTTTTTTCTTTTTATTTATTTATTTTTTTTTTGAGGACAGAGGAGAAAGTATTTGCCCTACTTCCACTGAAGTACTGACCTGATTTTCCTTACTGAACACTGTTGACAGCATTGCTTAGCCCATTACGGATGAARAGGGTTTACATGTGGTTAGTCAGCCAGCCAGCCAGTATTCTCTTACGTAGTAAACCCCACAGATTTTTGAAGGATGGTATCCTTGAGGGCAGTCCCAGAGGAATTCTCATGAATGAATAAAATGCAACAAAAAACAAATGCCGCTGTTGCGGGTTCACCTCCTGTCTGTATACTACTTACCCTTCAGCAAATGAAACTAAAAGGCCTGTCATAYTCATTTTGAGTGAAACATGCTAATGCATGTATGTCTTAATGTGAACATAGTTTAGTAATAATTAAAAGTGTTCCAGAAATATATCAAGAAAATTAGCCTTCATATCCTGGATTGATCACTGATCCAACTAGTCTATTTGATCATTGCAATAGCACTTGTGTCACGTGAACTTGGTACAGGATAACCTGCATTTCTCACTGATATCACTTGGCAATCAAATGAAGCATTGCGAGCCAGAATTCAGAACTCTTTCCTTATGTGCTCAGTTCTTACTTCTATTCAACCAACTCTTTATCTTAGTAATTTGGTAAGGAGATAAATTCTGATGTTAGTCCAAAAAAAATGGTTTTACTAGATTTCATTTTGTGATGAAAGTTTATGTCCACAGAATTTGATAATTGATACCCAAAATTGATACCAGAGTTTGGAAAAGACAAGAAAATTTCATCTGGCTATTTTAATCTCCCTCCWAATATAGACACTTTCAACTGGCAATGTAGCTTCAGAATATTTGAAAAAGATTTAAACTTTATTTTTTCCTCATTTTCAATCAAGAAAGATAAACTTGATGACTGAGTTCTATTTCACTCTTTCAAAATGTCTAAATTCAGAGATATTAATGGCATCTCTTAATAGTTTATGTAGTACTGAAGGTTTTTGTTGTTCTCTAGAACCTTCCAGTGATGAAAACACTGGTTCTTATGCCTAAAATTCAGCAATCTCTTTTTCACATATCATTTTGCATCTGAATTTCTGTAGTTCCTTCTTGTGAAGGTTTCAGGATTGCAGAGATCTGTTTCAGTGTTTGTTTTTTGTAACAAAATGAGGTTTCAAAACAATATGGAATAAGTTTGGAAATGTGAATTTTGCCCTTTTTAGTGTAGTGTGGTGTTGAGTAATCCATCTGTTAATGTTTTGAAACATTTTGACTTTCATAAAAGCAGTCAGATACATTTTTTAGAGATGATTTAGAGGTTTTTTTACATACTTTAAAGACTAACACATGTATAACTCTGAGGTTTAGCCAAGTAATYCTTTTTGGAATAAACTGCAGAATAGATAAAATATTTCAAATGTGTTATTTTTAAACATTTGTATAAATGTATTTATTCCTTAATAGAAAAAGTATTCTTCATTAAGAATAGCTGTGCTATGTGTGGTGGTCTGTGTTATACTCTTTGTTTTACATGTGCACATCTAGTTATGCAGCGGATTCACAGAAGTGTCGTAGGAGAATATCTGTACAAATAGAAATACATTTTGCTTTCTACCTGGTCAACTTACAGATGTTTTTTAATATTAGTGTCTGCAGCCACAGTTCCTTCCCCAGAAACACTCTGAAATACTCCTCTGGAAAGGAATACTCCAGAGTGCTGGATCCAGTTCTGGGCTCCCCAGTACAAAAAGGACATGGGCATATTGGATCAATCCAGCGAAGAGCTGCAAAGATGATTAAAGGGCAGGAACATTTGTCATATAAGGAGAGGCTGAGAGAGCCAGGACTGTTTAGCCTGGAGAAGAGAAGGCTCAGGTGGATCTTATCAACGAGTATGAATGCCTGGGGAGATGGAGTAAAGAAGACAGAGGCAGACTCTGGCCTGGAGAAAGGCCAAGAGGCAATGGGCACAAACTGAAACACAAGAAATTCAATTTAAACATAAGAACCCCCCCCCCTTTTTTTTTTTTTAATTCTGAGGTCAGTGAAACACATGAATAGGTTGGCCAGAGGGGTTGTRGAGTCTCTGTCCTTGAAGGTTTTCAAAACCCAACTGGAGTTAGCTGAACAAKCTACTGTAATTGGCTGTGCTTAGAGCAGGAAGTTTGGACCGGATGATCTCCACAAGTCCTGTCCGGCCTCAGTTTTTCCTCAGTTTTTTGGAATTGGTTATTCTGTGATTCTTATTCAATCTTAAATTCTTTCCCTTACATTTTTGATACCATTTTACTGGTCGCTGCGAGGGCCRGCTGTTCTGCTAGGGAAGATGAGCTGGGAGCTGAGGGGAATAACGCAGTTAGCAGGACCAGACACAGCCCAGTGACCACCAGGCAAGTCCATAGCGAGGAGACTGGCCCAAGGTCAAGCTGGGAAATCRGTCAGCAAGTCAGGGTGCACGTGTAGATCACTGGGGCTCATGGCCAGGCACGGGCATGGCCGTGACATGGCAGGGGCCAAACGGTGAAGGCTTAGCTTAAAAGCAGCTCCCGCGGGAAGGGGGATCAGTCCTGGCCGAGGCCGCCCTGCGGTGCTGGCTGCATGCCGTCTGTCCAGGGTCACCAGCCCCCAGCTGCACTGTGTCGGAGTTGGCCCCCAGCCCCAGCAGCCGAACTTCCCGGCGGGGGATGCTCGCAGGGGCCTCCCACCGTGCTCCTGCCCTCACACTGAGGTCTTCAAGCAGGCGCCTGCACACTGTCTCCAGTGTGGTACAACCCGCTGCAAGTACRGTTCGTCGCGCCCCGTCAGCCTTCTCTTTAGACTTCTTGCTTTACTCTAACATTCGTAAATTGAGAACAGGTTGTGAGCCAGTATGTTTGACTAGTGCGTGCCATTACATTTGCTACAGTTATCCTTTTCATCACCAACACTATTTTGCAGAATGAAGTCTAATCTTTTCTTTAAGAAACCAGGTCACATGTTGATCTTTATTTTTTCTTTGTGGTCTCTGTCTTTTAATGTTGTCTGTGGTGTCTTGGTGTCTTTTATTTGGTGTTTATTTTGGCTTTGATTGTAATCTTTCTGTGATAAAAAGTTTCTTATTGTTTTAGGTTTGTAAAGGAGCAAGTGAAACGGTATTCTGATCCTTCAGTATTTTTATTTTTAAGATATCTGGCAAAGAGCACACTTCTCGCAGCTGTCATACAAATCAAATATATCTCTGAGAGCAATCTGTTCTCCAAGAAAGCTCTTGCTTTGTAGAAATAGCAACCACTATATATCAGTTGGGACATATGTGTAGATAGATATCACATAGTTATATAGGGATGTTTGCCAGTTTCATTAAGTACTATTTTTGTAACAGATTAAATCCAACGGTGAACTGCTTATTAAAAATGTTCAGCTGCGGCACGCTGGAAGATACACGTGCACTGCACAGACAATTGTTGACAATTCTTCAGCTTCAGCTGACCTTGTTGTAAGAGGTAAGGTTTTCCAGGTAAAAGCGAAACATTGCTGTTTTTCATCTAGGTAAGCAGAGTGTTTCTGGTTGTTTAGAATATTTTATTTCTTATTAAGAAATAACAGAGATTAAAAAGAAAAGAAAATTAACATGAAATCCTTACAGTCTACTCAGGATGCTGATTATGTTCCAGGCGTTCAGATGTCTAAATSAGCATGTGCTTTCCTGAAAAGCAATAAAGATTCTTTATTGTATGCATTTTCGTGATGCTGAAATAATCTTAGATAGGTTAAGTTGGTGTCTATTATTATACAGCAAAATAGCTTATAAATATCATTCAATTTATCAATTGCAAAATATTTTTAAGCAGCCACTTTTAATTTTCTGTAATGCTTTATCAATTAAATTATTGTTTATTAAACTAAGCCTACATTAAATTATCCTAGTTTTCAAATGACAGAAACAAGGACATTTGGAGCTAATGTTACCATTCCGTTACTAACTCATTCTTCAGTCCTTAAGTATTACTGTGGACTCAAAACACTGTGCCTGTTCCTATGATATATGTCCTACAAGATATGTCACAAGGCRTAGCTTCAACAGGGTGACTTAATTTGTGCCCTTGGAACATTTTACTCCTTMCTTTGCCTCTGGGTATAGCATGTTCTGAAGTGCTAATGTTCTGTACAGCTGGGAATTTTAAGCAGACATAATTTGTACTTGGGGCTATATTGCTATCATATTTTTCCCCGTATTCCTCTTACGTTGTATAGCAGCATATAGCAATATGTCCTGATTCTGATTTTCTGTCATCTGAGAATGCTGTAACATCAATATTTTTGCACTTAGTATCAGTGAACTTAATTTAATCAGGGCCAAATTTTTGTCACTAGGCTCTGAAAAGATGCATCACATGGCTCTGGATAATTAAAAAATTRCAGAACTTTTCAGGCAGTTCTTTTTGTCTACGATAGAAATAGAATATTTCACAGAACCATTTTTAWTGGAGATATCACTTTCAGGACTTGAATGGAATTGCAGTCTGAAGAATCATTGAACATTTCCTATCATATTCTGGAAGTGCTACACTTAAGTGCCTCATTTATTTAAATATTTCTAGTGGCCTACCTCTTTGTCTGTGCCTCTGCCTACACTACTACTGAAAAAAATAAAGAGCTCTATAATGACACAGAAAGTAGTGACTCCCCCAAAACCCCAAATYCACACAGAGATCAAATCATTGAGGTATGTTTGCAGCAATATTAGTAAATACTGAGAAACTTAGGACCCCTATGAAATGCAGTTCTGGCTGCCTCTTTTCTTTGAGAACTGGGCTGTCTCACTGGTGATGTCTGTCTTAGGTGAGGGGCCTGTGGCTGTTGCTCACAGGTTTGAGCATCACCTCAGAAGTGTAAGACCAGCCTCAATCCATTCTCGTCTTGATGAGATTCAGTTCTCCTCAGCTGGACTTATTGGCTCAAGTTCACCTTTGCRTTAACACACTATATGGCTTCTGCTTCAGAGCCAGTGGTCCTCTTGCCRGCTCATACCTTCAGCATGGAATGATCACATATATTTCTTTTTAAACAATAYATGCTTTGAGATACCAGGCTAAAGTTGAATACTTTTGAGGTTTGAAGTGGGATTTCTTGCTGGTTAGAAGGATAAGGTATTGTACTTCCAAGGTATTATATTTCTCCAGTATAAGTCACAAGCATTTATTTCCATATAAATTTCAGTCAGGACCAATATGTGACTACCAAAGGTGTATAATCRAACTGGGTCAGTGATGAGATCATCATTAGGTGGAATTTAGAAAGGAAGATTTTGCAAATTTTTTCAGATTCTGAGTTCACTGGATTTTCCAAAAAAGGTCAGCAACAGYTAAAAGTATCGCTTTTTTTACTGAAGAAAACCCCAATATTACTTCTAAGACAGGAGCCATGGAAGRTGCATTTGATATTTTTTAGCTGCAAATGCAGTTATCCTCTGAATCACTCTGAAGAATATTTACAACTAACTATATGTTTCAAATCTGTTCTTAAGTAGAAAGTGAGACTGGAAAATGTTGTAGCTGATTAGTAAAAGTTAGGAAATTTTCATTTTAGAATATTTGTGAATTGAACTACTAAATTTTTCTCTCAGGTCCTCCAGGCCCTCCTGGCGGTATAAGAATAGAAGAAATTAGAGACACTGCTGTAGCACTTACCTGGAGTCGTGGAACAGACAATCACAGCCCTATTTCTAAGTACACTATCCAGTCAAAAACTTTTCTATCTGAAGAGTGGAAAGATGCTAAAACAGGTAAGAATAATGCCAGGTAAGAGTAATGTGAGAAATTATAAAGTCATAGTAAAGGACTTGGCTGTTAGAAAATGTGACTAATCATAAAATAGTTATAATAAAAGGAAACTRAGGAATCCATAAATGTCTGCTACAGGGTTTTGGAGCAGTGCTGTGCTAAAAGGTAAGTTCGTTCCAGAAACTAGAAGATGTATATAAAGATATACAGAAAAGAATAGGYTGCTTCTTTTCTCCTCTTTCATCTCTTCCTCTGTTGTTTAAAATATTCCACATCAGCTACTGGATCCRTAAAAAATTATATACAGGATAATTTTATGACAAACAGATGTCCTCATTTCTGTATTTATTACCCTGAAAGTCAGTCAAAATTGTCTAATGTTTTCTGTGAAAAGAGCAAATTTCAGTTACATCAACAGTGGCACCCCTAGAGAAAACATAGCTAAGAATATCCTTCTAACCACTGGATGTCGTCATTGTGCCGCATAATTGCAGCTGAAGAGGCACCTATCTGAACAAACAGCTTGCTAATGAGTAAGAAATACGTCTTTGTAAAATATAATGCAGATGCATAAACTATGAAAATATTTAAAAATATTATTACAATTATTAAAAATTCCTGCAACTAGACTGAAGAAACATRTTTCTGTCATATTCTCTTCTGCATATCTAACAGTTTACTCTGTGAAACCTTCTACATCAGCGAAATAGCATATGCAGAATTTCAACCCAAGAAGAAAACTACAGATTCTGAACTGGGAAAATAGTTCTTCCACACACAGGAGAGTTGAAGAATATAACTGCAGTATGTTTGAATGCCTAACARTGGAGAGCATTGCTACATGTGATACGAAACTGTCATATAAATATGATTCATTATTCTACTGTAATAAATTATAACTTAAGTTCTTTTCTGTGGGATTAGAGCATCAGATACTCATCATTTCTTAATACTAAGAATACTTCTTAATATTAAGAATTGTTTTTCACTTAAGTTGTCCTTTAAAACTATAGAGATAGATGTTGAAGAAATAGTTTGACATGCTTATCTCAAAATCTCTGTGACATCAGTGAGAATTCTGGGGAGTAAAAAGTTGAAAACTTTAGGCCAACTGCCTTAAATCATGTTTCTCTTCTAGAATATGTAGCTCTAGCATATATAATTACTTCCAACAACCAGCATTGGTTTATGACTTAYGTTAAAATAGCTAGGAAAATAGAACTAGAAGGTCCTGCAATCCCTTCCTATCTCTGGTACCATGTTAAGTTATTTCTGTAGAGTAGATTTCCATGAACTTTTTAAAAATAATGCAAGCAAAAGTTAGAGCTGTTCAAATAACTGATGATTTGTTTCCTTTGCAACGTATGCAAGAGGGAGTATCCCTTTAGATCARTCTCCACTGAATCAAATTTACTTTTTTTTAGGATGACTTATATTTCATTTCCATTTGAACTTCTTATGCACTTGGGAAGAAGAAAAGTTCATGGAAAGATGCAAGCAAAATTCATAAAAAGGAGGTGGCAGCTCTGATATTGCCTCCTGTCATGTTGTCTCATTCCAGAACTACATACGTTTGTGTAGGAAATATAAGAGYTGACTTCAGATCCTCTGGTTCAGAGCAAATGGTTGAAGCCATCTCCCTTCTCAGGAAGATTCCTTAATTGCTGATTTGCAGGCATGATGAGATGCACTCCTCTGCATCTCTAAAGTTCTTCTGCTTTGTATAAATAATGAGAGAGTCGCTAAGGCATAGCGCAAGACTGAGAGCTTTGTCCTGTTGAGGAGRGCGTTTACATCTGGAGTGGGACAGGGAGGATCATAGATACCTAAATTCCTGTTTTAAGAAGCTAGTGGGAAAGTGTGTYCTACTTCACAGTGTGGAAATATGTGTGAACAAGTTATATAATATATGTTTACMTTTATGTTGCTCCTTCCATTAAGGGGATCAGAGCATTTTGGAAGGATTAACTCTCACAATGTTGATCATTCATGACTATTCTAAGAATATGACATAGTAAGATTAAATTAAGAGATTAAAAGCAGTCCAGCAGAAGGAATGACAAATTTATATCGTGTCTTGGATACCATGGAAGATCACCATGGCTTTACTAACTGGACAGAAAAATAATTTGAGTAAAGATAAGGGAGGTTAGTGGGCAGAGAGATAGAGAATGGCGAGTGCTTCTCTCTGTTCTGCAGTACCTCACTTGGGAATGAAAAATTTGTTTAGGGAAAAGAAAACTCTCTCACCATCTAATGCTTACTCTGCTATTCTTTCTTTTTGCAGCCAATTCACTCATATTTTAATTCCAAATTAGCTGCTTTCCCAGCACAGAATGTCATTTCTCATCTCCCTCTGAACTGAGGATTCTTATTTGACAAACAACTCTTGGCTCACAAAGGAACCAAAAACCTCTGTCTTTCTACAGCTGCAGACTAACAACCCCTACTGCCTGTAAACTATAGACAGAAAGAGACCCAAGAGCTATGTATTTCATTTATTCYAAAATAGCTTTTGAGAATAATAAATCTTTCTTGCAGGGATTGTAATAACACTTATCCTCATTGGATCAGAACTGGATAGCAAGTTGTAACATTTTGCTAAGGAGGTGCACCAAAATCTGACCRCATTTTGTAAATCCACTTATGATGGATCCCTACATTTGCACATGTCTATCCCTTGACCATATCATGAATTTTTATTTTATAATTTTTGCATTCCAGATTTCTCATTGCATTGTCTGTAGGTAAAATGAAGTTCTACAACTACTGTGTAAGGATATCTCATAATTAAAGGTATTTTTGTTGTTAGTTCACACCCAGTTAAAACTTACAGGCTTGTAAACATTTATCGAAGATAACGTAGTTTACAAATTCCCGGTCATTGCCAGGAATACTCCTTGTAAAACATGGTATCACTTGTGTATAACATCGTGTTCCTTCCTCTAGCTCTGTGTGAATGCACAGTAGTGATAATTTTGCAGAAATCAACTGAATTACTGGCTGATCTTATTGTAAAAATGCTGTTTTCTAAAACAATTTTTTATTTCTTTTAGAGCCATCAGATATTGAAGGAAACATGGAGGCTGCTACAGTGATTGATTTAATACCATGGATGGAATATGAATTCCGAATAATAGCAACAAACACTCTGGGAATAGGAGAACCTAGTATGCCATCACAGAGAATTAGAACAGAAGGCGCTCGTACGTAGACAGAAATTGTCTAGTTCTTTTTTTATGTGCTTTTTATTTTCACTTCATATTTCATTTCATTTCATATTTCATTTTTATTAATTCATTTTGTAATTCTATTTGAAAAAGGGGATTTTAAAAGATTAAAATGCAGAAATTTTTTTCTGGCTACCCTCTAGTATAGTTTATAGTAAACAAATACCAAACTGTCCAGATGTGCTAAAATTAAAAAAAAAAAAARAAAAAAAAGAACAAAATAGGAAATATTTTAAATAGAGAAATGTTCACTTGCTATTTGACTTGTAYTAGCATTAAAGAATACAGGATGTATATTTTACTAGACAGAGCAATTCTTCTGTGATTGAAGGTTTGGTCTGGTGTCTTCTCATTCCATCTCARAGATGCGACATTATCCAACACAACATGTGCCCTTATCTGTCTAATTGCACAGTGTTATAATCTCAGAGGACATTTAAGAATATCTTTTAAGCTCAGACAGGTACATTATAAAATACATTCTCCAAAATGAGGAATTAGATGTTGTACTTATTATTCAAGATARTACATTCCATTTTGACTGTAAAAATGAGATAACAGCAGTGCTCTGAGAGGTAATATGTCACTGCAGGAAGACTGTGTCCAAAAAAGCCTGTATGTCAATATATCCTCCTTAACACATATTGGCACCCATTTGCAACTCCAGTCTATTTATAATTTTAAAATATCTGTTATCTCATGACTTGAGATTTGAAAGTAAAAATGAAAAACCAAAATGTAAAAATAAAATTTTACAATTGGATCTGCTAGTTTTGTTTTGATTAGATATACTTTGTCAAAATAAAATATATTTACATTGCAAATTTCAAAACATTTATTAAAAAAGACCCACATTTGGCCCATTAAAAGTTATATTACTTAGGGGGAAAGGAAATAAAGATTGGTTAAATTAACCTAGATAGGGAAGGAAGATCTACAAAATGTTAGTACTAAAGGAGAAGGAAATTACTACCTATAAAGTTGGCTATTAGCTTTATATGTTTTCTGACTCAACAGCTGTATTTAAACAAGGCCCAGGGGTCTAAATGAGAAATGTACTCAAGCTCCTTGCAGAGCTTGGCTTGTAATAGACATTTTCGCCTTGCTGAAGCAAGGCAAAAGTAAYGCTCACAGGTGGAACGATGAGCATCCTGCAGGGTGCAGTGTGCCACATTAATGGAGTTCCTCTTAGCCTCCTTCATAGTCTGAAAAAAATGGCATATCCTCACTTTTTGTAGCAGAATATAATGTTTTTGCAAGGTATAGTCAGGTGACTCATTCCTCACGCCCCAGCTCCATTGTCATCTCTTTCAGACTGTGACACACATTTTTGGTGAAACAAAGCGAAATGTTAATATGCACCTTCCTACGGACACGGACACTTCTCACTGTGCCAAAATAGGGTATAAGTCAGTAACAGTCTAGAGATGAACTTCTGTGCACAAGTCCCTTTCCTGCCAGGAGCTGGAGTTTGTTACGGGTAGCAATAGTAGGTCTTGGGCAGCCTCACAAGGCTACACTGTCTGGACTTCCAGGGTACCACAGAACCRGTACTGTGTGTTGAGTTTTCATGTAAACCTCTATTGGATACATTTCTTGAAGAAGSTAAGTATTTCATGGCACAAATAGCAACCCATATCCACATGCTGTAATTATTTTAATGGCTGTTCTGAGATACACAGCAACTAACCTCTCTGTTACACTGTATGATTGATAAATTATGTTTGTTAAACTGTAATGTTTATCAGATCTGAAGTCTCTCTTCTTCGCATTTGGGTATAACTTTAATTTTAATAACTAATCTTTTTAATCACAAGCTAACAATATGCACTATGGAAAAAAGATTTGTTCTTTCTTTCTTAATAAAATCTAGTTGTTTCTTCAATAACACCTATATTTCATCATGACTTCCTGGAATTCAGTTAGTCAAAGGCTGCTTGTATGTATTGTAAGTTCTAGACATATTACAGAATTGTCTAAGTGTTGCTGTCTGAATTAAAAACCTAATGTTATTGGAGGGAGATACTCCTGAACAAGGTGATTTATAAGACTTTAGCCAGTCTTTTTTTCTTCTCTGGCAGCCTGTATCTCTTCTTTGACTACATAAGCATTCTAGCAAACTTGTTCTAACTTAGCACTGAAGTTAGATAGCTCATAATAGACACTGTGACTTCTATATATTTCAGTAATAACAATGTTGGGTAATAAGTTAATAATTCTGGGAAAAGCTTCCTCTTGATTTGTCATGATATATGTGTTTGGCTTCATTTTCCAGTGATTTGTTTTCTGGAAGGCCAAAAATAAGTAGTACAAACCACTCACCAAATGCTGATTACATTTCAATTTTTTGTTACTTTTTCTTTTATTTTATTTTCTAAAAACATTAATTCAGCTTTTCTGTTTCTCCTAAGTTAAGCCTAATAGAAAGCCTCAAGGAACATCTTATTTCACAGTGGGACAGCACACAGGAAAGATTTTCTTAATATCATGTGATGTTCATTGAACAGTAGGCAAAGTGTCTGATGATAAAAGAATTTTTTAAAAAACATATTGCTGTAGTTAGAGCATGTAGTTAATGCATGATCACCTGTGGCATATTTAATGTACTGTAGGCAAGCTTAACGATCATTCCCAAAGTTTTCAGGGGTACTTTGTCCTTAATACTGAAAGACAGCAGCTAAGTACAAAAAAAACATGGAGGATAGCAATGAAAGCATCGTATTTACTGCAAAAATATTCAAAATTCCACAACTCTTGCAAAWGTTTTCTGTATATCATTGTAGGGAAGAATTTTAGAGACATATTTTTACTGAGCTCCTGAGAGAAAAGACCCTGCATATCTTTGGAAGGGTCTATATTTAATTTTCAGGTGTTTACTGTATTTGAAAGAATTTAGGTACTGACAGTCTTACAGAAATGAGAATACAGAAATGACTTGTAGTGAAGTCTTTGASACTATCTTGCTTTACCACTCAGTTATGCACTAATGTTGATCTGTTGATGTCAGTATAAAATGCAATCGGGCAAGGACTCTAACTGCTAGCCARCTTCCACTCTGAACATCTGCCCATGCCAACAAACAAGCCATCTGCCATTAATCTGAGCTGGAGTAGGATCAGAATGTCAATACTTCAAAGATTCATCCATGGGTTTAACTTTACACATTGTGAGCAAATCCAYTGAAATAGATGGAGCTAAGCAGAGTTTTTTATGCTAAGTACATATGCAGGTCCTGGGTGCTTGAGCCCTCAGAATAGCAGCAAGAGGAACGAGAACACTACACTGTGCCTCACTTAAGATCTATGAGGAGTGTTCAGTTTCTGAATGATAAATTAATTAAATTTTTATAGAGAATATGGTTAAGAAGATGGATGATTGATTGCTAGCTATGGTTACAACTTGCACGTTTTCTGTGGCAGTAGCTGTGCATTAGTCATGGCAAAACCGCAGACTCTCACAGGTATTACAGACTATCATTACTGTAATTGTGTGGGTGTATGTGCTTGTTGGCCCTGCTAGTAAAAAGAAAAGTAAATAATGGAGGCTTTTTTTTTTTTTTAACTGAATGCATACTCTGGAGTCATTTTTTCTTGTTTCCTTTGTTCTTCTAGCTCCTAATGTGGCACCTTCTGATGTTGGAGGAGGGGGTGGAAGCAATCGAGAGTTGACAATAACATGGATGGTAGGTATTGCACTGTGATGGCATGAAGCATAAATCCCCTGAGTCTGATCTTGCTCCTGCTGAARCCAGTGGAAGGTTTGTCACTGGCTCCTGTGAGAGCAGGATTTGAACATAGTGTGTAGGTTTTCAGATTTTTCTCATAAAAACACATTACAAGGAATGGGGAATATGATTTTTTTGGATGTTTAAGTGTTGGACATTTCTAAAATGTGCTCTAAAACATTCTCTGAATATGTTTTGAAGAGATTGATGCATAAGAGGTACAGGTTGTGATAGTGCATTGATATAATTACATTTGAAGAGGCTGCATAATGTATCTTGCTTCAAGGCTTTTTTTTCCTGAAGTTACAATCTAAACAGCATGCAGGTTCACTTAAATGCGATTAAAGGTATAAAATCTTAATTGTGTCTTTAAAGTGCTGTGCACAGGTGCACAGGCTCGATAAAACAGAAAGACGATTACATTGTCGTTCTATAAACCAACCCATTATAATTAGTAGGTGAACTTTCTTGTATATTGACAATTGATACATTTTATTTTATTCTAATGTAACTGGTAACAAGAAAAATGTTGCATCGTACCACAACTCAGCCATTCCTTCATTCACTGATATCTTTGTTCCTTACATGTAAGCYGTTCATTTCTCTTTGCTGATTGTCTATAAAGAAAAATAAAGAATGGGGGGAAAGACAGAGACAGAGATAAAAGGTAAATCATGTAAATGATGGAAAAAAGGTTAAAACTTTATAGTATTGTAAGGAAACCCTGGCAGTAAACTAAGACTTTTCAAAATTTCATAGCTTTCCTGCTCATTATTGACTCCCATGATATTGTGTCTTTAAAAAGTCTCCTATACATTCAGAAATATATAATTACTGTTATAAGTTAGAGAGAAGAAATAAAGTTAAAAAAGTCTATCATCTGGTTCATGTTGTCAGAACCTATCAGTATACAGTAAAAAATTATAGAAATGGAGGATGATAAAATATTATATTTTAAACAACAAAGTTATCTTGCTGCTTTTGACCCCTCGGTTCATCTTCATAACGCTGTCAGGCACAAAGAGCACAATACACCATTTGTGTCTTTTGGGGAATGGTTTGTATAGGTAGAAGTTAATTTACCACTATTAAGAGTACTTTTTTCTTGTCGGAAGTAAAATATAAAAATGACATAATTACAACAGCAACTATTTAATTGTTTTAGTAGAGATCTGCATTATGAATGTATAAATTTTAATGCATATATATATTTCATTCTTTTTGTGCTTCGGGTTGATACCTCTTTGGAAAGGTTCTCAAGGATTTGGGAGGGTTGTTTTGTTTTTTAATTCAAATCAAAATGTTTATATGGTCTTCCTAAGAAGGAAGGAAGGAAGGAAGGAAGGAATTCATTTTAGCAATGAAGTGAGCTGGAGGAAAAGAAAAAAAAAAAAAAAAAAAAAAAAAAAAAAGATGAACTAAAAATTAAGAGCTACACTTGTGTTAAAATAAACTGAAAAAATCTGTTTCTCAGTTCCAGTAATAATAGGTTGGAAAGTGGATGGCTTCTAATTGTTCCAGTTAAGACTTCCATTAAGACTAAAAARCAAGTAAGAACACAGACACTGAACAATGTACAAGACCTAGATTATTTTATTATTTATTGACAAATGATGCCTCATAAAAGCTTTAACAAGTCTTAGAGCTACATTTTACATTGCATGTAAAGACCCATGTTCATGGCATTGTTGTTACAGTGAAAACTTGTCTGTGCCTAAATTGAAAAAAATAGAATTATAACTTCAAGAATGGTGAATAATTCAAGATCTGAAGTACAATATCATTTCATTCTTTCCTATATGCTCAGATTTATATTCCAATTATTAATTACCTAATATAATCTGTTCTATAATTGAGTAACTCATTTACTCAGGCAAATTAAGCAGAGCTTCAAATATTTATTTCCCAAGGATCTTCCATTAYTATGTCTAGCAAGTGTTTTTGAATAGAGACATTAATTTACAGAGTCCATCTGACACAGGGTAGACAGATACGAATTTATCTATCTGTAAGTCTATGATAAAGGTGTATATTGATTCCCTCAAATGTGCTGAAGTTTGCATRTGCTGCTTAAAATACTTCTTTTTAATTAAGTAGAGTGGAACAAAGTATGTGGCAGGTTCGCATGTTTCTGCCAACCCCCTTTCAGCTTTTGCTGTGATTCATAAGCGCAAGTTGAACAGGATCGCCACAGAGGCAATCACAGCTCTTCTAAACCTTGTTTTGAAACAAGAGTAGAGAGAGGGAGCTAGGAGTGGCTTGCCTGTTCTTCCTCATTCTTTTCCCATTTGTTTTTCCTTCTTCCATTCCATTTTCAAACTTGTTTTGATGACTACTGCAAACTATTCAGCCACTTATACCTAGTTATTTTGTGTAACTGTTGTAGGGCAAGCTGCCTTCAACTCTTCTATAGGATCTTCCAGAACATACATTTTTAAGTTTCAGTCCTGGCTTTGTAAAGTTTGCTGTGGCTGAAAATTGTTCTGAGACTAGGACCTCATTCAGGCTGCTTASTTTGACATATGGGATAGAATTCTGCTTTAATTTAAGCAGCTACATACAGCAGGTAGATTCAGAAGACSAGCTCTCAGAGGTGACTCAACCCATGAAATCCTCTACATTTTCAATTGCAAGGTTGTCTATGAACCTAGCTTAGTTGTTCTGGGTAGTTAGGTATCCAGTTTTCACATGATCTCCAATCAGACCTGAGTAGAAGAAAAGTGTAAGGCATCAATTATGCCCCGTCTAATAGATACACTCAAAGTATGCACAACATGCATAAATTAAACACATAAAATAGGTTATCTGAGTTCTTCTTCATAGCTGACTAGTAGTTAAGAGATCTCACTTTAAAGKCCAAACATCCATCTCCCTTTTGGCCTGTGGTTTTTTTAGAATTTCATCTGTTAGCAGTTGTCTTAATCACTGAACTATACAAGCTACAGAAGGCACTTTCCATTCCTCCTCCTTTTGAAGCTGTGCCACTATGCAGAAAGCAATGTAGGATTCATCAAGTCAGATGGAGAACTAAGCAAGAAGRGAATTAGGCTAGAGAACAATAAAAATATTCTTAGCTTGAACTGAYCCAGCAGGTAAGCTTTCAGTTGCCTGATTTTTGCTGGAACAGAAACTTAAGCAGTTAAAAGTCACCTAACTCACCAGTGGCAATTCAGTCCATCTGCATTCAGTCCAACTTCAGTCATTCATGTGTTCTCAGAAGTCATATTGTAGAAGATGAGTACCTTTCCACTATCTAATGCTCCATTATGATCTGGACTTCACATACATCAGCATTTCATCTGTTTTCCCCGGAARAGACTAGGTATCCGTATACTTCTCCATATATAAATATGGAGAGCCCTGCTAACAGCATCTGCTTTGGTGCTTGCCTTCTGCAACATAGCTTAGAGCACCCACCCAGGAAGCAGGTGGCATTCAGTCCCTGCTAAATATCCACACASACCCCATATTCTAGAAGGGTGCCCTAACCTTAATCGTCGTATGTGAGAGTTACTATTCCTGTGACTTTGCATTGATGTTGTACAGTGGTGAAACTTAACAGCAGTAATAGAGAGSACTAACTGAAGATGCAACGAGAACACTGAGAGCTGGGGTGGAGGAGGTCAGTTCTCCTTAGCTGTGTAAAATCAGAAATCCAAGTCTTCTGTTTGATTCCATCATTTCTTTTGGATGCTTTATCATGAAGAAAAAAAGTTTCATCTTCTTTCATATATCCTTACCTGATATTTTTCAGATTTTGAGTTCAAACATGAATGTTTATCTTRACATTTGTGTCAAACTGTATAATACATATTAATGTTCTGATACATGTGTTATATTTCTGAAGTCAAAGCTAAAACGTTTCTACTGATTCAAAAATTTGGTGAGTTTTCTCTAGAATTTTCTTTCTTACCTATACTTCGGAGTTTCATTCTAAATTTAAACAAATACAAACTACGAAATGTATGAACCACTTTTTTTTTTTGGCCTGTTTCACTATTAACATCAACATTTCATATATCCTTGCTCAGAATATCTGCACACTTCTTGATTGAAATGCTGCGATAGTGGACAAACACCTGAGGAGTACTCCCAGGCATACAAAATCAGCTGTAGTTACAAAGAATTAAAAAGCCATATGGATAGATCTCTTTAATGCTCACACTGAAACTGGGAGTCATCTTACTTAACTTTTACTAATTAGAAGCTATGTAGACAGTCTAAACCAGCTGATTGGAGCCTCTTCATAGTCAGTGAAAAGAGGTAGAATGAATCATTCTTTGAATGTGTCTCTCTCACTTCATCATTTGTGCAGGTTGCCTACGTGACCAGCTTTAGCTAAATGGCTATAATTTAGACCAGAGACTTCAATTTTCTCTCTCTGTCTTGCAAGAATATCTCCACACATGCACATGCACCCATGGACTGGCACAGTGTGCGTGTGTTAAATCACAGAAATCACAGAATCAGATATCCATTATCACTTTGCTCCTTACGAAAGCGTTTTTTCCCTAGCTACAGGTGAAAATAATTTTAGAACAGAATCATCTTTGGTTTCTTTCTGAACATGATGTGTGTTGCAGTAAATTTGGATCAGGAACAAGAGTTTAAAATGTATTAGTAGCTGTTGTGCTACTAATGCAGATCTCCATAATGAGGATGATGTATTTTAAAGGTGGGAGGAGCAAACCAGAGAAAATGGACCTTTAGTTCAGTATTCTTACCATATGCAGATTGATGCCTTCTTTATTATTTATTTTTTATTAGAGATCCATTTGTTTGATTAGCTACAAAAATTAATGTTTTATCTTTTGCCTCTTTAGCCCTTGTCAAGAGAATACCACTATGGCAATAACTTTGGTTACATAGTAGCTTTCAAGCCTTTTGGTGAAAAAGAATGGAGAAGAGTTACAGTTACTAATCCTGAAATTGGCCGATATGTCCACAAGGATGAATCAATGCCACCTTCAACTCAATATCAAGTAAAAGTGAAAGCTTTTAACARCAAAGGGGATGGACCATTCAGTCTCACTGCTGTCATTTATTCAGCTCAAGATGGTGAGTAGAGGTTCCAGATAAGTTCTATACTGATGACCAAGTCAGCAGTACCAATACCAGGAAAAAACCAACACCACAGTCTTTGACACCAATTGCAATTAGCCAATTCTATACGCCTTCAGCAAGGAGGATGTATGTATTTGCTTACACAAATCACCTGCCATTGTTCTGAATGAAGAACTTCAGACTCTACTTCTTGAGAGTGGTGGAGGGCACTTGCTGATACTTTCTGTCTGAACAAGCAATCCACAGAAACATTCAAGATTTTTCACATAACTTGTTAAAAGTTTTGAGAACTTAAAAAACAAATTCCTATCTCCGTATTTGTTGCCTAAAACATTACATTGTAATCCAGCAATTGTGTCTCTTTGATACTGCTTAACATACATGATTGGCATAGGAATTCAGAAGTGAATTGTTGTAATTTATTATGGAAATTTAGGTTTTTTTGAAAAATAATACTCTTTTTGATCCATATGCAAAATGCAGGTGAGTTCTTCAGTTAGAACTATCTACATTTATTGAGATTAGTTAGTGACAGAGGTCCAAAAATGTAAATATGAAGATGCCTATTTGCTGTTGAACCTACTACTAAGGGTTATCTCATGTGCGTTAGATTTAGTTAATCTTAAAGTAGTTATGTTATTTATGTTATTTATTATGTTATAGGCCACACTAAAGCCTGTTATTTTAGTGGATCAGTGGGAGTATTTAACCCCAAAACTGTTCCTGTAGAAGGAAGGTTGGTTCAGTTATATGTCAAGCATGTTTTGAGTCAAACATAAATTAGCTACTTTTTTCTAGCTTTGATATTAGAGCTATCAGGTGAATAATTTAATGAAAACTGCTTTTTCTTAATTCTGGAATTATTTCATGTGCTGTGGTCTTTAGGATGCAAATTTACATAACATTTCCAAACTTAGCAGCGGAAAAGAATCACTAGAAGAAAGTTTACCTTAATGCAGAAGAACTATATACAATATTTTAATTGCAATGTGGTCACTCAAGTCTGTTTTTAAAAAAATTACAGTTTATTAATTTCTGTCCAAAACCCAAAGAAGAATTGCTCACATTTTTCTTTTCATAGAACAGAATTTCTTTCACAAAGTCAGGAGATCCAGAACAAGGAAGCAAGAGGAGGGATAAGATAACAGGACCACATTCTCACACTTCCGATTCTTTCTTTACTCTGTATATGTTACTGGAGATTTATGTTCATGACTCCCATTAGCACTAATGGGAACTTAGCACACAAATCGCCCACACACAGGGAAAAAGATAAAATGGCCCTTTTGCTTCTCATGATAATTCAGGATCCAAGCTGGCAACACTTAGCTATCTGAAGTGATTAATACTAATCCCTTCTATCAGAAAAGTGTGCGGTAGGATATCATCTTCAATAGCTGCCGCACCGACAGAGTGATTGTTTTTGCAATTGTATAAATGCCTTAATAAATTGCTCTGGTGTAATAAAAGCCGTATCTGCCAAATAACATTTCAGTATCCATCCTTTTTCAGAGACRTTATTGACAGCGGACTGATAAGCTGCCATGCATTTATGTTAGGGTTATACAGACTATATCAGGGTTAGGCGTGTGTTTGTATAGCTAAGTCCAGAGACATGGCAGAGCCTAGTAGCTCCAGAGGCAGAAGAAAAGCAAATGCGTTTTAGTTCCAACTAATAAGATAAAGAAGTCACTTCAGTGATTGCTGATGTCCTAACACAGACTTCAGCAAAATTCATACACTTTATTGATAGAAACAGCAGTCAGATTGTGCCAATTCCAGCCAGCAAAACCAAGTCAGCTTAGCGAACCTGCTTGCTTTCTTTTAGGAGCACAAAAGGCACCAAAACAGTTTGAGACTCCTGGTGTTCYGGTAGCGCTGCCGGTAGCGCTAACAGCTCCTGTGCAGGGCTGYGACCCTGACTGCCGACCACATCGAAAACAGGAACTGCAGGACAGGTCGGAGGGAGTTTTTCCAGCAGGTGTAATGAAAGTTAGTCCAAAGGGCGTTCTGCAGAGTTTTTTTGCTAGCATCAGGACTTCTGCAAAGTTGCCTCAGTGCTTTGTAGCATCCTCCTGGCTCCCAGCCCCAGCTTTGTAAAGTTCCACTTAGAAGATAATTGTGGCATGAGCACCGTGTTTTCAATGAGGTGCACGTAATTGCTTTTTTTTATTGGTAGAATTACTGAGTTATAAGGCTGGAGAAAAGCAGCTGATGTCATCTTTCTGGCTAAGGAGAGACTGTCTGGAAAAATGTTTATAGAGTATAATTGTCAAATAGGGAAATAAATTATTTAGAGCTCATAAAAAAGCATAAGCAGATGAAATACTGTTTATAGTATTTTATAAGTGAAATCACTCTGGCAGTTGGAACTTTTCAGTAGGAAACATTTTGGCAAATTCTACACTTGATACAAGTGATATTACTACCATGAGACAACAGTTTCTCTGAAGTATTACTGAGATTTTAAAGCAGTATGGTTATACAGTATTCCATACATATATATATGAATATACATACATATGTATATAAAGACAATATTTCCACAAAGTTCTGTGTTTTTTAATATATCTATGCATGTCTAATTATATTGTGGGCAACTTTGTGTACTTTAGACACTGACGGATTTTTGCATTTCCACATGCTTTAAGCCAAGCTACATATCTGACAACTGCAGTAGCACTAGCTGTACCTGCCATTACTAGTAATGAGTAATGATTGCTAGCCGTGAGTGCACAGGCCCCTTGCTTATCTAAATTCCTGTCATTATGAAAACAGTTTTGCAATAGTGTATCATTTTTAATTATGCATTCGCATTATTAACAGTCATTGAAAGACAATTAGGAAAGGTAACTTTACATACAGAATTATTTTGTTACCTAGGATACTTTTTGTAAGAGATAWAACTGTTTTTTTTCTTCTTACCAGTGGATGTTTTGATGCATAGTTGACTTGTTGCCCAGTTGGAAGATTAAGTGTGTGAAAGTTCTCCTCAGCTCAGACTGCCGTGCCTGTCTGTTGCAACTTGCTTCAAAAGATTCATAAAAGAGAACTGTTCTCTAGCTTGAAAAATTGAGTCTTCCATAGACATTGATTAGTTAATGCCTTTTAAATTCCTTTCCTTGCTTAAAATGGTAAAATTACCAGTGAAATTAAAAAAACGGTGAAATYAATAGCTTTTTATAATTAAAATAGAACTTACTATTCTGAGCCCCGAATTCGAGCATGCCACATTGTAATTGTCTGTATTCTGTATTGGCTGGTGTCCAAAACTAAGAACACACAGAGAAGATCGGCTGCCTGATGTATGCCTGCTAGAGGGGTGCTCTTGGATTATTGCACACATATGTTCAAGTTCATATGGCCAGCTCTGTATCTAATGTCTAATCTCATACAAATTTTATATCGTTATGATTAAATGAAATGCACATGARTAGTTTTGTATAGCTGACTTGAAAAACCTGATGTATATGTTTTAATCTGTAAGATGCTGACCAGTTTAGTAAAAGATCGCTAGATGCTTCCTTCTGTTTTTATCTGARCCTGTTTTTAATTTACATAGATTCCAGTGTATAATCTGTTGAAGCATGCAAATACATAGTCTGGGCCAAATAATATGATTATTATTTCAATTTTATACAGTCCTTTCCCATACAGATCATCACTAAATTTAAAATTTACTCAGATAAAACCAGACTAAAGCAGTTGACCCCATATACTAAGAAAATAGTACAAAACACTGAAGTGAGAGAAGTCCCTACAAGTGAAYATAACAATATTACTGGATGAGGTTGAATATTTTATATATATTTCATCTTCCAGCTCCAACTGAAATACCTACAGATGTGAGCGTAAAAGTTTTGTCATCTTCTGAAATCTCTGTTTCTTGGCATCATGTTTCTGAGCAATCTGTGGAAGGATATCAGGTGAGTTTAGAGGTGGTGCTGGTAACGCATCTTCTCATTCATTTAATTTCATTAGTAAATACAAGGATAATTCCCATTCGAGCATTCTCTCTCTTATGATTCAYTTCTTTTTAATGCTTGTTTGCTGTCAATATTTCACATCCTTAGTAATAAATTATTTTTGATGCTAGATACTTCATCATTAAGACATATTAAAAAATCTGTTTGCCCACTATTCAACTGGAAAAAGGTGTTTTTAATTCATAGAAGAATGTTGTCTGTTTATGCTAGGTAATTGAATGCCCATCTCTACATTCTCAAAACACACTGAAATTAAGTTTTGGATGTAATTATCAAAGTAGACATTGTAATTAACTCRTGACCCTTCTAAATTACTAGCAGTTATTATTATAATTCACTAGCAAAATCTACAGTAAGTGGGACTAAGTGACAAATTCTGAGAATCCAGTCTAACAGATACGATGCTATTTTGCAAGAGCAGTGTTTTATTCATACTTTCTATTCACTCCCCCCCAAAAAAGAGCTTCAGGATGTCCATTGGGCACATCCAAGAGTAAGTGATGGTACTCATTAAAATTGTTCCTGTTCTTCTGCAAAGGTAGGAATAGTCACAGGGTGGGTGCAAGCAGAAGCTGCCACATGACTATCCAGCAGAGGAGTCTTTCTTCATCCACATGCAGTGGATACTGAAAAACTTCGCAGGGTGGAGCCAACTTCTTTTGGCTGTGCTCCGAAAAAAAGTATTTGGGCCTTAGTATGTTAGCAATTTGCTTTGTGATTTAAGTTTTCAACTGCTTGATGGTAGCCTGTGTRTTCCAAAATGAGCACATAGAAATGTGAAGTAACCTCACGGAATGTATTTTTATGATTGAAATCTGTGAATAAATGTTCTAATTAGTAGCACTTGTTTTTATATTTCCTGATCTCTGTTTCCGTCTTCATGAGATTTATGTAATACTTTTGGGATACTGTATCATAGCATAGATACAGATCATAGCAAAGATCTCAATCAGAAYTAAGGCAGTGTACCATATAAAGCTTTATTCTACACAATGCACACATAGAACTTAAAATTATGTATCAGTATATAAATATATATAAAAGTATAGGACAYTAGGGTTTGAAATTAAGACAATGACATCAAAAGTATTTTTTTTTTTCGATTTACTGAAGTCGACCAGTGGATGGAAAACCATTATATAATAGATTTGTGAACATAGCTGAGATCAACATGGATTGCAGAGGTCATTGAGTTCAAGCCAGCCAGCCACGTAGTAATGTTGGACTTCATAGTTGGACATTGTGGAGAAATTGGCCTGGAAGCATGTGCTTTCTGAGCAGTGAGAACAGATGTGCAGCTGGCACACTCTTGGAGACTTCTGAGGGGAGAAAGAGAGCTGCAAAAGGGAGGGGTGGGAGGACACAGGAGAGGATGGGATCGCAGTAGCAGTAAGGTATGGTAATAGGTGTGGAGGATTGTGATGGGGAAGGGGGTAGTGGATATGAGGGATGCTGAGGATGAATGGGGAAAGAACATAGAGAGAGAATGTTCTTAGGCAACCCGTCTCTGGTCACTCTTTTATTTTATTTTATTTTATTTTATTTTATTTTATTTTATTTTATTTTATTTTATCAAACCATCTGAATTGCTCTGAGGGGAGATCAGGGGAAGAAACGGGGAGATGATTCAGCAAAAAAAGAGTGGGGTACAGGGGATAGTCAACAGAGTCTCAGTTGGAAAGAAACATGGAGAAACTTGGAACTGGAAAGAAAGAAGTACTGCTGTTCTGAAAAGAGGTGGGATACTTTGGGAATGCGRGGAGAGCTCTATTACATAGAACATAGAGGGGAGGGATATGGCCTGAGGTTGATAGCTGTCGTCTAACTGTTCATCCACTCATTTGAAATGAGTATGTCCAATTAGGTATTTATATGAGAAGTGCTACATTTCCACAAATCCAGTATAAATTGGATTTCTTGAATATTGACAGTGAGTAGCTACATTAAAATCTCTAGCTTCTTTTATTTTTCTAAAGCATCTTCTCATTACCATAACTGTGAAAAAAATTAATATCCATCTATATTAAAAAAAAAACTGATAGGCATGAATTATTGCCCCACAGACCTCAGTAAGACATTGATTCCAACATCCTTTTCTCTAGAACAATTGTCAACTTCATTCTAGCAGAAGGCAAAGCAGCAAGAGGAAGCATGTGCTCCTACACTAAGGGCAAAAAGAAAGCCTCAGGCTCCTGGAGATCAGAAGTACTGTTTKCCATCAGTCCTGAAGAAGCCATGGGACAGGAGAAATAGAGAGGGCTATTCTGGAAAGTCAGTGCTATAGATTGCCTTTGTGAAGTTACAGTAAGAGCTGTAAGGCAAGGCATGCAGACTTGTCAAATTACATTACCGAATTCAGATGAATAGGTCTGGAGGCATCTATCTGTGTAGCCATCAAGCAATATTCCAATATGAAATTTTTAGTTACTACTCAGCTATAACACAGATAAGCAAAATCCCTCGTTCTCCACAACACCTTCTCAGTTTCATTTTAGTTTTTATTATTACCTGAAAAAGGCATAACTGGCCTTTTAAATGCTACAGTTTAAGAGGTGGGAGTACTGTAAGCAAACTACCTGAAGGTATTTTACTTACGATACAGGGCTTTTCACAGCAAGAGGAGTCAGATTTTCTTGACACTAATGCATACCATCAGGATGACTGCCCCTTGGTGATGAGTGTGAGCTGATACATTTTGCTGTTATAGAGGAGTGGCCTCAGCTCACACTTAAGAGAGATAATATTTGAAAACTATCTCCATCCAGAGAAGATTTTATATTTACAAATTCTTGCAATGTTGTCTTCAAAAGCCACAGCTCTTCAGTACATGCAATACCAGAGACACCATCTATATTTCCTGCTGCTTCTATGCAATAAGTATGTATTTATTTTATTRAACAAATTTACATTATTAACCCTTTTAACTGAAATATGGATGAGCATATTCTCCTTAAATAAATGAAGTATCTCTTTTATGTTTCCCATATGTAAAAATTTCAAGAATGTGAGTGCTGTTGTTTCATGACATTTGTAGAAGGACGTTTTGGTGTTTTTCAGTACACTAACATTTGAATAGAGGAAGGAACCATGAACAGTGTTTCTTCACTGATTTTAGCACAGGGGGGTACACAAATTCGTGATGGCTAAGATACTCCCTACCACAGATTACTAAATGGCCACTTTCTTGGTTTTGGATTTTCTCCTGCAGCAAGCTCTAGAGTTGAGATGAAGCACCCTCATGATGTCCCCTGAGGATTTATGCGCTATACCTAGCAAGATGAATGAAAGGCACCAGAGAGGCATACAGGCTACCTGAGATTATAATCCAAGCTCTTTAATAAAAAAGAGATATAGGTCACTGAACAAAATGGAAAAAAGGTGGATGCTTGAAAGAATGGGTTACATAATTCTAGATATTAATTCCAGTGCACTAGCACTGGGGCAGCAAAATATTAGTAACTCTCTAAGAATTTCATGAGACTTTTAAAATATTTAAGTAATACGTGACTACAGAAACCTAGGAATAGGATAAAGAAGATAGTACTTTGTCTAAGCCCTCAAGGATGTCATTTCAAATTTTTTATTTTCTAAGAATAGAATATAATCCAAACATATCAATATAATTATGTATTAAATGAAGGGATAAAGAGGAGCATTCTGAGTGTGACATTGCAGCCAASATGGGTAATATTTATGATTAAAATTTAATTTCATTTTTAGATTGTATTACTCCTGCCTGGAATTTAATATGCTCTCAGTGAAATAATTTTCATTCATTATTCTCACTTGCCATGTTTGATGCTCTATATTATTTATTTTATTATACCCTTACTGTAGTGTAAATGAAATGTGTAAATAAACAGCAGGATTATAGAAAATTTTGCAAGTCAGAGGAATTCAAAGGCTTCTAGCCTATGCCTCAGGATTAACAAAGCTTTCCATGTAGTGTCATCATAAACAAAGCAGGTACATTAACTTATTAGAACATATCAGAAATTAATTATTCTTAAATAAGTCTTCAGTAATCTTCAATAACCAATTAATATCAGCGACAAAGCTATCATTGTTCTCATCATAGCTAATAAACCTTTGGCTGCCTAGAACTTCACAGACATCCTTTTGCTGCAAGCTGAAAACTCATTTGAAATTTGGGAGAAAGAYAGATGTGACATCCTCTGGTTCCTGAAGTGCAGACCTTCTTGTACTTGAGTCAGACCCTGGTAGTTGTTAGCAGCTTATGGCACACAGCTGGCTCTGTTCAATGACAGAAATKTATCTACAAGAGTTAGTTACGATCATAAAAACAAACGCTGAGTAGAAGACTACAGTCAGACTTATACTACAGAAATGGCTGTGGCAGTTTAAGATCCCATGTCAGGTCGATWCCATTCATCAAGTGGAGGTTACCACCGCTGGAGAGAAGCCTGCTGAATGGGTGGTGCGCGTGTTCCACATGCAGCTCAGGGCTAGTCTGTTGACTCAGCAAAATAGCCACCGTGATAAGTGGGAATTAGTGTGACACAGTGTCCAAAGACATTTGAAGTAGTTGAAGAGAAATTCTCTACTGCACCTGTCTTCATTTAGTGGTCGTCAGTGCTCTGAARTAGAAGAAAGAAATGTTTTTATTAGACAGTTTAGTGTAAATGAGAAGGAGAGATAGTAAACAGTGCCAAACAACAAGTAGTATCCATGATCTGTGAAGAGAGCTGCAGTATTAGCACCCTGACAAACTATCTGTTTTTCTAGCATCGTCTTAAAATGAAATTTCCAATGGAAAACTAGCATCAGCAAAATAAAAGATAAAAAAGTTGTTATTTAAAAGATAAAATACAGGATACATGCTGTCACCAGTCAAACCTTAYGAAGCAAGATTTTTCCTAGAGCTTGAATTTACCAACAAAATCAGCCTTTTCCTAAGAAGACTTAAAACTGTTCTCATGTAGCATATTCTAAAATCATTATGAGGAAAGGGAAAAGCAGCGAAGAAATGCTGAGAGTAAAAATACTCAAAACCAAAATATAATGAATGTGGCTTTCCACTCTGTTAGCTTAGTGCAGTCATTTAGTCTTATGCAAATAGTTATAAAACACACAAAAAACAGAGATTGGCAATGTTTTATTCGTCTTTGCATCTCACAAGCTGTGGAGAATCAGACCCGATGTATGTGTCAAACCCTATGGAATGTCATGACTCCACAGTAATCAGTTCTAAACCAGGATGATTCGTAATTGTCTCTGAAATCTAAATCTAAATATCTGTATCAGTAGCTTGTATACTCCTTTAGGTGTTACTGAATCAGCAGCACTTCTAAAACTCAGATTTCCTTTCGTGATCTCTTTAAATATGAATTTAAGAAGTTAGCCTCAAGTATCAGCTTTTGAAACTATGGTCAAAAATAAAGTCAAAGAGATTCATTATGGTCTTTTCTTTGGCTTAATCTTTGTGTTAATCTTAATCTGTCAAGGCTATTTTCAGTGAATAAACCTGAGGCAATGCACAGCTTTTTAATAGATAATGTTTAAAAATAGTATAATATTCCATTCTTTTTCTTTAATCTGCCATGTTAAGCTTTGTGGCCTAGCTAAAGTGCCCTCACGTAAGAGCAGATTATCTGCTAATAAAAGCAGATTTTTTTATATATGGCCGTATAGTTTTATAGAAATGTCATTTTACTCAAAATAATTAGTGACAAGTCAGTTCGGTAGTATAGTGATAATGCTTTGAAGTATAAGGGACAGTTCAGCAGAAGAGCTGCTAAGCACACAGCTCACAGAGGAATAGGTAAGTAATATGTAAGATATCAGTTCAGGCCTCATTTTTTAAGTCATGTTACTTTAGTAATCATTTAATAAAACCTCTTAATTATGTAAAGAAGCAGTCTGTAGTCAGGAAAATCTGTARTAGTTATGCTTTTTGAAGAAAAAATCTCAGAATTTTTATGTACAGTTAATTGACTTCGCTTTTYGAGATTTTACAAGCTTACACTGATRTTTTTCCTGTAGTTTAAGCATTTACAAGGTCTTCTTTTACAAACATAATATTGTACTGTGAAATTTGATTGAATATAGCCCGAGAACTTCAGAAATGGTTAAGGATGCATATCCACAGACACACACACAGATAACAATTGAATACTTCTAATTTCATTAGACAGAGGTACAAAAGGGTGGAAGTTATGAGATGTATTACACAAAATATCAGGAAATCAAAAGCAGAGTTTAGTCTATATTGTAGGAAAACAAAATTAAAGCTCAGAGTAAAATGCTCAGAGATAAAACAGCATGAAGAAAAGTCTTGCTTTCTGAAGGCATTATCCTACTCCCAGACTTCCATTGACTTAGCTGAAAGCAAATTGAGCCACTGGGGGAAAAGATTTCATAATAAAATCTCTATTATTTTCCATTTCTTTATATCTGTATGATTCCAGCTTAGCTGGAACTTAGTTGCAATCATAATCTGAAGATGGAATTCCATGCGATTGCATTTAGACTTATTTCAGCTCTCTTATCACCAAGAGTATGTACTATGGATATACTTATTGTACGTCAGTTCTGATAAACTTTCTTTGTACCTAAATATGCTAAATTTTATTGTTCAATTTGATTGCTTGCAGATTCGTTACTGGGCTGCTCATGATAAAGAAGCTGCTGCACAGCGGGTACAAGTGAGCAATCAAGAATACTCAACCAAACTGGAAAACTTGAAGCCTAATACAAGGTACCATGTAGATGTTTCTGCCTTCAATAGTGCAGGCTATGGACCTCCCAGTAGAACKATTGATATCATCACTAGAAAAGCACGTAAGTAAATGGAGCAATAGATTACTTAAAATGTTTTGTACTTAATTATTGTATGTTACATTATACCTATCATATCTTCAGCTTGGCTTCTCATACATATACCCCATGTTTTCTCTTTACATGGTGTTGTTCTTGGTATGTAAAGCTCAGCCAAGGCTCTACTTTCTCACTTCTGCTGCCATATGGAGTGTGGATATTGTCCCATGAGCCACAAGAGGCAATGGGCAGAAATTGAAGCACAGGAAGTTCTGTCTGAACGTGAGGGGGAATTTCTTCACTGTCAGAGTGACAGAGCACTGGAACAGGTTGCCCAGAGAGGTTGTGGAGTCTCCTTCTCTGGAGTTATTCAAGGCCCACCTGGATGCAACCCTTTCTAACAGGCTCCAGGTGACCCTGCTGAGCAGGGGGGTTGGACTAGATGATCTSCARAGGTYCCTTCCAACCTTACTGATTCTATGATTCTATGATTCTATGATATCTGGCACAAGGCAGTAAGGAGATACATTACAGGATGATAGGATAATTTAGATTGGAAGGAATCTCAAGAGATCTCTAGCCCAACGTGCTGCTCAAAGCAGGATCAGACCCAGTTACTCAGGGCTTTATCCCATTGGGTGCCGAAAACCTCAAGGGAAGGAGACTGTACAACCTTCCTGGGCAACCTATTCCACTGCCTGACTGTCTTCATGGGAAAAAAGGTTTTCCTTACATCCTATCTGAGTCTGTTGTCTCTTGGCCTGCTGTCGTGCATCACTGTGAAGAGCCTGACTCTGTGCTCTTGATAATTAATGCCATTATTTTGTGGTTGCTGCTGCCGAGGTTATCATTGATTATCACATCCCCAAACTTCCTCTATGTTAATGAGTAACAGATCCAGCTATGTGTCACCCCTGATTGCCCRTCTAGTAACTTGATCAAGAAGTTATTCCTGATACTCTCCTGAAATCTTCTTGACTGCTTGCATACCACCATGTTGCCCTATCAGGATATCTCAGGGAAGTTAAAGTGCCCCATAAAAAGCAGATCTGCTTTCCAAAGACTTCCCTGTATTGTTTGAAGGCTTTGTGGTCACCCTGATCATGTAGTCTGTGACACACTCCCACCACAATGCCACCCTCACTGGCCTCTCTTCTGATCCTGATTCACCCAGCTTGGTGTCTGTCCCACAAAAAAGCTCCATACATCCAAGCTGCTCCTTCACATAATGGACCACCCACCTCTTCTTCTTTCCCGCCTATCTTTCCTGAAGAGCCAGTGTCAATCCATCACAGCACTCCTACTGCACCATTGGTTCTACCATGTCTCAGTTGTTATAATGATGACTAGCCTGTTGGCAAAGATGCTTTTCCCTTACTTGTCAGGTGGATCCTGTCTCTCCCTACCAGTCATCAATCCTCAGAGAGGCCACCAGAGTTGTAAAAGCCAAATCCCTGCCATTAACACCAGCTGTACAACCAGGTCTTAATTCACAGGATCCATCCACCTCCTCTCAAGCTCTTTCCACTCACTGGCAGGATTGAGGAGAAAAATACCTAGGTCCCCTTGCCCTTGACCGTCACCCCCAGAGATATGTTTSACTCACTTGAGGTCTACCCTGCTAGTATCATCGGTGCCCACATTCATGAACAGCTGGGAGTAATAGGATGAGAGCTGGACAAGCCTCAGCAAACCTTCACAACRTCTTGGATCCAAGTCCCTGGCAAGCAGCAAACCTCCTGAGACAGCAAGAGGTCTGCATCCCCCTCTGGAGGGAGTCTCCCACTGCTATCACTTGTCACTTCCTCTTGGTGCTGATGTGTGGTTCAGTTTGGTTGGCTCTGATGCTTCCTCAGAGTTCCCAGACCCTAGTCAGCTACCATGCACGGCACTGAACCTATTCTGCAAATGCAGAAGGATTCTCCCTCCTGTTGCCAGCATTCACAAGCCCCCAGCCTTTCCCATTGTAGGAGTCTCCATATGCCACTCCAACTACATGGGCTATAGTCTGAAAGGAATACAGCCTTGTCTTCATAATTAGAAGAAAAATGTAGATTGCATGACTTATGCTTTAATACCTTTGAGTATTTGATTCTCTACCATGAGGCTGATGGGATATGATTATCAGAATATGCTGAGCACCAATGAATTCTGAAAAATCCACTCCCATTAGAGCATATCAACCATGAAGTCCAGAAAATGGGAAATTTTATCAAACAGTTTCTTAACTATGCTCTCTTTCTTTGGGCTACATTCAGATTGCTTATCGTATCACCTAAAGTTGGTTTTGGTCCATGCCATGACATCTGTGATGAACAATTCATCAGCTATTACATAGGCAGCTGTTCCCTGGCTTTCTGTTTAATCCGTAGTGGCAAGTAATGGTTGCACTCTGACTATTAAAAAATGTCCAACTCCCTATTTTGTTAATARTAGAGGGAGCCAGGATCAGGCAACCCTGTGGGTGACTGGAATCACAATCCTGAATTTGCATGCCATAATAGGTTTCTGAATATAGCTCCTGGTTTAATAAGGATGCTTAGCACTAGTATATCCTGAGCAATATTCAGTTAAGACACACATCTTGTTTATTTAAAACACACTTATATGGGCTAAAAATATGTACAGCTAATTAGAGGCTTTCTGCCAGTAAATAGTGTGTTGTGCAGCTTGGAGCTACAGGGTTCATTTGTGTTGAGTAAGAAGACTTCATTTTATAAGCTTACTGTGTGAACTATAATTGCCACTTTCTGCAGTAGGATACTCTGATTACTAGCGGGTTAAATGCTGTAGACATGCCTGTAAGTGGTTAATTAAATATTTAATCTCAATGAATAAATATGGCAAGCCACATTTCTGGGAGTTCTGGACATAGCTGCATGCCCACAAACACATGGTCAGCAACATAGCTGAGGGTAATGCTGGCCATTTCCATTTTGGCAACACAGAAAAGCAAACCCACAAAGCAGCCACCGCACGAGCCTTAGAAAATTGCCTGATTGGAGCTGTAGAAATTCATTCCAGGAAGGAGGCTATCCCATATTCGTGTAAAAATCAGCTATAATCTCCCTTTTTACATGTCTTAATAAAAATGTCATTGAAGGTTTATGAAATCTCATTTGTCTGCACATTATCTTGCCTTTCAGCTCCAAGTCAACGTCCCAGAATTATCAGTTCTGTAAGATCTGGTTCAAGATACATCATCACTTGGGATCATGTGAAGGCAATGTCAAATGAGTCTGCAGTTGAAGGATACAAAGTATGAGCTATGAAAATATTTTTTTATCTTAAAGTATCCTACATGAGGTATATTTTATAGGCAATGTTGAATGTTGATACCTTATCAGACTTAAATACAGTTGCATGCTAAAGATGAGGATGTCATGCTCAGAGATCACAAACAAACAATAGGTTAAGGTAAAGACAATAGACTTTGTCAAAATGATGAAAACAGTGGAGCAGTGAAATGCATTTGGGTGGTAAGCCATATTGTGAGAAAGTCTAGACCTGCGACTGCAGCAATGTGATTTCTCATATGATGGCATTAATTGTATACTGGCTAGAAAGAATCTGCTTCAAAAATGGTAGAATTTAATATTTTTCCTTATACTAATAGGCATTGTTCCAGTTTTTGTTTGCTGTCTTCAAGTTCCTAGAACAGTTCCTAGAACACTACTTCTTTAAAGTCCAGGAAGATAGAGGAAGGAAAGGAACGTGTCATCTTGTTAGACGAAATTATTGTACAGCTAGAGCAACTGTATGTACCAGCTATAGGCCATGTAGAAATATGTACTACTGGCATACAGAAAGCTTCCAAAGTTAATTCCTATTTAATTTTACTGCTTGCTTAGCAGTCAGAAAATTGTTATCATGTTCTACCTGTACAAATTCTGTTTGATGATCTGATTGCTTCCTGGCAGTCGTAGAAAATGCTTCACAGACATGATTCCAGAAAGTGGAAATCTTTTCTAAAGGTTTTACAAGACAGGCACTGTCACATTTGCAATAATTTAATGGCACTGAAGATTAATAATGATATTAATTGTTTCATTTATAAAAATGGTATTAAATTATTTATATTCAAGGACACAGCTGAGAGGTGAGGATTTTATTTGATGCTGTTTGCCACTCTGAATTGTATCTTCTATCATTTAAGTACATGGTTTGAATCCAAGGGCTGAAATTACTTTTCCAGAGATGATGTCATTTTATAACAGAGAAAACAATGAAGAAACATCCTATCTAAAATCACCTTATGTAAAAATTAAGAATACAATACTTGCTGCTAAGTTTTAATTTATATAAATAAAAGCCTAATACTTTTTAGCCCACACACTGTACTTATATAACTGTTTCCAGGGAAATGTAGTTTTTCAATAACTATAGCTACTGTGTCTTTCCTAGGTGCTTTATAGACCAGATGGGCAACATGAGGGCAAATTGTTTTCAACTGGAAAGCACACAATAGAGGTCCCAGTCCCCAGTGATGGTGAATATGTTGTTGAGGTCCGAGCACACAGTGAAGGAGGAGATGGAGAAGTAGCTCAAATAAAAATTTCAGGTGAGAAGATACTTTTCCTCCTTCCCCTGCTCCTTGAAAATCTTGGACCAAATATTTTCCTCTTCTCACTGTCTGGAATGAGCACACCACTGCCGTCCAGAAGTGGAGCACTAGCTCCCCTGCAGTATCTAAGCTGACAGTGTTTATCTTAGAATCTTGCTGAAGACTGATAATCCACCTAGAAACTTTAGCAATAGTCCAGCTAAATCCTTGAGACACTGCTGGACTTCTGAGTATGAAATTGGCCCAACTGCTGCCCCCAGTTAGATCAGCACTTTCACAAGCATCTTACAAATGTAATAACGTGGAGCAGGCCTCAGGCTCAAGAAGTCTGCTTGCAATAATCCTATAGTTCCCGATATCTGTAAGCTCTGTATTTCATTCCTCTCTCAATTACTGGTAAGAAGAGAGAAAGTAGCTGGAAAAAGTAAGTGATCCACATATGAATTCCTAGGAAAGTTCCACTTTGGGAACACAAGGGAAGCTGTGATGCATACAGGTGGATAAACAATTAGAAATGCAAGTGATCTTCAGAGATGACTTTAGAGTGGTTTGGATGAATGGTAGAGTGGACAAGGGAACTTACAGGAAACAACTGAATCAACTTGTGCTCAGAGTTGATTCTAGATATGAGCTCAGGCATGGTCTGCACACCTCTCTGTTTCCTGTTAGTTTTGTAACTTACCAAGTGCCTTAGTGCAGTGTGTGTAAAGTAGAACATGTGAACAAATATCAAGGACTTTGATAGTGCTTTTACCAGATTGTGATTCAAACATTTGCATTGTATTCTTATATTTTTTCTTTTTTAAAAAATTAACTTAGGAAATACAAGGATTGAACATCAATAACATTCCTTGTCATACTGACAATTCAACAGTTACTGTGTCCTTTTAAAAAGCAATGCCTGTGCTATATTATATTATCTCTGTGCTGTGAGGTAAGATGTCTATTCCAAAAGGAGTGGATCAGCTGTTTTTCATATGTGTGTATAATTTATGTAACCATAAAGTGCAAACTTATAGGCATCACCATTTTTGTTTGGGTAAAGCATCTATTCCAATCTTGATGAAGTTGAATTTAAAAGTGGAGAATCCATCATTTGCCTCATACTTCATTCTATTGATTAATCACTTTTACTGTTGACAATTTTTTTGCCTAAGTTTTTATTTACATTTATCTGGCTTCAGGGTCTGGCCATTGTTTCCTTTTATAACTTTTCCCTGGATTAAAGAATCTTTCAGTACCTGATATTTTCTCTACATTAAAATATGTATATATATCAATCTTACATTGTATATGTATATACATATATTATACGTATATATATCAATCAAGTGACTTAGCAAATGCTACAAGGCTGAGCTCCTTGAATTTGTTAGTAATAGCATTTTATTCAGTTCTTAAATAATTTCCACAGCTCTTTTCTGCACATTTCCAGCTTCTGAGAATTCCTTTAAGTAGGCAAATGCTAAAACTATATGCAGCATTTCARCCCTTCCCCTCTGCTGTTTGTGAAGATAAATCTCTCCTCTCTGCTCTTAGCATGCCATGCATTATTCAYGAAAGGCTTGCATTAGCCCTTTATTCTACTGCAGTGTGCTGTAAAATGGTGTTCAGTTTGTCTGCCCAACACCAACCTTAAATCCTTTCTGGAGTGCTTCCTTTCAGAGTACAATCTCCCATTCTACTCTATATGTGGCATAACTCTTTTATTCTTTAACGTACAATTGGCTATGATAAAACAAAGTTAGTTTGAATAAGTTTAAGTTCCCAAGCTATCTGGATTTCTGTATGAATGTATTCTCCTTGATCTTCCTTGCTACTTTGTCATTTTGGTACATGTGCACATTATCTTTGTTGTTTACTTCTAAGTCACTGATAAAGATATTTCAGTAGTGTTAGATCTAATAGCATTTCCTGAAGAATTACAGTACAAATTTGATGATCATTCTTCAGTGACTATGTTGTGAAATGTGAAAAATGAGATGTGCCTGTGATTGAATTTTTAATCTGCTTAGCATATGTTCCGTTCAATGTGTGTATCATTTTTTATGAAGATATCTTGGGGTACTAGGTCAATTGCTTTACAAAAACTAGTACATTGCATTGTATCATCATACTCTGGAGGAATCACTTTTAACACACTTTATGATTTGCAAAATAGTTAAAGCAATTCCTGTCTTTAGGACACGTCTTAGGTCATCTTTCTATCAGCCRTGTATCATCATCTATCACTGGTGTTGCTCAAAGACTCTTTAGGTAGCAGCCCTTAGGTAGATCACTTCTCAGAATGGAAGCAGAACTGTCACGTCAGTRTAATGTTGAGACCAAGCTAGGAAGGCTTGCCCGTAAGGCCTTCCCCGAGTTGATCTGTACAGAGCCACCTTCTCTTTACTGCACTGAGAACTTGGTGCCAACTTGGCCAATGCTAGTTTGTTGAATTTTGTATTGCTCCGCACTTCAGACAAGTTTCCAGCCACGACTTCTACCATACCACAGATAGGGAGGCTGCATGGCCTAGACAAAGGCAGCAGGACTTGGAGTCAGTTTAAGAGAGGAGACTGAAAAGGAAACAAAAGACAGGGCAGTCTCTTTGGAAAACACACTATACAGACGACTGGGCAAGCATTTCAGGCTCAAACCATCCTTTCCAAAGAGCAGAATGAAGTGCAGTTTTAAACCTACATGTGACAAATTGTGCCTGCTAATTTTTATTCTTCAGGAAATTTTCTAGGAGTACAAGAGAGCTTAGATTAGCTAACACAAAGAGTGGTTGAGAGTTAYATGACAGAGTAATGAGAAGCTTTTAAGCAATAATGATTTTTCTTGGAAAYTTGCAAAGAAGGGAAGACCTAGTTTCTCGGAAATGTAAGTTCTGGTTGTCAACTAGCCAGAATGAGATTTCTAATATATACACAGAGAGATGTAAGCAATAGGTAAGGGAAAACATACAGTATCTTACAAAATTCAGAGAGGAGTATTGCCTTACTTGACCGTTAGGCATCTGATTCTCCAATATTCA
>NW_028186690.1:1506241-1571753 GCF_003343005.1 Rhea americana | reverse complement strand
GTTGAATTCAAATCCAAGATAATATATGTGGTGCACCTGTGAATTTGGTGTATAACTTTCCATTATAATCAATTGTGATCTAGAGTGTAATTCAGATGCTAAAACATAAGCTTCTTGTAGTATTTGAGATGCACTAGAGCGCCAGGGACAATTCTGGCAGGCCTGACAGGAGACCTGAGATCTTCTGGATCAGCAGCTGGATGCCAGGCAGGACACCAGAAGGCATCTTCTGGCCTATATTTCAGGCATCTGAATTCACCCTTGGCAAACCAAAATCATTTCTCTGGTTTCAGTGGCTGCWATGCTGTGCTAGACTACAAGGTTGTCAGCATGCCACAGATGTGCKCTGAGCACTTCTAAGCACTTGCTAAATTAAGTCTTCCAGTGGTTTGGGCACAAGAATATCTAGTTCAGGAACCCTGACTGGCCCTAACATCTACAACTTTGGTTATTAAAAAAAAAATGGTAGCATAGGTTTTATTTGAAAGTCAAATACAAAAGAAACTAGAAAATTTTATATTTCTAGTTCCACCCTTCACCTAAGGCACAAACTTTTCTCCTTCTTCTCGTTCTCCCAGAAAACCTAGGCATAGGCTGAAGTGGGAGGTAAACATTTAGAAGCAACTTTGCTCTCATATAACCAGCCAAATTCCTACTGGATACAGTTTTAGTTAAGTATGTCAAAGTTTGCCAAACACAGCCATCACACATGCTTTTCTTTTTATTGTGTATCCTGAAATGTAAGTGCTTATCATAAAATCATTTACTGCATATCTGCTGRGCTGCATTTCAGCATATTGGTAAAATAAATGTAAAATATAGTCATAAACTRTTGCCATCTTTTTAACTGGTGCCTGATGTAGTGAGTTAGGGATTTGGGGATATTTTTTAAGGCTGTTATAATAAATTCATGAGCTACATGATTTAAAATTCAGTCTTGAGATACCATACCCAGTTGAAGGTTGGAACTACTCATTTAACCAGTGGAGTTAATCAGTTTCAGGGGCTGATYGTAGGCTTATCTGTTTCCTTTTAAATATATTTAAAGCTTAGGATTTTTCTGTCTCTTGCATGCTTTCCTTTTTGCATGCTGTGTCATAATGCTAACATTAATGTAATCAAAGCAATCCTGCAGTCAAAACAAACTAAAAACATACGGTGCTTAGTTCTTTTCTCGTTTCACTTGGGTAACTGTGCTGGCCACAGTGGAGTTAATTTATGCCAGAGAAAGGAAACAGAGATTCAAGCTCTCAGATTTTAAAATTTCATCCATGTGGGAGGAGGAGAAATTCTGATTTGTGAAAGTATTGTGAAAAAATGAAGATACCATGAACCTTCAAATATATATATTTTTGCCCTTTATCAACCAACATCCCAAAATTTTAATTATTTTATCTTTTTATTTCTTTTTATTGTTATTTTAAAGGGAACATTAATACTTATTGCACATATTAATCAGGTGATCATTCACTTTTAATGTGGTATAATCAAAGTCYTTCGATTATAATTCCAAAACATCCATCTCTTGTGTAAGTAAGAGGAGAAAACAGGTAAAATCATAGCGAATGATTATGAAAGCAGATTATCTATCTGGCTATGTATTGTATGAAGTCCGTAATATTGAACTTGGAACTTATTACACAATTCTGACAAGAATGTAGCAAAAATATTCTACGAAACTAAAAATATCCTTCCAAAAAGGGTGCCCTGTATGAGAATGTAATTTTAACAATGCATTTGGCTGTTGTCTCATGGCTTAAGAATGAAGTAGGAAATATGCAGTATAGCCTCTAACCTGTATACATAAATTTACCTAAAACATCATTTCCTGATATTTCTCTTGCTTTCCCTTCATTAGGACATTTGATTTCATCACAGTTCAGTTTATTGGTACTGTTTAGTTCCAGACCTTTCTTTGACAGCTAAGATTTGACAAAATTTTYGTGAATTTTTATTTCTTATATATCTCCTTTTTCTCATATTCAAATGCAGTAGCAGGAAGGAGTGTGGAAATGTTTTCTTACCTAGTTATACTGTTTAGTCTGCATTATCCTAAGATACTCTTGATGCTGTTTATTTTGTCATTTATGTTTGTTTATACGGAAGAGCCTACATGAGAAAGTGTGAATGCAGCACAATGTCATTGYTAGCCACAATGCTCATAACTGACCTGTGCTGTGGCAGCTGTATAGCTARAAATTAGACAAGTCTGTATGTGTACATGTATTTATAACACAACAGAGATTTAAGAGAACAATATCATACAAAGCAAAAGCAGTAGAGATTATTCGTTATCATGATAATACTAACAGGACAGGAATCCTTAGCTTCCATAAGTTGGAAAACAGAAAAATAACTACTGTCTCGTGAAGCACCTTGTACCTTCCTCCCGTGCTTGGCTTTTCATGTTCAGTTTCAGTTGCTACATGCCTGTCTGTGAGCTTGGGAATTGCCAGCAAAATCCCCACTGAGGGCTATTGCATAAAGTCATGAGAACTCTGTAATGCCTTTAAAGATTAATAAAAAAGAGAGCTGTGGCAACTTCTTACGCCTTGTTACATGTTTTAACTTGCTACATGTTGGAGATTTTGCTGGCTATTCTCAAGTTTGCGAGAATGTTACAGGAAGATGTGACTATCCCAGAAAAAGATATATTCTTGGAATTGGTGTTAGGCCACAGAAAGTGTATAGAGGAACTAAAAAGTATAGAGAAAGTCGGCAAGTGCTGTGGAGTGAATTTGGGACAAGGAGAGCTAGAGAGGCAAGGAGTCTTCAGCTAGAATAGGGTATAGTAAGGTAATCATGAATGGTAAGGAAGAGATGAGTAGGAAAAGATTATTCACTTCACAATATGAGAATGAAGGCACTCAATGAAATTAGCAGCAGCAGATTGAAACACTCAAAGTGTTTTTATATGGCACAAAATTAAATTATGGACCTTCCTGTGACAGGACATTGCGCATGCTGTAGTTATAACTGGAGATAGATTTATCAACCTTTATTTGAAACAATGTCTTACATTCAGCCTTTGACTCAAGAGCTCCTGACTGGCAAAAACGGGAAAGTATATAAGGGGAAAGTCATAGTCTGCATGCCGTAAATTTTATTTTGCTTTCTACTGTYATTGACTACTATTGGAGTCAGTGTCCTGAGTCAGATAGGCCTTTAACCTGGCTCACTAAAGCTGATCCTATATTCCCAAATTTAGGAATGTGTAAAATGCTTGAATAATATTTAGTTGATGAGAGAAAGATTGGTTCTTCTTGTGAAATCTTAATGTATTTTCTTTACTGTTTTCAGCAGTTTGGATATTACCCACCAGACAGCAACTGAATTTTAAAATGCACAAAGTGAAAAAGAAAAATAAATTGTGTTTCAGTGTGCAGTTAGAAATTCTTTTGTTAAAAATTCCAGCAAGCTTTTGGTTGCCGCTGTTTCAGTAGGACCATCAATGAATTAAAGGTTTGGCATTCAARTCAGATTTGGCTGATTTATTCTTACTCATTAATTTATCCAAATATTGAGATTAAAAATAAATAAATAYTTTTAAAATCATGCTTTTCTTTTTTATTAGACCAGCACAGGAACACTATACTCCTTTTATTTTCTGAAACAAAATGCTGGGTATTTTATATTCAGTTAGCCATGTCATTAGAAGAAAGTAGAAAAAAATCTGAAAGATCATTATTTATATTAACTCGCTTTTGCCTAAATGTAACAACACAGCAAAAAGAATATCACAGAAAAAAATCTTATAGCTTATTGAGTGAATGCCAAGGTTAATTTTTTGCTTTAATATTGTAATTTCTTTAATGCATAATGATTGAATTTATTACAAATGCAAAGTCTGTTTTCATCTTTTAGTAGGACATTTTACTGTTGAATTACATTTATACAGTATTTTTAATTACTTTGAAAAATGAAAGCTAGCCAACTAGTGCTTAGAGTGATTTAAAGTAATCTTTGGAAGACTAATCTCATTAATTTTTTCCTCTTAGTAAGCTAGACAGGATTGCAGACATGATCATAAAGGTGAAGGAATGAAAAAGGGAATCCTTTCTAGTTAAGACAATTATTATGTTTTTTAATTTTCAGTACCAAGCAGTGCAACTTCATTATTCAAATTCTTGTGGTATGTTAAAGTATACAATTTATTTTACCTTTTGTGGGTGCCTTGGAGTGGTGGCATACTCATACTTCTCAGTTTTGTGCACTTAACCTAGCCAGACTACCTTCTTTCTCAGTTCCATGGAGAGTGATTCAGAAGTCYTAGGTTAGACTTCTGCTGTAAAGCATTTTTAGATGAAGCCTCTCTCTCTTAACAGAACATTACCCAGCGATTTTCTGATGAAAAGCAGTAATGATCCTTTTTTTCCAGTGACTTCAGTGGCAAAGTCCAAATGACTTCAAGAACCCTCTTAGGCAGTTAGGAGAGCGCACAGCTCCTTAGTTTAGTATTAAGGAAGTATCACAGAATCCTTAATAAATGCAAAAGTTTTTTAGTGTGATGGAGAGGGCCAATCAAACAGAAGCACATTCCTGCTTAAAGGACAGTTACAAAAGTGAGGGAACCAAATTCTTGGTCATAGCAGATAACTTAATAGATAGCAGTGGCCACAAATTGCAACTTGGGAGGTTCAGGCTAGACATTAGGAAAAACTTCACCAAGAAGGCAGTGAAGCACTGYAACAGGCCGCTAAGAGAGCCTGCACAGTTTCAGTCTTCGGAGATTTTTGAGACTCAGCTAGACAAAGTTGTGACTGACATGATCTAAGGTTGGCRCAAGTCCTGCTACAAGTGGGAGGTCAGACTAGATGACTCCCAGAGGTAGGTGCTCCTATGAACTGTAAAACTTCTGAACTTCAGAATTACTGATGGAACATTAAACGGTAAATGTTTAATTAAAKCCATAGAATATTGTGATTATTTGGCAGCTGGTAGTAATGTGTAAATAGATGCATTTGTTACTACAGATACTAAAAGTAGATACAATCATATATTCGCTTATGACATAAGGCATATTTGTAAAATACTGAATGTTARTGACAATATGGGAAATAATTGTGTGTATTTTTGCCTTCCTTCTGTAAATGTATTAAACAGTACATCTTATCACATCTTAAAACACTCCAGGCCCYTTTCAGAATACTTAATGGACTTTAAAAGACAAACTCATTTGTCAGGTGTCTAATATCCTGAAAACATTCTTGCCTTTTAATATTAATACCTATGCATTTTACTTTAGATATCGACCATATTCTAAAGCTAGTTATACTCTATGCCAGTTGAACACAATTATATTAAGCCAGTGGRGAATGGAGGGAAGAATATTAATTCTAAGCAGAAAATGTCAGAAACATCTTTCATCTAAGTTGATGTGAGTGTTTGAGATATTGTCAAGTTTAGTGTTTCTGGCTTTTAACTATGGGGAGGCAAAGTAAAAAATTTATTAAGAAAGAAATTCTAACAAAAGATCAATTTAAAATTTTCTTCTTCGGAAGTATGAAAATCTGTTTGACCTGAGAAYTTTTATCATTTTGGAGATGAAATTTATCCCTGAAGTTTCAACTGAAGAGACATTAATCTCATAGTTTGTGTAAATATTTATGTCTAGTGTTATCTGTACATGATGTAGTCACATCAGTGGCTGGGTTTKGGGCTGCCCATTGGTCCTTTCCATTAATCCTTGCTCCAGCAGAGCACTTCTATTCTGGAGTTCCCTTCCCTAGGGAGACCTGGGAGTCTTGGGCCACTGAGGTTAGTGGGGATTTGGGAGCCCCTCATCTTACCACCCATATCCTGCTTCACCTCACAGCCCACTCCTGGGCTATTCCTAAAGAGTCCAGGAGAGAGGCTGTACCATCTTCYTCGACCTCCTTGTTTCTCAAGAGCTATGCAATAATTTGGCTTACCTCTACGTGATAACTGTGTGGCACATGAACAGTTTCATGAGCTGTACCATATGGCCTATGGTAAGCCTGGTCACATGCTGGGGAGATACAGTGGTCTCTTCCTGCCATGAGTGCTGTGCTCCAGCCCGTTGAAACTGGGCAYTTCTGCTGTTGTAGATGCTGATGGTATTCTTTATCTTGGGATGTGTGAGCAGCGTTCCAAGCTGAAAGATAAAGACTTTTAAGGCAAGCATTTAATGTATTTAGACATACCACATCTGTTCCCAGGATCACAGAAATTTTAAATTGTAATAYTTTTGTTCTTAATTCACCTACATTGTGTTCCTGGATTGTTTGCACCATTCACTCATTTTACCATGTGGGTTGTAAAAATACAGCTTATTTGCAAAGTGAAGAGTGATATATCTGGTATAAATTTGGGATGTATTTATTTGCAAAAATGTTCCCAAATTCCTATTTTCTTGAAAAGAAGAAGCAGGATCCTTAATCCCCAGGAAGAAGGATCCAGTAATTCCCAGACTTGCCAGCTGGCCAGACAATATCTATCCGTTTTCTTCTTTTCAAAATTGGAGCAAATGTTTTCTCTCCTGGCCTCCCTTTTCTTCCTGAAAAATTAGCCCTTCTTGATGACCAAAGGAGGACCAACTTTCTCTGAACARTCACCACTCATAATTTCTGAGACAATGCAGAATACATTAATGTGTGGAGCATTTACAGCCAGGTGCTTTGCCACACTTGACAATTTGCGTAATCATAGATACACTTTTTTATATGGATAAGCTACTAGAATTAGCCTAAAGTAAAACTCAATGCTKCTTCTGCTGTTCCAGCAGGCAGTTTCCAGCAGTGAACACCTCTTCCTAGCTGAACACTTGATTCGGCCTTACTTGGTCTGGTCGTACTCCTAGTGCATCTTGTGAGCCAGTTTGTCAGGAGTGATTGCTAACAACTTGAGAGACTTGAGTAGAGGCTGAGAGGTATGATAAGCCTTTAGGTCATATCTGACCTAGGCCATAATCTATCCTGAAGCTCATAAAGTGTGTATGAAATACAAATTAGATTTTTGCATGGGTTCTTTAGTCACAGAAGAACCTCTGCAAAGTGTTCTTGCTATTACTTGTTGGATATCTACTTTTAAAAAGTACATATAAAAAATTTTACCTTTGGGCTTCTACTTAAGTGTCCATGCAGAAAGAATCTATAATAAACATTAATATATGTGAAGGTGAAGAGGCAGCTGAGTTTACATTTATTGGCAGTTAAGTAATAGGCCTCTATTGTGGTCAGTGTAGTTTGCAGTTGTATGTACATGGGACACATGAGTTGCTGATTGAGAGACATAGCACACATTATAATACTAGGAGAGAATGCAGCTTTATATGCTGAATATATCCAGCCCGTACCTGGMCAAGCTTAGAAGAAATGTTATAATTATTCTGTTTTAATTTGCATCCACATGGGTTTTTGTACACATTCATTAGTGTGTATCTGTATCTTTATCTGGCACTTTTCTAGTTTTTAAAAGATTATTAAAACTGACAGATTGCAAWTGCATTACTCTATTGTACAGTCTTAAATCCTGCAGTCAGTACTCAGGCAAAACTTRCATTAAATTTCCATTCATGAATTAGAGCAGAATACAGGCTGTCATGCTCTGGTGATCCATATTTGAAGTAAAATAAAGTATAGTTCCTGAAAAGTGGGTCAATAATCCAACAAGAAAAAAGAAAAAAAAAAAGAGAGAGAGAGAGAGAGAAGATCTGTTTAATGTGTATTTGTCCTCCTATTGCTCTGTTAACTTGCTGATTAAGAGTTTAATTGGCTTCATTACAGAGAGCTATTACAAGAATCTCTGCAACAACATCTGCACCTTGTATGGAACAAGGTGAATTGCTAACTATTAAATCTAGAGCCAGAAGAGCACTTCTTAGGGGAAGATTTTTTATTTCTTTCTGTTTCTAGAATAGTTACATGCAAATAGAAATTTCCACATACTTGCTTGTTATTCAAGTTCATTCAGCAAGCTTTTTTCCATGTTTTCATACATTAGAAGCATTCAAAATATGAGTTTAGTATAGTCTTTCCAGCTGCATTATCCCATTATCCCATTATCCTGACAAAGGTAGAATGCATTTTGTGTGGATAGTCTTAAATACAAAGTCTGGAATTTGTTTTCTGTGGCTGTTGTTCATTTTTTAAGAACCACTGCTTTGATATTTGGGGATAAAGACYACAGAAAAGACTCATTTGTCTCATAAATCACTGAAAAGTACAGATAAATATATCCCAGAACTTTCCTGATTGCCAAACTGCCATTGCAGTTGTTATATATGAGAACATCTATCAACATACATTCATCTGAAGTATAACATTCCTCTCTTTATGTTTACTTATACAAGTGGTCTTCCAATATTTTCCTTAATTTTATCTTCTATTGTAGTGGATATACTGCTTTCTATGTTCATTTCTTATTCCCAGAAACATATTTTTTACAGCTGAACTGAGCTGATGAAAAAGGATTGGTAGATCTCTTGTGTTGGTTTTACAAGTACTTGGATATCAGAAAAGTATTAAGAAAAAATCTTGACTTCAGAAAGCAGCCTTACAGTAGTAGGGGAAAGAGTGGGAGTGGGAGCAGAGAAGAGTTTGAGAGGTATGRAGCAAGAGAAATCTGAAGGTGGAGTTTACTACGAGGGAGAAGGATGAGAGTGGAAAACAGAAAGACTTCATTTAAGTGATAAGCAGAGTCAGGAGGAGTAAGGTGGTGGACCTAGAAATAGGAGAATAAAAGGAATATGGTTGAAGTTGATAGTAAATCCTGTGGCAAAAGCCCTGCAATTCTGGCTTCATGGCAGATGCTGTGAACTTTCTCCCTGGCTGGACAATGTAAAAACCTGCATCATGTAAGAACAGTTGTTTCCACCTTTCGTGTTAGAAACAAGAGGGGAAACAGTTGGCCACATCTTGGACGCCATCTTCTGAATATATCTCTGATGGAGTCCACATAGAGCTTCAGCAGTAGGTCAGGACACATTGAATTTTGGATCTGCTTCTCTAATAGCCCCCATAAACACATCAGGCATTAGGCCTTTTTTTCCCTAATTCTTCTGTCTGTATTGTTTGCTTTAACTTTTTCATTTCCCAATATTCTGCTTTTGCAAAATCCATGCATTCTTGGTAAAAACAGCAAAAACAGCAAAGTTCCATAAAGCAGGAGTAAGAACTCTTGAGCCTATCATTTGGTCCATCGGAATTATTAATCACTTCCCTCTGCTCTTTCACTTGTCCCTTCAGAAGTGACCAGCAAACGTTACCCCTGTTTTTGTTAAATGATTTTTGACATGACAAGCTCTACATACCTCACCTGAACAACTGCAGGCATGTCCTATCATGTGGTATTTTGTCACCTCAGAAATATCCCTCCGTTCCTGGGCAGGGAAGGGCACACTTCTCTAGCACCTTTGTTAGAGACGATTTGGCTGAAAGGTCGTTGGACCAACCTCTCTCCAGTAATGTACAGGTAATATGTATATATATCAGGTGGAACCTGATTCTTCCCATTTTATTCAGGAATTAGTTCTGGCTTGGGAAGCCCTGTCACAAGTCTGTTGTGGGGAAAGAATCAGCAGCACACAAGTTTGACACATGTTCCCAGCTGGCTTTCAAACAACTGCCTGAAAGCAGTCGTCATTGGAAATGGCAGGGCTGAGGAGAAGAGGTTGTGCTATGAACACGGGGAAGGGCTGCTCAGAGCTCAGTTAAATGACTCTGCAAGGAGGCCCAGATTTTCCTGAAGAGGCCAACACAAGTGCAGCCCTCAGATGGGAGGACTCAAGTTAAAATAAAAGCATGTGTTTTGGTTTGTGCATATCCGTTTCCAGACYCCACAGCTATAGGCACCGAGATAAGACATTGGCTTGTACCGTAGCGTGCTGTGATATTTTATGGCCCAAGCCACACATTTGTATTTTATGGCTTAAGCCATGAATTTTTCGTAGAAAAATAGATGGCTGTCAAATGGCAGTGGGCAGGACGGTAGCTGGGACTGTTGGTTTTCCTCCACTCCAATGAGAAACTCTGCTGTTTTTACCTTTATTTCCTCCCTGCTAGTTTTCATTGCATTAGTCCTTGTCTGAGGCTTTGGCCCTGCCTATTGTTTTAGCCAAGGAGATTCGCTTGTGTGGAGGTGTAATCCTCTAAATATTTCATGGGCAAATAATAAACTCAACAGCTTTGAGTGTATGCATGGAATTTACACATAGCTGCATATGTACAGAACTCAAAGGAATTGCTGCAATGAGTTGAGCAATGTATATTAATATGCCAGTATGGAAAAGCTCACCTAGTGCAAAGATAAAGACTCTGTATGTGACCATTTATTGGGTAAAACTTGTTTGGAGGACAAAACTTCATCTTGGAATTGCAAATAGTACACGGATAGTACATCAGAGAAGGGGGTGATCAGAAGGAAGTCAAAGTGCATTGAGATATACTGTGAAAATCCTTTCAGAAAATGAACCCTGCAATTGTTTATGTAGGAGGCACAAATGACTGAATATTATCAGTTTCATATAGCCACAGTTAACTGCTGAGCTGATGAACTTTGGAGTTTCTTGATTTGGGCTTAGTCCACATACTTTCTAAAAAAATGTATTTTGTTATCTGTTAGTTTCATTTCCATCCAGTTTCCTTATTTCCTCTTTATTACTGYGGGTAGGAATATAAATTCTTGATGGTAACTTTCAGATACTTATTTGGGCATATTTTCATTTCAAAACAGCAAATTTTTTTCACACTCAGGATCTTGTTTTGCTAACTTCTGKTTCATACAGCACTTTATTAATAGGAGGTTTGAGACAGACCCAAAGTGAAGAATCGAGGTCTTTATCCTGAAAGATGCAGAAATTTATCAGGCACACACATAAAACCTACAGACTTGTCTTTCTAGAAGCAGGTGTGATGCTTGGCCAGGTGATGCAATTTACTTGTCCTTGCAAGAAGTTCTGATAAGAAAATGCGAGTGGTCTTTTGGAGCTTTAAATTCTATGAAAGATTGGTTGAAATGTGGTACACTGTGCCCTGATATTAACTAAATAGGACTGCCTGCTGCAATCTGTGCTGTTTAGTTCACATGTGCCTTTTCAGTCTGYTGATTTCTTCAGTCAGAACTTTTTGCTGCAGATCCCTCCGGTAGGTTGGATCCAGCAGCTCCTTGTGACCATCACAGCTAATTGCAAACATTTCTATCCTTAGACTATGTTCAGCAGCGGCAGCAATAACCTATGGCCCACACTGCTCACTTACACGGTGCCACTAGAGGAGCCTCTCTGGGATGCCAGAATAGCCCATTCTCCAGCGCCTTTGAGACAGTCTTTGGCTTATCTCCGAGACGGACAGCAAAGCTGCCAGTTGGTCTCAATTTGGTTGGGTTATTTTGTAATATGGAAACTTGTTTACAGGGAGCTGGACCATGATGACATAAGTTATTTTAACACAATAGCAATTCTTATACCTGTTTGTCAGAACAAGTCACGTAAAGTTTGCAAGATGTCAATTCATGTTTTTTGTCTTAAAATATTTGCCTAAGAAAGACTCTTGTGACCTGAACAGACATAAATGTGCAAATGCCAAGCTGTTAGAAATCAGCCATCTGGACTTTGTAAGCCAGCAGGTAAACAAATGGACCAGGCTCTTTAACATCACTCAGATTATTGCTGATCATAATAACATTAACATTTCTAAAGGTGTCTCTTTGCTTCATCACTTTTCAAAGACTCCATTAATTTTGTTTTCACATGTTTAAATATTTATTTTGACCTTTTGCCTCTTGGTATAACCTCCTGGCTTGTTAGACCATCCAAATCAAAATACGCTGATGTGTTCTGAATGGCCTTGCTGGCTGTATAAACACGCTGAATAAACAACTCCTGCAGAACAAAACACCGAGTCCTCCACTGTACTGCAGCGAATTTCTTTATCCACTTCAGATTATCCACACAGGTAGAAGCTGGGCTGAGGTATGCCAGCTGGCTTTCAAGCCTTCTTACCCTGAATTGGTGCCTGCGCCCGGGGTTGTTTGCCATGGGTGATGCCAAAGTAAAACCAACGCCGTGTTGTCTGTTCGATGTGCAGGTGCCGCCGCTGGGGTCCCGCCGACGCTTCTCGGCCTGTTGCTGCCGACCCTYGGTGTCCTTGCTTACCTGGAGTTCTGAATGTAGCCCGACTTATCTTGCCCTCGACCGCCGGCAAAGGACTCCCTTTGAACACGAGGACTGCAACTCTTTCCGATTCCCGTGGCACCATCCTAAGCCAAATAAATTACACTTTAAAATGAATTACCCTACCGATTTCCTATGAACTTTAAGAGGACTGAGGCATCGAGGAACTCCTCCATTAAGTAGATCAACTTTTGAAAGGATAAGAAATGATTTTTAACTTGTTCCAATATGCCTTATGAAACACTTACGCTGATCTGTGACAGTTGCATGATTTGGTCCAATGGGGCAAGTTACAGTGTTAAAACCCAATAACCTAGGCTGTACAGTGAAAGTAAAATCACCACATGTAGGTGCTTTAACTTGAATAACAAATTGTGAAATATAATARAGATTGAAATGTTGATTGTATGTGATAAATGTAAGAGTACTACGTCTGTCTGTACTATCTTATATGTTTTGTGTACTGCATATTTTTGAATGGCATCACCACCATTTATTGGGATTACAAGTTTTTAGAGATACAGTCAAAGCAAAAACATTTATTTATTTTTAGAGCTGTATTTCTTGAGGCTATTGAATATAATTTCAAGGATTTGAAACAAAACTCAGTGACACAGGATTTTTTTTATTTTAAATATGTTCAGAACACCTGAGATATTCATAGCATGCTGAACTTAAAAGAATTTGCCAACAATTTCAGTGATGCTAGATTTACCATATTCTTTTCTTAAAATAATTCTGTTCAAAAATTCTGATTTTTTATATCAATTACTATTTCAGTTTTATTATAGAGATAATACTAATGACTGCATATGCCCCTCTGTTGCAGTTAATTTACTCTGATCAGAATTTGCTGCTACAGTCTTTATTGCTGATTGTAGAAGTGAAATGACAGCTTTCAGAGAAGCAACACTATATATTTCTTTTTGATTATTATTTCTATTATTATTAAGGTATTAATAAGAGCACTTAGTAGCTTGAAAATAGAGTACAGGATAGATCAGCCAAGTGGACCATGAAATGGTAGGAAACTTATGTTATTTTTTAAAGTGAAAAGATTTAAAATATAAGAAAAAGATATAGAATAAATGGCAAAACAGAGTAGCACAGTACAAATATTATTATGATATTTACATTTTTATGCTGCAGATACCAGGTGTTACCTTCCTGTATCGAAGGCCTACATTTGGGAGAATTATATGCTTTTTCAAGAACCTGATATTATTCTAATGTTCATAGTGTTGTAAATAAGAGTTTTAAAGTTCGGAGACAGTTTCCCTATTTGATAGAATCCTGAATAATCCAATTATATGTTAATACATGGACGTCAGATCCCAGCTATTAGTTGAATCTAAATGTTAACTATGGCCTTTGCAAACTGGGAATGCTATTAGAGGTAGAGAATGTTTTTGTTCTGACTGTGTCTACAGTGTTTCAGCCTTTTTTGTTGTTTTTTTTAAGTTGTTAAAGAAATGCACATTCCTTTCATTTTCCATGGTGTGCTGGGACTTTAGTTTGAGTGTGAATGTTGAAGAAACACAGTGATATTGAATCAGCTGGCTCAAGTAATAGTGCAATGTCTGATGCTTCAAGAATTATAAGCTTTGAGTCATATTTTATTAGCACAACCTTGCTAGCTACTTAGAAATAGATTTTATCTTTTTAGAACTGATACTGTAGAGGTCCATAATAATAATATTTACATGAAGCAGGAATAGGTCTATTAATGATTTACACCCCCTTCTTTAATTTGTATAATTTTGTACAATATATTTACATGTAAAAGTGTAGAGTCTTCATTAAGAAATATCAATAATACTGTTTTTGTTTCATTTTAACTATTTGTTACAAGATGAAACTTTTTTAAATAGGTGAAAGTGATAACTTCCCTATAGAGGAATGTCAAAGTGTCAAACACTACTGAGTTTCATAAATTGTATAATTATTTGAAAGAAAAATGAGCTGTCTTCATACATAAGAAACTAATATGGTGTAAGCCTTCTGTACAAAAATTTATGTTTCATTGTATTTTATTCAGTTTGGTTCTTTTGCAGTATGACTCATTTTTATATAATCTACAGTCACAACTAAATCTTTTGCCAAATGCATGATTGCCTTTTACTTTTCTAATACATGGTGTAAGAAACAAAACTGGTTAGTTTTTGCATGAAAATGACCGGGGAGGGAGAGCCACTTCTTTTTTAAATCAGCAACACAGATGAGGTAGATCTCACATAAAGATCAGATAGTTCCAGGTTTTTCATTGTTTCACATAATTGTATAAATTTGACTGGGACCTTCAGTTTCAAACTGYTGTCAAGAAAAACTAACTAATGTATCATCTGCTTTAAAATGCAAGGTTCTTAATTAAAGTTTATATAGATAGACATATTTGTTGTTTCTTTATATTTCAGGAAACTTGATATTACTATTATTTGATACTGACGAACTTTGAATTGTTTTTTAGTTACTTTTTATCATTTTTTTCAAATGAGTAGAGCAGGACCGTACTTTGTCCTTTTTATGAATGAAAAGTAAATTGCAATTAAATAAATGTATTAATGTTACTCAAGATATAATAATTGTCTTTTGAATTGGAGCTTTCTAATTTTATAACGATGATGTGGGTATCCATAACAGTGAGGGAGCAGATGGAATGAGGTGATGTGTATCCATCCTTGTCTTCTTGTGAATTTTGCAGAATTTAAAGAGCTTTTGTGAGATAAGGATGGCTGTTTTACTTTAATTACAGGTAGTATAGAAAGAAAGAAGATTTTCATGAGTGAGAGAGAATCTCCCGAGAGCTTTTCATCATTTTTAGAAGCAAAAGTTAATCAAGCAGAGTATTTTTTCAAGTAATATTTGCTACTCTGGTAAATTCATTACAAAGGCAGGTGGCTGAAATGGGGAAACACTGTACTGATTAATACCTTGTATGATGACATTGATTTCAAGAGATGACGGCAGGTATAACTGTTTGAGATACTGCTTGCTTTTGAGGGATCAAGTTCAGATCCTAAATTACACAAATGTGACATGAACTAAGTTTATCTGCTAGTGAAACTGCTGGTGATATTACTGAACATTTTTTCATTTATCTTCAGACATAGAGAATGAGAAAAGTGTTATGAGAGAACGTGCTTGTCATGCCCTGCACCTAATAGACTGTMTAGTCAACCAGAGCAGGGCTCAGACATGGTGAAGGTATCCTTTTATTTCTGTTTTGGTCTCTAAAACAGAGTTTGGGGTCTTTGTTTTTCTACCAGTTCCCTGCTAATAACTTTGAACTTGTTGGGCAATTGTGGACAAATTCGACAGCTATTACATTAAAAAATTAAATCATAGTCTGAGTAAAATACAGAGTCAAATTAGAGGTCTGCCCAGTTGGTGGCTGCAGCAAGGTCTCTGGTGTTACCCATCCTGCTTGGCCTGCCAGACAGTCAGCAAACACCTCAAAGTTGGGTACTGCTCACCTTGCTCCTGGCTTACCAGGGCTGGAGAGCCTGGGACATGAATGCGGTAGGAGAGGAGGTCTGAGCACATAGCATTGCAGGAAAGAGAACTAACAGAGCGACCCTGAGCTTATTGCAGTGATAGAGTACGGAGAGGAGAGAGAGAATGGGGCATAGAACATAAATCCATAGGAGAAAAGGCTTCATTATTTCCACTGTTCAGAGAACTTGTTTTTCTTTCTGAGAATTCATTGTTTATAGGCTTCAGAGGCTCTAGCAAAAGAAGACAATTTAAAAAAAAGGCTTTAGATATTAGATATCTGGTGAAGATCAGATCTTCCAGTTTTCATCTGCCTCAACAGAATTAAGCTGCATTTCCTACTGCAATTATCATTAAAAGAACAGGCATCAGGCAATACCCAAATGCATTTCAGCATAGATCTTGAAATAGTTCCAAGTGCTGTTGCTTGGAGATTTTGTTTGTTTAAACACATCATTGAAATGTCTGCCTTTCAGGTTATGACAGTATTCTATGGGTTAAGGAAATTCATATGGCAGCAGTATAAATTTCTGTAGTTTCTAGTACTTATGTATTCTTTATTTTATGTATATCTTCTAGGGGAATATTTACAGCATGTTAGGACATTAGTACTACATTGGAACCACCCACCTCCTTTCTCACAGATCAGTGAGATCTTCCAGAGGAAACTCTCCCCACTCTGTTTCTTCCAGGCATACGTCATTTTTCTTTCACTTTTCTACTGCTAACTTCTTTTGCTTTATCACTTTAACATTCTTTTTTTTTTTTTTTTTTTTAAAAACCAGAAGAAAGGACAAAAGTTCACATGAATGGGAAATCAAAACCAATATTCATATCTCAGACAGAAGTAGCACTGTTTTCTTTTCTTGAGATGCTAATTTGTTTTGCTGTCACCTGAATGCAGACCAATCCAAGGCTGCCACAAGACATATGAAACCCAAGACATGTAAAAAGTGTTTCCTTCACCTTAGTTATTCATGACTGTGATCTACTTTCTTGATTAATATGGATGATGCTCACTGGAAATTATTTTAAACTGATGATTTAGCAGATGACTTCAGCAAGCAATCTCCAGTGAGTATTTATGGCTGGATTTTGCTGGCCTGCATTTAAATAGACTAACAGTCACTTTAACACCTGATGCTTTTGGCCTTTAGTATGTTGCCACAGCCTCTAACCAGCTGCTTCACAGAAAGGTATGAAATAATCTCTTTCTCTCTCACAGCAAGCAGCAGAAAAGGAAMGGTGCCTGCTGATTCACAGACTGCTCCGTTTCAAAGGCTGAGGAGCTACTAGCTGCCCTGTACTTACAGCAGCTTGCCGTGTAGCGATACAGCCCTTCTGCAGTTCAGTATTTGGCTTGGTCAGCACTGTGGAGTTCTACCAGAGCAATACGTCATCTAGGAGTGACGAACGTCACACACCGCACAGCCCAGACCGCAGGGTCAGCAAAACGGCTAGCATAAATGTAGATACGCTGACATAGGTTTAGCTTGTGTTACGTGGGAAGGTAGAATAGTCACCCTAGCAAAAAATGCTTGTCAGATATGCGCTGCACCTGCAAGGAGGAGGCCTGCAGCAGCRGAGGAGCTGTGATGAGGACTGGTTCCCACCAGGAAATGTATTCCCGAAGCAATGAGAGGGACTGTACAGGGGAACATATCCAACCGCTGCCTTGCCATGTGCCTTGCAGTGTACCCTGCTCTGGACATTGCTATTGGGTAAGTGTGGAAGGGAGAAAATTAAAGACCTGCTTGATTTTTCTCTGCTTCTTCCCTGTCCTACTCCACATCCAGTACTGGTAGTGACTTTCGGAGATAACTCTTCCTTTTAAGCACATGAAATAGGTACACATATAGCAAAGTTAATCTCATCCTATATTAAACAAGTAAATAGGACAGATAAATTACTCCTCCATATGTGCCTCTCCACTGGCTATGAAGGAGACCTAGTTCTAATTCATGTATGTCTAAAGCTGGGGAAGATAAATCCCACCCCAGCTGTGTTATGACAACACACAGTATCAATCACTGGTAAAAAGGCAAATCTAGACAGACAACAGAAAGATACCTACTGGGCACAGTCCCCTATTTATCAATGTCACCACCATCTTCAGAGTTATGTAACACCTGCTGAGACTGGTGCATAGCAAAATGTTTCTATGGCATTGATACAGTCCAGTGCCAATTCTCACCATTCTCCCCTGCTTGCTCATTTACCTCAGGTCCAGAGAAAATCAGATTCCTGGCTGTTGGTCCAATACTGTCATGCATTCTGGGTGAGCCCCTCTCAGCCACCCTGCTGGTTAGGTCCCTTCAAGCCTTCACTGCTCCCCGGAGTGTGCGGATCTGCAGGCCTTAGCACATAGCCCCAGGAAGACATATGCAGCATTCAGCAGGGCTGTAAAGCAGGAGTGGATGACAGCAAACAGTCCTTAACTGGCTGGAAGTCAGTATTTAAACCACGATGAAATATCGAGTCAGCCTGGCCCCAGGGCAGCAGAGGGCACTCAGGCAAGCAGRCTGGGTGATCTCAGAGTGCAGAGCACCTGGCTAGCCCTGAAGACAGTGACCTGTCCTCAGAAATTATGCATTTAGTGTAAGATGCTGTGAATTCTGGAGGAGAGAGGTAAATATTTTGTCTGCATTAATACCTTTGTCTTGTGAATGCAGAAGATTTCAGTGCTTCAAAGCTAAGCTTAGCATACGGTGTTCCTCCTCTCTTGATGTGCCCTAAAGCAAGTAGGCTTTGGGAAAGCACAGCTCCCATTGCTCAGATCCCAGTGCCAGCGACCGGATCAAATGTGCAGTAAAGTTTATTTTAAGTTCTCATAAGAAGAACGATAAAAAAGCGCAGAGTGCCCAGGGGCATTCAACTCAAGGGATTTATCGTGTTCCAGCAGCTCCCCATGCGCACTGGATCTATACTGGTGTCTGTAGCATGGCAGTGCTCACAGGACACAATGGCTAGTTTGTACCAGTAAATGAAATGCTTGGGTCTGCTCTCTGGCACTGAGGCCAAATAATATTTCCATGCTATTAAATTCTTTTACCTTTCATACCAGGATTGTTCTGTATTGGCTGCCTATTAGGGACTGTCCATGGTCTGCGCTTTTCCCAGACCTACTTGTCAGACAGCCGTGGCCAGGCTCAAGCCACACCAGGACCACTTCGAATAACAACAGCAGAGACACTTAACCTTGTGTCCTGGTGCACACCCCCACACCCAAGCTCTCCTGAATTTACCAGCCCACATGTAGCTGTTATGTACCAGATTTTGGAGGGAGGGAAGGCAGATTAAAGGTGAGAAACAGAGAATATTGCTGTATACTGCCTGGCATTATCAGCTGTAGCTAGTGCTTAGGTTTGCACACAAGATGATCAGTAAGCAGGTTTAGTTTAGGTTCTGCAAAAGCTCAGTTTCTAGTTACTCTTCCTGATTTGTCCTATATTTGTCCTGTATTTGCAATTCTTCTAAAGCCACTAATATGCTTTCTAAAGTGGCTGAGCGCATCTTCCTATGATGCAGTCAGGAAACATATGAATGACCCAGAAGGCAAATGGTAAATAGGTCTGTTATACTGCCAGGTACGCTGACTCTGCATTCTCTCCAAGGAGTGGACTGTCCCAGAAGTGTTTGCCGAATGCGTGCCCTCGTTTCAGTCAGTGCTTTCACAGAGTGGGCCTTTTATAGAAGAAGCAAAATCCCAGCTTAGCAGGGGAGCAAAGACTGGTACCTGACTGAACTCCTTTCACATTCTAACTGGGTCACCATGTTAACATGCAGGCTGCAAATATACGTAACAGGGGATGTACAGGGGATGTGCACAGGGCTGTTTGGCAAAGCTGTATGTGACAAGCCTCTGGCTGATCAAACTGTTACACTTTTTAATTAAACTGCTGTCATCTGTCTTGTATGTCTACATTTAGGCAATACTCTTCATGAAAGCATATATAGTTTTCTGCTGTTTTGATCAGTGCAGGAAGTTTTCAGCTATAAATGCTGAGACGTATGCTTCAGTCAGATCTCCTGTATGACTGCACCCTAAGGCAGTTAATTACAGATCTTTACTTAACTGTGTTCTGGCAGCGTTCGCTAATGTGTGACAGATTCTCCATGGATTGACCTACAGCTCAACAAACTGTCAGAAAGCAGCCAATTTGCCGTAAAAAATGACATCTCTACCTTCCTTGTCAGACGATTGCAATACTGCTGCAGGTCTTTGACTTGTCAGTTTGCTTCCTATAGTAAATATTCCAGATTTCACTGGGAGGAAAGATAATTTGTTGTTATGAGCTGACACTTCAGCTGGTGAAGCAGATGTAACCTGTCAAAGAAAATGAAGCTGGAATGGCTTGTCTGTGACTGAGGGCTGGTAGTAAGGTACTGCAAGCCCTATGCTCCCTCCCAAACCTTTCCACAGACCAGAAAATGCTCCTAGAGGCTGCCTTTCTAAAAGGAGGCCTTCAGAAGCCCTTACTGCAAAGTTTTTCCACAAGGGCCATTCAAACTCGCAGCTGAAATGATGGCATGATATTACTAATGTTAAAGGATGGCTGTGCTGAAGCCAAGATCATGTCTCCTTTGACATCAAATTCCAAGACACTTTAGCCAACATCAGCCCCTGGTTTGGTCTCCAGTTAACAGAAGGTGGTGGAATGATACAAAAGGGTTTATAGGGTGAGTGTGTGCATGTGTGTGTGTGTTTGTGTGAGAGAGAGTGAGAGAGCCTTGTGCAAGTACATAAGAACATGTGCTAGGGTTATAACAGAATCTGACTTAAAAAAAAAGAAAAAAAAAAAAGAAAGAAAGGAAAAACGACTCACAACTAGGCAAAAGACCCAGAGATGAGTTTTGCAGTCTTTGTGGCAGTTTTTTTATATAGCTAGCTTAAATTCTGTRCTCCCAGAGCCAAGAAAGGCATGAGAAAAGGCATGTAAAGTTATTCCAGTGTGTCCTGCTCAGCACAGTTTTCTATCATTAATTTAGGACACTGATTTTTCTCTGATATTGAAGATCTGAGGATTTAGCCAGTAGTACAGGAAAGAAGAAGGGAAAATACTTCTGTCTAAACAAGGGTAGAATCAATAATTCAAACTCTCAAGACAGAGACAAACATATGCTAATACAAATGACCTAGAAAATAGTATAAATTTTCACTTTAAATAGCTGTATATTTGTATATGRTACAATAACCCTCTCCTTTCGGATTCATTCATTCCTGCAAGTAGGAAAATGTGATTTTTATAGAAGCAGTGTAGTCTCTGACTTGATCTTTTTTTAATCAGTAAACTGAGCAAGCTAGAAGCCTTTATTCTGTCAGGAACTTGGGGTCATGCAGGGCATGAACTTGGTTAACATGGTTTATTTTTTCACCTGACTTGTTCCAGAATATCCTTACTAGGATGTGATAACCTGATGACTAGTGTTCTCTCCTGTTCTTAGCCCTCAGGCTAGTAAAAACTAAGAAGGGTATTTCCAAGATCAAAAATACTGAGCCTTTTCTTTTTTCTCCTTGAAAAAACTAAAAACAGAACTAGGAACTCAAACAATAGTAGTAAAAAGTTGCTTGCAAAAAATTCCACCTCTGGCCAACCTCTGAAGCAAAACAGAGACACAGAAGCACTAGCTGCACAAGCAAGAGATTTTGAAACACTCAACTTCACCAAAATTCTTGTACAAGAAATAGATGAAAACAGTGTTACTTTTATTTCTGTCAAGTGCTGAATAGGCTTCTTCCAAAAGCTCTGAATCAGATTTGGAAGATCAAGAGTATTTTCCAATGGTTTTAAAAGACTTGGCATCAGAATTCTGAATATATCTTAAAGGATTTGAAACCATATGCTCTGAAAGTTAAGCATAAATGTGTTTTGCCTTACCTAGTGACTAACAATCTCTGTATCTCCAATAAGTATGGAGGGAGGCTGAGGAAGCCAACCTGCCTAAGAAAGGAGGCCAATATACAGTTTTCTGCAGCAAGATCTTGAACTGCCGAAAAACTTAAATTAAATACCAGTGAAGTATTTGAAATGTATTAAGYGAAATCCTCTGGGATGTCTGCTCAAAAGAAGTCGAGTTTGTACCACCCCAGCACCAATGAAACTTCACACCAAAGTGAAGGAGCTTATGTTGCAAATTATGTCACTAGAGAAATAAGAAGCAGAGAAGTAAAAACATTATTTATAATGGTATCATTAAAATCAAAGTGTTGACAGTATTAGCTTCTCAGGAATTAATGAACTAGAACCTACTGTGAGAATAATTGCATATAAACTACAATAATATTGATGTTATGCCAGAAGCTGTGATGTCTACCAAGAATTAATTTACAAAATCAAAACTAGAAGGAAGTCAACTCCATTTATGACCTCTAAAAAATGCAAAGAAATATAGAATGCAAAAAAATCTCACGAGAAAGCCTACTTGTAAAACTACATATACAACCTTGCACCTTAAAGAACTCATTTCAAAATTACAAATACATAACCAGTGTTTGAAGCATTTCCCTTCTCATAGTTTTTTCTGGAAGGTGGTGCTAGGGTTTCTGATCTCCAAATTTGTGGCCTCCTGTCCCTGCCCTGCTCCATTCCTGAGACTGCCCCCACTGTGGCCTGGCCCTTGCCTGGACGTGGGGACCCCCCAGCCCCAATGCCAGCCCCACAGTGGTGCCTGGTGCCTGCCAGGGCTGAGGCTGCCCTGATGGGACCTGGTGGCCAGGACTGGACGAGCCTCGCTGGCAGCCCCTGCCCCTGGAGAGGCTTTCCCTGTCCTCTGACTTTACCAGAGAGAGTTCCTGCATCAGTGCCAGAGCATACTGGAAGATGTTGAAGAAACTAGTGTGGGAGCAGCTGGGTTTAACAGTTTTTGCTTTAGATAGCCTTAAAAATCCAGGTGTTTCTGATACCCAGCGAAGTTTATGTTAGAAAATGGCATTATCTTTCATTACATACTGCAGTGATGCAGAGTGGTGGATTGAGAATTGCTCTGCAAAAATGCAAAATCTGTAAGATTGACTGGTTATTGAGCCTTTTCTTTTCTTTTCTTTTCTTTTCTTTTCTTTTCTTTTCTTTTCTTTTCTTTTCTTTTCTTTTCTTTTCTTTTCTTTTCTTTTCTTTTCTTTTNTTTTCTTTTCTTTTCTTTTCTTTTCTTTTCTTTTCTTTTCTTTTCTTTTCTTTTCTTTTCTTTTCTTTTCTTTTCTTTTCTTTTCTTGGTATCATGTTATGGGCTTAAGTGAGCAGGAGGCTTTGAAGGAACAAGATAGCCATCTCCCAGCACTCGCTGCAGGCCTGTTCAGAAAATGTGTTAACTCTATTTCTTTCAAGGATTTCACCTCTTTTCTTGAGCCAGCATGTACTAGGRAGGATCCAAGGAGAAAACACAGTGCACTCCATTCCCAATTGAGAACGGACTTCCTCTGTCCTGGGCCCTAGTGGATGGGGAAGGACCCTGGGGTCTGCTGGGGCCAGCAGAGGTGCGGAGTGCCCTGGCCTCAGCGCTGGGGGGGGGGAGAACCCCAGATGGGATCACCACATGGAGACCATGGGCAGCTGGTCTTGTCACCATGGGCAAACAAGAAAGACCTCTGAAGTCTGTGATCATCAGGTCCATGAAGAAGGTAGGAACACTGTAAGAGAGCAGCAAGAGGTGCTTACAGTTTGTGAGCATTCAGAGACATAAATGAATAAAAGGTGTTACCATTAGTACCAGCAGCTATCAGAGCAGCTGTGACCTCTCTGAAACTGCTTCTAGGTTTGAATCCAAATTATCTTCCACAGTCTGCCAACATTGGGTAGACTTGCAGCCTTGTCAGCTGGCCTGSCTAACAGCATGATTAGCCATGCATGTGCCCATGGGAGCAGTAATTATAATTAAGGGAGGTATACAGGAAATTTCTGTTGACTGACAGTTGGATTGTGACTGGCACTCTGACCCTCCCTTCGTTTATCTAGTTTCTTGAATCTTGATTCCTCTTCCAACCTCTTACAAGACATAAAAACAGGACCTGGGAGTATTATTCAAATATGAGACGAGTGCAGCAATCTAAGCATCAAAGAGATCATAACTCTGCAGAGAAGTCAACTCAGGCGCAGGGGCTGTGCTCCCAGGTTTGTTGCAGAGCTCTGATAAACCTTTCATTTCTAAGAGCTGCTCGCATCTGCCTTCTGTAGGATTTGCAGACTCTGACAGTCATCAAGTTTCAGACCTGCAGCCCCAGCTGGGTTGTTTGTGTCCGCATACGCTGAGATAATGTTTTTAAAAGCTATGTTTTGTGGGAGCAGCTATGAATAGGTTTATACAAACAATAGTATTCATGGTCTCAGTTATGGCCTTGTTCCTGCTTCTGTAATGGAAAAGGGGATTCTGATATCATCACAGATACAAGACAGCTTCTTGCTTCGTTCAAGCCCCTGAGGTGTGCTGAACTTCTAGTGCAATTCCTCAAGTCTTTACTCAGCTCTTTATTTAAATACAAATTTGTGATGTTATCTTTATGAAGATGTGCTTACTGAAATGCTTTTTCAGCTTGGAAACATATTCCCTAGGGCACAGACGGAGCTTTTCAGACTTCTTCTCGCTTAGCTTTCACTCCCTGAGTCATCATTCCTTTCCAGAGTTTCTATCATTCAGTCTCAAACTCAGCAGTTCGGGTTCTTCAGTGTAATATGATGCAGAGATGATCTTTTGCTCTTTGTCTTTCATAATGTTTCTCTGCATTTATCACTCAAAATGAGGTTGCACATTTGTGGCATTTTTATCATGTCCTAAATAAGCCCATTGCTCTTTTGCCAACTTGGTGATTTTGCTTGACTTGCTTCACTGATGTTTCAGGTGTTGAGTGTTTCAAGAAGTAAGAAACTGGACTCTTAGCATCTTCTTTTGCTCACACTTAGAAATAATTGATCTTTCTGAATCTTTGGGAATTCTGAAAATATTTCTATAACTGTCCTGCAGCAAACTGGCAAAAATGTATATATCTTTGTGCCAGAGCAGTTTGTGCTACTTCTGTAGGTTTTATTAACTGTAAGGTGAATTCTTTTGTATCCAGAGGTGAGGGTGTYGTCCTGCAAACAATACAGACTCTCAAGTTTTGAATAGTGTCTAACATGCTGAAAGAGCTGTGTAAAGGAGTTAGTAACAATACCGGGTGTGGAATTACTTTGCTTCTCTGTGGTAAATTTGCAAGAAAAATTTAGATAATGCAACTGTATACTTGATTAAAGGCACATGGGAGACCATTACATGGACTTGTGAATGTATGCCTTAAAGTATCCCTCTGTTTGTTTTTTGATTTCCCTTGGCTCATAACAGGAAGCCCCCATTAATTTCCTTTATAAAGTGTGTGCTTTATAGAAATTAAAGACAATTCACATTCTAAAATTATTAAAAGAAGTAATATATGCAGAATTAAGATGCTTGAAAAAAAATTCTTCAATTAGAGATGCTAATATTTTTGTCCATTAAGCCTCCAAAATTAATTTTCTGGAATGGATGTTTTAAAATTACCCCTCATTAGCAGTTGATGACTGCCACATGTTAATAAACTCTTCATAAATGCTGATCATCATCTATAATATTGAGAAAGTTCACAAAGGGTTTCATATTTATGTGACTGTAAATCACAGCATGGAGAGTGATGTCTATATACTCTTTCTTAAAAGATAAAGAATTATATAAAAAATAGTTGCTCTCTACCACTAAATAAGAGAAAAAAAACTTTCATGTCAGTCCAGAATAGTCTAACTATAGGAGCCATTTCAACTGCATTTTGAGGTCTCTGTTACATCTACAGGTAAATTCATTTCTTAGCTAAGCCTATATCCACTACTCAGTCAATGCCTGTATGCTAGATTAACTGACAAAAGAATGAGTAACCTTTGTAGTGATTTGGCTGAACAGGAAAGAAGTTAAATAAAGCACATATTTATATTCTTTTCATTTTATTGTCTATTAAAAATTCTCCAAAAGAGCAATAAAAWATTTAATTCTGCCTGAAAGCATTTATAACAGGTGTTGATTATAATAATTATTAAAACAGTAGTCTCAAGATGGGAAGATGGTTTCTGGAGGATGCCTACAACAGAGTTATAAAAGAATTGCTTTCCCCCCTAAAATACTTATTTTCTAAATGTTGTGGTGCTTTTATGTGTCTTCTGTCTTCTTTTGTTCACTGCAGAGTGATGTCATCATAATCTGTACACTTAAAGGCATTTACTGGGCAACTTTAAAAGGCACAAAGGAGTTCTTAAGTTTTCACTTAGTTTGCAGTGCTCCACACCTCAGTAATATGGGAGAGTAGAGATACCCTGAACTAACTTCCTCTCCAGTAACGTCCACTAGGTAAGTTCATTGGTCAAATCCCAGTCCCTCTAAAATTACATCAAAYTCAGTAAACCAGGCTTTCATTCCAGGTCAACCGAATCTAGCTAAGAGCCGGAAGAGTTTTGATCCCACTCAGCGTCTTGCCAAGTCTGCCAGCAAGGCTGGGGAAGCCTTCACCCTCCCAGGCAGAGCTGAGATCTGCTGTCTAACTCTTCTGTGCCTCCYTGGCTAGTTTTCTAGGTAGTGAGAGGCTATGACTGCAAAACAGGAAACAAGACAAGACAGAAGTGTCAACTTACTGTTGCTACTAGGAGAGGGCAGAGTTGGTTTGGCAACTCTTCGTACAGGTAGGGATGGGCACAGCCTTCTTCGGAAAGGTCCATACCCCCAACCTGGGAACGCTTCTTTGTAGACAATAGCAGCCAATAGGCTTCCTCTGAGTGCAGCTGTGCTGCCAGACTACAAAAGAGCAGAAAAGAGAGATTTGTACCTTCAATGAGAAAAGAAACAAGCGCTGGAGCCTTGTGCTCCTCATTCAGGCCAATCTGCTCCCCATAAACACATACACTCGAAACAGCTCTGCACACGGCTGTAAATCYGTGAGGGTGCTGACCTCAATGAGCAACTTTCACTAGCAAAAAAAGTCCTGCTCTTTGCAGTTCAGTGCCTTTGAGATGTACTCAGAGATCTTCACTTTTCTCATGTGAGATTCATGAGATTTAGAAGCTGCACTTATTGCTGTGGTAAGCATTAAAGCTTGTTTGGAAAAATCTTCTATGCTGCTTTGGTTGTTTTGCAATATCTTAAATCAGCTGACAGAATAAGTGAGTTCTGAACTGGAATAATTTCTTAAACCACCAAATTCATTTTGYCACTGTATTTTCTGTTTACTTCTATTCTGTTTTGTAAAATCTCTTTCCTTGTTGCTTCTTTGGATGAAGTACATCTGGCTGAGCTTAGCACATATGCTAAAGACCTGAACAACTGGACTGACTTGTTTAAATCCAGTCCTCAAAGTCTAAACCTCCCAGTAGTTTAAAAACACCACTCTTCCTGATGAGAAATATGRGAAAGCAGCAAAATGTAGGTAGTTTCCTATAACTGCACTCTTTACCCAGCCCCTTGGGATTTGTTCAGTGTCAGTTAGGTCCTCAGGTCCCTCTGGACAGATAGGCAGGGGCCTCTGAGCAGCTGTTCCAGGCAAGCGTGTGCCAAACTGGCCCCAACACAGTCCACATCCCATAACTGGGAGTGGAGGGAAGAATAAATGATTCTTCCTTTTACTCAGTTGGTAGACTCTCCCCAGTCTGTCACAAGGGCAAGGCTTTTTTTTTTTTTTTTTTCCCTTCCTTTAGTTGCTCTGGGGAGTTTCGAATCACAGCTGTAGCTCACTGGGTGACTCAACAGGGCGCTGACTTGACTGCTGTTGTCATAAGGATGTCAGTAGCAATGAACATCATCTTTCCAGCTTGGAAAATCAACAGAACAAAGAGAAATGCAAAGAGGAGGCAACAGATGCATTTTTATTGCCTTTTCACAGTGAAGTAGTGAGTGGAGGAATGCAGTAGTCAGGCACTGCTAGACTGCCATGAGCCCCTTCCCGTGGGGCTCAGTGCATGCAGTGCTCTAGACAGGCTAAGAAAAGTCATGGCCCTCTGCATGTCCCTCTGCCTTCCCACTGTTCTCTCTCTAAACGTTCCCTCATACTGTAATTCTCTGATACTTAATTGAATGTGCAGGATTGAATTAGTGGTCCAGAAAAATGATGGATTGGAAAAAGCTTGCCAAATGAGAAGGGAGCTGCCAGAAGTCAAAGTCATTGGGAAAAGGCAGTGCTTTCATTGGCCAAAAGTTATTGCTTCCCCTACCTGGGCAGGCACCTCCTCTGCACCTTATCTAAAACSCAGCTTTCCCAGTCATGACAAACAGCTAATTCGAAAAGCCTGGTGTGGGGACACAGGAGTCAGAACTTGAACAAGCACCATTAGCTTGTGGGGTGACATCAGCACCTCTCTGCTTATGCCTGCTGGCAGAAATTAGACACCTACTGACTTAAGTAACAGCTGAGCAATGTTTTTTTGAAGATATCAGCGGCGCCTCACTGGTGGAATCAGGCACCTATGTACCTTTGAGGTATTCAGTCAAGGAGATTAAGTGACTTGCCCACGGTCACACAGGAAATCTATGGCAGAGCCAAGAACTGAAACCAGCTTTCAGATGACTTAACYACAAGATTATCATTCTTCCATGTATTAAATTATTAATTCTGATGCTTGTCAGGATGCCTGGGGCACAGGATGGGTACCTATTAATTGGAGCCAGACACATAAACATGCATATTGATTTATGTATTCATATATTTAAAACTGGATGAAAGAACTATCTGGTATCTCATTTTCGATCTTATTTCAGTCTGTCTCCTCCTGGTTTACACAGAGTTGAGGATGCGCTGGAAAATGACCAGATTTCTCCCATATGTAGAATATTTGTTTATAGGTCTATACATGCAGCAGGATTCATTAGACRTCGGGAAGGTTATTTTCACTGTGTATCATCCCAGTCCATCTTTCAGATTTAGACATTGTCACACGTTCCTGGCCAGGGCTTGTTTCTTCAGTAARCCAGTGTGACAATAGTGTATTTTTGCTAGCCTGGTTTAGTTCAATTGCTTGTGATACCTGTGGTTCTTTCATTGTTCTTTGTTCCCTTCAGAAAGGAAAAAATAAAATATCCAAGGAAGATGAAGGACATTGTCAAGGTGACACTGAACTGGGAAGCCTGCRTTAGGAAATGAGTGTCCCAAGACTCCTCTCAGAGTCAGTGGAAAAGAGTATCTTCTCCGGATGGCGAGGTGAAGGAGGATGACTCAGAAAGGAGCCTAATYTATATGCTCTGACTTGCCCTCCGGGAGAGACGCTCTGTCTGCATTGACTATCAAGGAAGTGCAGGGAGACAAGGCTAGCAAACATAGGCATTTAGGCATTTAAAGTTATGTGCTACGAATACACTCCTTGCACCCTGTACGCCTTGTACTTATGCTTGAGGTATAGCAATGAGGACCATGGAAATATTGGGTATTTATTTGATGTTATACTCTGATCTGACACGTTGCTAGAGSAGAGATAAGCCAGCAAGATTAAACTCATCTCTGATGATGCTAATGGGAATAGCGACATGTACAATCTGATTCCCCAGCTGGGGAACTGAATAAGTCCAGCAGCATACTGGGTAGGGGAAGGGAGTGGGGAACTGTKGAATCAAAAAGTTTTAAGGAAAGCAAATGCCAGGAATGATGGAACCAGAGTTGAATTTACAGCTTTGTCAGCAACACCTCAGTGCATTACATACACTCCGTCTAAGTTGTAGCTCCACCTAAACATATGGAGAACATCTTACCAGCCACTAGGAGTTTTACATGGTTTCTAGGTAACATCCACCACTGATCTTATAATATCCTGGGGCAATATATTTTGGTTATATTTTCATCAGATTATAACAATCAGATCAGTAGGTTTTGTAAATCATTTTGGTATTTTATAATTTGTGTAACTTAACAGCCAGTTACTTACATGGGTATTTCTGATTATTGTTTTACAATAGCATTTGAGCACTTTACTATATATAGTGTATTTCACTTTGCAGCAATTCAGTGATGCAAAGAATTAGGTTATATCTCCTTGTAGATGAGGTCCTAAAAAACTTAAACACAACTGAATAAAATAATGTGAATTATTACTAAAAGGAATTGATTGTTTACTGTTTTTCTCCCCTACACAGCACGCCAAGTTATGAAAATATACCTTGTATATATGTATAGCATATATTACCTCTTCCCTCCGCAGTCTGCTGACAAAATGCAACCAGTTGCTAGTTCAACGTCTGGATTATTTAAATAATGCTATATGCTTTAGCATGGCTAACACAAGCTTATTGATATTCTTAAGGCTTCAGTACTGGGTAAATAGTGATGCATAACATCAAATAGCGACAGAGAAAAATACATTTAAGCAAGTTTCCCATTCAAATCCAGTGTCATTTTGCCTTTTCCATGCCTGTCACTTTACTGAAATTTGTATTATATACAGACACAATCAAACAAAAATTCCAGCRGAGATTAATGGGTGCTTGGCCGTTCTGAAATTTAAGCTATTTGAACAGCAGCCTAGCTTTTGGCTGCTATTACAGACTATTCAACTACTCATGGGTGTTTGCAAGTGACCAAGCTGCATCTAAACACCCAGTCCTAGCTTTGGTATCTGTCCAGAAATGCTTGGGTCTGTTACTTTGGGTATTTAGTTCCTCAGTGTGTCTTTAAAAAATTTCCTTTTCCCCATCAAGTTTTCCYTGTTTCTCAAGCAGAGTAAGCCCTGAACCTAATTGGTACACACAGAAGAGCTGATACTCAGCAATGCGCACTCTGYAGTGTCTTATGCTTTGAGGCAGCCTCTCTACAACCTTCATTTTTTTCCRAAGTGAGCACTATGGAAAGGTGGGGAAGGAAAGGGTTTTGATCAGAAACTTTCTTTGGAGGTGAGTAGCACAACTGTAGATGGGGAACACAGAGGCTAGTTTAGGGAAGAAGTTGTCCATGAGATGGAATGGAGAGAAGCACTCGGCTGTGCTCRTGGTTTAGGGACCTGGTAGGAAGCCTGGAGGACAGGAAGCAGCTGAGGTACTGGAGGAGTGGGAAACAGCCATCGGGGAAAGGCAGAAGCAAAGTTGTCCTTTTTCTGGAATAACTTGAACATTGTTCAGGCCTTGAATTTCTAAGTACACTCTCAAAGTGGAAGAAGAGTCATTTGAAAGAACCCCATCTTCAATCAATTTTTTTAACTGTTGTTACTAGGGCCCTTGAGGAGCCCATGGTTCCAGCTGCATGRGCTCAACCTTGACATGTAATTTTAGCCAGGCCTGTATACATGGGTGCAGACAGACCTGGCTTCCCAACTTCCATGAGCTGGCCAGACACAAACCAGCTTTGGGCTGAAAGCTCTCACTGCAGTTGCATCTTGGTGTGAGCACACTGCTATGCTAATGCAGCTCTGCAGCGCTTGCCCAGGAGCTGGTTCACGTTAGGCCAACTTGGGCAGTAGAGCTCAGGCCCGTTCATCCTACTGGATAGGTCTGCCTTTTGCATCCTGCTTCTGTAGTGGATAATTTTGGAAAAGCCATTCAGGAGCTCAGTGACTACATGCTTATTTTTACTTTCCTCATCTCCTGTTCTATTTGTAAAGTCGTTTGAGTTTTGTGTGTGTGTGCACGTGCATGCGTATACATATGTGTGTGGCTGTTTTCTTTCCTTCCTCCTCCTCTCTTTCCCCTATAAGCATCAATTCTCTCTGTTTATCCTTGCTTGGCTGCTGCCCAAAACGCTGCTGTCAAAACACATCTGTAGAGAAAGTGGTGAGTTTTTAAAGGAATGCGAACAGCTAGTAAATTGTTATGGGTTTTGCCCACAGAATCCATACAGCTTTGATTGTTAGTACGTGTTTTATTTTATTTAATTAGTTGTTGGAAACGTTTTGGGTTTGTTTGTTTTTGCCAGATAGCTGCTGTGAACCCTGCAGAAGGAGTATGACAATGTGAAGGAGTTTAGGGTTACTTCAGGTGAAAATTCAGGGTTAATGAGGAAGTCCTGAAGGCAGCAAACAGGTCAAGGCAGGCTGACCTCTTCTCTTGGCTTCCGTATAGATGCCTGCAGAGGTGTCACAGCAGACTGAGGCATATAGATGATCTAGGAAACCTTGTGGCTTTTTCCACATGCATTTCCATGAACTTGATGCAGTCTGCTGCCAAGGGCTGTATTAATAATAGAATAGGTTGCATACCTGAGGGTGCCAGACAAGGGAAAAAATCATCAAACACTGCCAGTGGTGGCTACTGCTGCCCCAAAAGGGTGATTGCAGGCTCCTAGTGAGGAGAGGAGCAGAAGTTAGGAAGGGAAGTAAAGGGTGCTGTAGGGACCGTGGCCACAACCTTCTGTTTAATCCAAAGCATTTGTGCAGCTGCAACTGCCAAAGGTTCATCCAGCTTCCAGTAATACACCAAAGCAAATGTATGCTCCCTTTCCATAATCTGTAAGCAGTAACTTTCACTACTTTTAAGTTATATTGTGGGTTTAGCAATTAATTTTTTTAAATATTTGAAGGTAATTGCCTAAATATTCAAAATTGTTAGGCACTTTCTATCTCCTCAGGTTCTTCTAAATTCATGCATTGCCTCATATCCTAAATGTTCTATTAAATGTGCCATCTGTCTATCCACCACTCTTTTTCTTTTACATAAGTAGCTTTGTTTCTTATACCACTGTTGACCCTGAAATAAGATACAGAGATACAAACCTGCCTGTTCCAGAGAGCAGTCCCACTGCGTTTGTTGTACAGGATGGCAAGGACACGTGGGATGCTGTAATGGTCACACGCTTTAGTAGAGTGGCATGGTAGCCGGGAGGTTAAAAAACAGGTGCCAGAAGCATGACTGAACCTTCTTGCTGGACTTGTAGCACAGGCTGTCCACAATCAAATTACATCATCATCAGGGCTGGAGAAATATAAAGAAGCAGCTGAAGCCTAACTACATCACTCAGTGTGCCTGTGGCTTCAGAAAATGTCACATTAATCATATCGATCTAAAGGCTGGGCTGAACTTTGACTGTGATCCAGTAATAGACAGCATGTTAACTGGGCCTGCACTGAGCCCCCTCGCATATGCACCAGCTATAGCAGGGAGCTTTAATGTGTTCCCTGTAATATTTGCTTGCTTGGCTAATTGAAATCTATTTTTGCATGAGAATGAAACAAGAAGCCTGTCCATGCGATATTATTCATTTCTATCTTAATAATGTTGTTTATAGGGTTTGGATAATTGATGATTGTGGAAAGCAGGGCAGTGGTGTGTCTTTTCTCAGCGACACGTATGGTAGGATTGGGAATGTTTGTCCACAGAGAACACTTGATTAGAAAACTATGATAAGAATTTTGCTCTGCTTTAGCTACTCCCATACCCCTCTAGGAGAAGAACAAGTTTCTCAAATTTCTGTTGACAAGGTGGGGAAATTTCAAGGTGTAAATGAGTGCTTTGGTAATATGTTGAAATATAAAAGAGGTGGGGAAAACCCCACCAGAACATTTTCCAAGGTAAAATTTCTGCCATGTATTCCCTCTTCTTATCTGGATGTGTGATGAGGGAACACGAAGAAAAGTGGAGCAACATATACAGATCTCTGCTGTTGTGCTTCTACAAGTCTTTGTTTTCCATCTGATGAGAAATAATGTTATGTCAGGATGTTTTTTTCTAACCAGCTGTTGACATAAAACTTTATTATTATTTTACTGTTGCTGAGAGGAAGAAAAAGATCACAACACATAAAGCAGACACTTAAAATAAGCAGTTACTAAAGAAAAGGGGATCTGGGAGGAAAATATAGAACACCTAAGTGAGGCACACAGATTTCCTACTTAAGATTTCTATGTTCTAACGTTGATCCAGAAATCTTTACATGCCAAAGAGGAATGGACAGAGAGACCCTGTAGGCAGTAGGGTGCACCTGAATTCCAGCCTCCCTTTGGCACTAGAATGTACTTCAGGGCTATTTACAAATCTCATGTCCACAGATCATGGAGACCTGAATATTCCTCGCAGGGGTAATGCTCTGCTTCAAGTGCAGAAGCACCAAGGCTGACTCCACTCCTGCGGCACCTGCTTGTTCCTCAGGTAGAATCAGAGTTGTTGGCCTCTCCTAGGAGGAGAAGCTGAATAATTCCCATCTCCTAAGGGAATGCTCCAGCCACCAGCCAGTGAAACATTCCTAAGAGGAGGCCCAGGATGGAGTACATGTCCTGGTCCTCCTGTCAAACCCCAGCCTCTCTGCAGACAGGAATGAAGAAGTCATGGTGCAGAAAAAGAGTAAGTAAGATGGAGCCAGATCCTGTAACTAGGGCGTGTAGCAGCAGCCAAGTTGTCTTTTCTTGGCTGCTCTGCTGCTGAGGCTCTGTCAGCGGGCCCTCCTCTCAGAGGAATCTCCTTCTACCACCAAGGAGCAGGCTGGTGTCCTGCTGGTGGACACTCAACTTCATAGCTCCTTGAGAAGGGACTGAGTATGCTGTCTTTTTCGTTGTAAGGAAAAACTGTGCAGTGCTGGGGTGGCCTCTGCACCATGTCTGGTATTTGCTTGCAGATGAACTATCCAACAGCTTTTCCTGGGGAAGTAACAGAGCTTATGTGGATTTTGCGGGGCCATACACCATCTTGCTCTCCTTTTACAGCTAGTGTTGCAGCTTGGAGCTGGAGGCAGAAGAAGAGGCAGATTAGGAGAGGTGGGGTCTGCATGGCCCAAGAAATGTTTTGCATTTTATCTTCTGCTGTTGGGCAAGTGTGAGGTCTGAGGTGTGTGGCTGAGCAGGCAGAGGCTGCAGCTCTGTGATGCTTCCTGAGTGACAAAACGGTGTTCCTTGTACGCCTGAGTGCGGTGCTGGCCTTTGGTGTACACTGTGCTTTGCTGGTGCTGCCGCAGACTGCTGCTTCTAGGCAGACCTAGGCTGCCCAGCAAGCTTGTAATACCCAGGCCATAATGGTTTGGAAGAGAAATTAATAATGGAAAAGGATCCAAGGAGGATAAAAAGACTTGAAGAGGGAAGAAAATAGAAGAAGAGGAGTTAGTGGAAGGTAGATCATCTTCCACTAAGGAAGGTAGATAAGTTAGTGGAAGGGTGGTCAGGGTTTTCTCATGGAAAAATGCAGTGGCTCAGAAACTGAACTGTTATGATGCACTGGGGGAGCCCCAAGCCTGGAAAGGGTGAGCACCACGAGCTAGCAGAGCCCACAGCGCGGCATGAGCACATCGGGGACTCAGTCTGACAGCTCTTAGGAGGCACTGCAGCTACTCCTGTGTCGCCATCTGAAAAGATTTTTTATGTCCAGCATCGGATATTTTTTCTCTCAAACTGACTAGTATGAGCAACTAATCAGTGTAAGAGAGAGCTTGTAAAACAGGTTAAATATATCAGTGCATTATATTTAGTGCTCTGCACTAGTGAAAGATGATGGTCTGCATGGAAAGATGTCAGACATTGCGCAGGACTTGCAAAGAGTTCTGCTTTCTCTGATAGCATATCAACTGATTAAAACCAAAAAAAGAAAAAAGAGAGAGAAAAAGAAACATGATGAATGTGATACAAAGAGTTTAAACAGTAGCAGCAATTAACAACTTCCCCTCCTGGAAACAGAAAAACTCAGAAATTACTGGTTTATATAATCTGCACCTAGATGGCATATTCAGTTTCAGATTTGGATCTGATGTCTTTCAAACATTTTTCATTATTTTTCTATTTAAACACTTTAGTAATATTGCTACCAAAAATGATATCCAAACTTGTAAAGAATAATATACATGAGGGTTTTTTTTTCACTTCAGAAATATCACTGTTTTATTCTTGATTACTTGTCTCAGTAGGGTTGGGCCCACAAGTGTAACAGTAATGTAGTTTATTCAGGTAAATGGAATCCTTCAGAGATATTTATGAGGCACATCCATCTTGAAAGAATTTTAAGTTATCTTCTGCACTATGTTTATTTTCCAGTTGGCCATATGAAAAATGTGATATCCCATAATTTTTCTAAGCCATTCTTCATTTTCATTCTTGTGGTTTTGAGTTCCCTGTATAATATGTCACTTGTTACTGTGATTTATGGGTTTAGGTGAACAATATGCTATATGTGGTGTTAATTGCACTGGATAGAATCCAGAGGCATTAAAATGCTTCTCTTCCCTCCTCTGCTAATGAGCTTTGATTTCTGAACTGTCAGGAGAGATTATTTATTAGAGCATCATGTTTGTGATTCTACACAGTAGCTAAGTGTCAACACTGTCACTCTAAAACCTTTTATTCCCTCCTGCTCCAGCATAGTTTTGACATAAAAGAAAAATTGATGTGTGCTGAAATTTGGCTTAGGCACTGCCTGTTTTGGACAGCAAGGGTTTAATGGGAATAAACAGAGGAGTTTGGGGACAGATTTAAGAAGAGGACTTGGTCAGCTTTGGGAAATGCACCTTACAATAGTATTCCTGATGAGAGAATGAGATATCAAGTATTTTATTTAGAGTGGATGGATTCATTTTTGTTCATACGTTTGAGCTGACGGTGAGAAAACTGGGGTTCCTAATATATAATAATAGCCCTAAAACAGTTTCCTTCTTTGGTTTTGTAGTAGTCATTTAATCTCCCTCCTTAGATTTGCCATTATTCAAAAACAGAGAAATACTTCTTATTTGTCTGAGATAAAGATAAGTTAATTGGTTACTGTACAATGAGAAGCATTGTCAATGAGACAATGAGAAGTTTTTCATGAAAAGTCTGGATTATTTTGGTTATTTATAAAAATAAATAGTTTTCTGGTCAATTTGGGCGTTCCTTCACAAGTCTATCTAATATTTGATAGTACAATATTTCCATCAAATAACAAAACAAATATATATACTCTCTGAAAAGAAACTAAAGGCTTACATTAATATCATTTCAAAAATAAAATGATAAGCAGACAGGACATGTAGGGAAGAACATGTAACGTACCTTCACCTGTGATGTGTTTCTTATAATATACATTTGATATCATCAGACAAAATGATCTGCTCTGTGTTAAACTGGAAAAGCAGGAATAGGAAAAAATGAATAATCAAAGCAGCTTACATCTGGATCCTCATATTATAGTTGGTAAAACTTTTGTAAATTTTTAAAAATTTATCTGGTTAACCTGGTATGGCTTTCCCATTTTTGGAAACTCTTAATGTTTACATTAGCTACAAGTTTTCTTTTTTTTAATTATGTAGTTATAATATTGTATTGATATAACTTTTTATTCAATTGCCATGTTTGTTTTGAAATAGAAGCAAACCTATCTGCACTTAATAATGTCAGCAATGAAATATTCTCAGTAAGATTCTCACTTTGCCAATTAAGCATCCTCAGAAGATTTTTTTTAATTGCCTTATATGTTACTTTTAATTACATTCCTTTCCCAAGCTATTATATCCTCCTATAGGCCCCGTTCCTGCAAGTTATCCTGGCACAGAAGCAGAGTGTTAGAGACAGAAAAGTTCTGGGAAGGACTGCCAAGGGAAAAAAAGGCATAGCCCTTCAGTCAAACAGAGGGATGCCAGGAAAGCTGTGAGTCTTGCAAAAGGTTCTCTTTGGTGAAGAAGCCAAATAAAAAGCCAAATAATTCTGGAGGCACTGGGAAACAGTAGGCTGTAGTAATCTACATGGATGGAGACTATTGGGAGTTGTCAGGAAGATCTTCTGGAGCACCAGAATGAGGTATGAAATGCATAAAGAGTCTACCTTGGGGGGAATAAAGCACAGGGTGCCTGGAGCTGGGCCACCTGGATTCCTTTTTTAATGTCCCAGGATTAGTGTTTGCCTGTTGCTTGAGATAAGAGGTGCAAAGGCTGCAGGACGTCCCCAAGGTAGGCCCAGCAAGGATCCAAGGAATAGCCAGGCACATCTCAGCTGAAGGACCCTTGCCTGGAGAGGAAGAGGAGCTGGTAGAGAAAAGTCATCTCTTGTTCTCCGTGAAAGGGATGGAGGATTATTTTAGCACCCAAGAGAACTGCTGAAGAAACACAGCTTCCATCAGAGAAGTAAAATGCTTGTTACATTTAAATTAGGAAAGGAGTTCGCATCAGATTTCAGCAGCTAAAGAAGTTAATTTTGTGCAGAGCCCATTCCATACGAGGACGAAGCCTTGGTTCAGCGGAAAGCAGACAGAGTTAGGGAGTCCTGACCGCTAGCACTGTATTTTAAAATGCCAGTCAGCTGCAGCGGTTTAATGTGCAGCAGCATGTTTCGGGTTACAACTGTTTGGCAAGAGCCAAAGCTGCGACTAGAGCTGACATCCACAAACACTGACTGACTACAATCTGATGTGGGACTTTCGCTATCCTGGTGACTGAAGCCAAGGAACCCAGTACACAGAGCTTTAAAATCGTAGAGCTGAGAGCTAGGTGGGACTATTCCATTTACTGATCGCTTACATATATAAGCCGTACCATTCCAGTATGCCTTGCCTGCATTACTCTTAATTTCTCTAGTTTAGACTGTAGATAGCCAGTGGTCAACATAGACTCCTTCAGCAGAAACACTGTGCATCTTATTTTATGTCTGACAGGATCTTAACTTTAGCTACTGCATTTTCTTATATCTCTGCCTACTAAAATGAAAATACTTCTATTGTCTTGTCTTTATTTGGTACATAGGCAGTATTGCAGGTTCAAGTGTGATGATATTTATTTAAAAATACTTATTTTGATGTTGCTGAGTGTACAGCGTTCATGCTTTCAGATTTTTTCCCCAAACAATTAGAACTAGACAGCAATATTTGTGGGAGGGTTGCTTTATTTTTAATGAAAGTTACACTTCTGACATGACCTTATAATAAGATGAGTCTAGTTTTTAAGAAAATAAATCACGGAATAAAATCATAAATATGACTTAAATGGTAGCTGATTATGAAAACAACTATTGTTAAGAATTGTGTTTATTATTTGAAAAGATTCTCACTCATCCTTGCCTTCCAGCTGGAATAACTGAATTTACTTACTCAGTTAAACCTTGGCAACCTGAAGAGATGATTTCACATTCAGCATAAATACAGCAGTGGAAATCAGGATCAACTTCACATTAGGAAGTGCATGATTAATTGCCTAGTAACAATGGCTCTTAAACCATTGACTTGGCTATTGATTTCCAAAATATAGTCACCCCTTGTAAAATTGTAATCTACACTCTTGATGCCAAGGCTAATGACATTACATTTAGTTGTATTCAAGTGCATATTGTCCAAATGAACTCGGCTTATCATGCAATCTAGATTGCTCCCGAGTGTCACCTTCTTGTTTAAGAGCTAGCAGTCATAATAGATTTTCTTTGTAATACTGTTAAAGCAAAGCTACCTCACAGGCACTAATGAGCTTGCTTGAATATATAAATGAGAATCAGCTGAAAACACAAGGAAGGAAATTATGCAAACTTTAATCCTATGTTTCTTAAATCTTTCCTTTGACTTTTAACAGATGAAAAGTAACATTTGCCAGGTGAGATGGTGTTGCCTTTATGGAAATAATTATTGGGTGACCTCTTTAGTGTAAGTTGGACACTTATTCATCAAAGTTTTCAAAGAGTACAGCCAGTATTGTGATCTCCACCTCAGATCTAGTGTCTAGAAGGTGAAAAGAAGCAGGAATGATCTGTATTTTCTTATCCTTCAGCCCCCTCCCAAGTTGTTCCCATTCATATCACTTTATGGAAGAGGCAGATGTTTGTCAGCTTTTTGATTTCTTCATGGACTCAGTGCATCTGCAAAAGAAGATATTAAAAAAAATAAATTCAGAGCTGCTATAAGATCAAAGAAATGGGGAAATAAATTCTACTTCTTTTAGTTGTTTTCCATAAGGAATGCAATCTGTAGTATGGGAATCCAGCTGTGTTTGTAAGGTCCTCTCTGAAATCCTGCTCTGAAAGTTGGGACAATTAAATTCAGTTCCATATACAAATCCAAAGGATAGCTCAGGCCCCATTTTGGGAGCAATATGTGAGGACAAAGGTTCTTTTTCTAATAAAAACTTTTTTTTCATATTCACTGAGGAGATAGCAGACGGTCATCCTTATGACTAAATGTTTTACAAAAAGAATATAAAGTCTATCTTTTCTATAATACACCCAAGAATGTATTACTATTTCTTTTCTATAATGTACTAATACCTCTTTAAACTAAATTGCTTGAGTGGGCATTGATGAAAAGCACAGGTAGACAAGAATGAATGTGGCTATATTATTCTATAGATAGAGATATATGTAACTATAAAGAAATATGTTCTTTGTCTGGTTTCCTCATTCATCTTTCCCTCGACCATTGCTAGTAGATAGATCTGTTATACGCAGTGATAGGAGAAAGCAGCTGAGTCTTTGCACCCAACAGCTCTGCACTGTCGCAGGTTCAAAAATGAAGCTAATAAAAATGCAATAATATTGCACAGAAGCAGCGAAAGCAAAAAATTTGCACCACAAAATGCACCACAAGTAGGATGGCTAATTCAGAGGGTAAGATAGGCTTCTGTGTCAAATCATATACTTAGCCTACGCTAAGGAACCCAAGCAGAGTCCACTTGCATCCACTTGTATATGAATTATTTTTGTGAGCTACTGAATACAGACGGCCTTAGCCACATAAAAACTGGGATGGATGATCTTAGGTCTGTAGCCTTTGACTGCATTGTACAGTAGTGTAGATTTTTAATTTTCTTCATTTGACTACAATTCCCAGGCTGAAAAATTTTCCCTTTGTAAATAATTCAAGTTCTCTTCCTGTGACTGCAACATGAGCTTGCTTTTCCACCTGCCAGTACTCATGTGTAAAGCACAGTATGTAAAAGAGGGCACAAATTAAAACGCAGGTAATCAACGCAACGTCCCAGCCGCCCCAGGGAGGCTCTGCTTGGGTCCACCCCGGGCCTGCTGCCTCGCTGCCTTGCACTCCCCATGACCTGCAGGCCACACGCAACAACAGCACCTGATACTCTCCCCCTGGTTATTCAGTACTAGTTAGAGGGGAGATCAGTGCTGCTCCACTAACCTGTCCTCTGCGCAAGTGTCTAGGTGTTCAGACATCGTATGGATACGTGTGTGTGCTGCCTGCAGCTGGCGTGAGGGAAGCRTGAAGGGCTGGGACCTGCCGACTGCCGGAGCAGATACTGCCCCTCCGCAGGGAGGTGTGAGAAGAGACCTCACACCCGAGAGGAGAAATGCAAGGAAAGGGCATTTGGCAGCGGAGGTGCAAGGTGTTGCACRTCGCTTTGTGGTGTCTGCATGGCGTACAAAATTGGCTTCAGAGAGCCCAGCAAGGGCGCTGCCGTGGTGGGGACTCTTGGCTTCCTGRCCCTGCAGCCAGCCACTCTCCAGCACTCGCTGCTATGTGGGGACTGCGAGAGGATGGGAGCTGCTGCAGAGAGGACCTCATGGATAYTATGGCTGCAACCTCTGAGTCTAGAATAAGAAACATTTGAAAATTTTTAATAGAGGAGACTGAAGTCACATGCAGGAACTTTTTACCAGAATCCATTGGAGACTGAGGGGAGACGACTGGATAGTTCAAGCTTCATCTGTATGTCTTTTTAGTACAGATAAACTTTTCACTTAATATGTGGGAAACTGTAACATATGGGTTGATATTTAATAATCTGTGAGCAAGAGAAATCTCTCCCAAGTGCCACACTGCAGTAAAGAAAGGTAAARTCACTCCAGTTCCAACTTCCAGTGACTTCTCCTGTGGAAGGATCCAGTCCTATAGGCCATATATCTTCTCCTAAAGGGCAAAGTGTTGCATGGGTACAATAAAGCCTATAGAAGGACACCAGGGTCACATGATGAGCAACAGATGGCTGCGATGGGGAAGCAGCAGCAGGAAGCCTTACAGGAGCGGTGGCAGTAGTGCTGACAGACTGCCTGGAAGATGGTGAAGCAACAACAGAGCATTGCTTTGGTGTTGGCAAATGGCTGTGTTAAACTGAAGCCACTGAGAACAAATGCACTGTGTGGGCCTCCTACYAAGAAACACAGTTGTGAACATTAGCTGAGATGGGTAATAGACCTCATGTATTTCATCTCCTTTGAGAAAGASATCTCCTTGCTAATCCCCCAAGCTTAGGCAGTGAGCTGTGAGGATGTCTAACCAGGCATCTGCTATCTACCTCATCGATCAGCTGAAGGAGGCATATCAGCATTGTTGCCAACACACCTTGGAGCAGCAGTAGTTTCATATGCTGCTAGTTATTCAGATTTTCTAAGGTGATGACTTACTATTTTTCTTCCACAACTCTCCCCAAGTAAAGAACTGTTTGCTTCAACGCTTTTTTTTCTGAACTCATTATTTGCCAGCTGGGAAAGAGTGCATGTTCTTGAGCCAATCTGATTTAGTTTCCTACACTTGAACAGAGTGAGCAATGCTCCAGTGCTGACAATATCTAGAAAATGAACCTGGCACATTTGCCTGGCATTGCATGGCATTTGCATATATTCAGCAACAAGCATATAAAAGCTCTTATGTATATGAAAGTGCTTGTAAAAGTAGACTTCAGTCCTATATCTGACTCTGAGGGGACATATGCCCATATATTTCAACAGATCTCTGACGAGACCTCCAATGCTGATGTTAATTGAATATCTTTATTCAAGGATATATTTTCAATGCTGCTTCTATCCACTCGCTTGTCCAACTTGAATACTCCTGAGAAAAGGGAGATGACAAGAATTAATGCCTGTTTGCATTAACCCTAACTTTATTCTCATTTAGTTAACCATGATTAATGTCAGGAGGCAAAGAAGAAATGTCAAGCTGTTTTCAACAGCTCTATACTGATAAGTTTGGAAAAACAAGTAGTAGCATTGCAGTGTTGATTACAATAAAATCAAGTCAAAGGGTGCATTGTTTTGATGGCATGTTTTATTTTTCAGCTTTTGAAAACATCCTGGTAAATTGCCAATAATTGTAACCCCTAGAAACCTCACTTAAGAAGGATGAATCAAAAGTATGACCCCTCTCCTCCTCACATCAAAAACAAAGGAGAAACTTGCGCTCAGAATTACTCAATAGTTGTGAGTCTATGTAGGCTGTATTTGGGTAATATATTTTGAACAATCCCAGGGAAACAGAAGAGCTCGGTTTTATATCGGGACTATTCCTTATGAATCTCACAAATTTAATTTACAGTCTTGATTCACTGCCATGAAGAAAACAGTAGGTCAGTTAGGATTCCTGGTAGATCTAGCAATGTAGACCAAATAGCAGTAGGCTTGTGTGAAAAGCAGTAAATGTGGTAGCCCTGGCATTAACTAAGTTACTAGGAGTACCTTAGCTCTCTAAGAGCTAACTATAGCTATACCTAGCAAAACTTCTTTGTTTTTCTTTTTTTCTTGGTGTTTTCTTTCTTGTATAAATAATTTGTTTTTTGTTTTCTCATAAAATATAAGCACAGTTATGACACTGAGATGAATATATTCAGTGGTAGAAATGCTTTTGAAATTGTTACAAGGAAAAGTAGCTTTCGTGAGTTCTTCATTAGGAAATCTAAGACCAGAGAAGAGAACGTGAATTTCTGGTGGCTGTTTGTCAGGTAAGAATCTAATCCAAAGAATTAAGATAAGGAAGTGATCTGAAAATAGAAAATAGATGGTTTTCTCCAATGGACATGACTGTATAATCTTTCCAAGGGCTCAAGTGAAAGCATATATGTCTTTTCTTCTTTTGCTAACAGGGAACATTCCTGTTTTTCCTGTGATTTGGGAGCTGTGCCCCATGAGGGACCTTTTCATCATATTTCTTCCTGTACTGAAGAAAAACGATGAAGTAGAAATTTCTGAGCAGTGGGTTCTTGAAAGGAAGCAGCTCAAGCCGGGTTGGATGTGATTTCCCCTTCTCCCCTCCTCTTTCCTACAAGAAGGTTTGTCTTTGTATGTGCTCCTGTCCTCTCTTCTGCAGCAGGGAGACAGCCTTACTTCATAGCTCCTCACTAGCAAGGAGGTATGGAAAATATGACATAAAATGGAGGAGAAGCAGATGAAAAAGAGGAGGGGTAGAGGGTTGGGGAGAGGAAGAACTGAGTATATTTAGGACTGGAACAAGGATAGACAGGGAGTGACYTGGGGAAAGACAAAATAATTATAGGAAAAAGTAAATAAAATCGTTAAAACTAATAAATAAGGATAGGAAAATAGAAAAGGAATGAGAAAAGTTTGAGTAAAGGAAAGCAAAGATCTTGCAGGTATCATTTGATGGATCTTTATGATGCTTTTAAACTTGTAAATTAATAATTTTTTGTACTACAAAACTATTTTCTCTGGAATTTTTCTTTTTCTTTTTTTATTCTTGCCTTTGGAGGACTCTCTAGGTGGTCTTGCACCCATGTGGTATTGAGATCTGACTTTTCATAAGCAGTTTTTATTTATGAAAAAAATTCACAYATATTTAGAAAAAATGAATTTTCCTTTTATTGAGGAATAGTTAGTCAAGACAAGAAAAGCATTCACAGACTAATCAGAAAGCCTGRTCTAATCTGGCAAGCAAAAGTAGGGGCTTGTTCTCTTCTTCTGTCCCCATTTCACTGAATTATTTTATATACTGAGGGGTATTATTCCACTGAAGAGCTWTGCTGAGAACAGTATTCCTGTTATGAATACGTCCTTCAAGGAATTTTCATGTCTCCTCACAGAGTGAGAGCTCTAATTTTAGAAAAGCTTTCCCCTGCCCATTCATTACAATTGGAGTTTTATGTAAGAAAATAGAACTTCTTTGTTGTAGTCAAAGGGATGGGAGATTGTTGGAGGAAGGAAACTGTCATGTGTGACCACCAAGTGATGTCACTCTCCTCGAGTGTTCAGCAGAGAAGTCCTTTTGGGAGAAACAATTTATGAGTTGCACCATGTTTTCAGCGGACTGGAGCCTTACCATTTGCAATATCCAGCCATGGTCTTTGATTCTGAGGTCTAACGGCTTGGTTGGTTTTAGTGGAGTCCATTAGGCTACTTACGTAGGCTTTAAGAGCATTTCAGTCTTAGCCACATAATTATAATGTGCTTTGTCATCTGGTTGGCCTCAAGACGGTAGTTATGTGAGTCATGTGAACTAGAACCTGATATTGCATAGTATCATTGATGGTTTCCAAAACAAATTTTTCTCTCTCTCTCTCTGTCATTTCTCTTTAAAAACACTGTCAACTGTTTTCTGTTTTCCTGAAATGAAGGAGATGATAAAGCCATCTGTCATCCCCTTCTCAGTCCTCATTCTGCATGGGCAAACCATTGCACAACAGGTAGAGGAATGAAAATGTCAACACAGCCTGTGACATGCCTTTGTGTAATGGTTAAATGTAGTACAATGCCATTTTATTGCTTACTTAGCATTTATTTAACTATTTATAAAATTATAACCTTGGCCAAATGATTTCTGATTTAATAACAAGTATGATATAATAAAAATTTAAAATTTTACTTAAGATAATTTCTCTGCTGTAAAAATGTCTTCTCTTTCCCCAGCAAACAAGATAAATGAAATGTTGTGCATGTGAAAATCTGGAAGTAACAAAATGGGGAATTCAAAATTTAGCTTTAGATAAAAAATAAAAATATTTCCATTGGTAATTTTAAGCTACAAAACAAATCTTTTTCCTCAAAGATTTTCATTGCCTCATTTTTCTTTCCAAAATAAATCAAACCCTACTCTCAAAAGCCCAGACCCATCCGGTCAGTCAGACAGATGCATGGCTGACCAACACAAAAAACAGCTTTAATTTCATTCAAAAATAACAAAAATAGTGGAAGATAAGATGTAGTGCTTTACATTTAATGTATCCGCATCTAAACCAGCCCAAATCTGACATATTGAATAGGAGAAAAGCACTAAGATTTTCTACTCTTCCTCCCATATACACTTCCTTACGTGTATCCTATGAAAAAGGGTGCAATACTAACTCTGGGTTCTCGGAAGTATTTCTTTTGGTCCACTACCAAGACAGTCTGTCGCAAAGGTTCCCTGGATGGCTATTCTGTATTAATTTTCATAAGGACAGAATTGCAGTAGTGGACAGGCAGTGAGATGACCACTGATTGAAAATATACCTAAATATGAAAGATGAGCCTACATATCAGTGATTGAGCAATGCAATCCTTTGATCCAGTGTACTTAGTTTTCTTCTGTGGCAATTAAATTGAATTCTTTTGTAGCAGTTCATCTTAAAGTGACTGAAAGTTAATCCAAAACATAAAATGTGGTATTTCTGGGCTGAGATAATCAAATGGGGGTGAAATAAGGCCCTATCATTTTCTTTCCCCCAGTCAAATGTTATAGCATAATATACACAGTACCTTAAATAACATTTGCTAATTATGTACATATTCAATTTCTAGATGTTTGTGCAAAATTTTTGTATGGAAAAATAATTTGTTGTCACAGGTACTTCTGTAAAGTTTGTTACACATACACACTTGTTTTCCCAGTTCACACAGTTATCTCTGTGTTCTTATTTAAACCTTGGTGAGGATGTGTTTTGCCTCTCRGTTAAGGCAGGCTAATGTCTCATACATTCAGTTTAACAGTGGTTTGGCCATTCTAGCTTGAACATTTTTCACTGTGTGCCCATAATCACTGTTCCCTTCTTGCCTGTGAAAGTGGCTTGCTTGTGCATCACAAGTGCTGTACTATTTTTAGAGGTGGGAGGTAAAAGAAAAGATTTGAGAAACCAGAAGGAGAAAGAGACCAAAATTCATTTTTACATACGAACAATGTTCTCTTTTTAGCAGTTAATGTTTGCTTCTAAAGGCAAATAAATCATCATTCTCTTTTTCAGAAAACTTTCCTAACAGGCAGCAGGTTTGGAGGCATGATTTATTCCAGGAAACCTTGACCCCAGAACATGACATTGGACACTCTTGAGCAGCCATGCAGCATCATTAATAGTTTGTCTAGTGTGTGCAGATATAGGATGTTATTTGCCATTCACCACTTGCAAATGGCCAGATTCTCGGAGACTTAAAATTAGGTTGCCAGTTCCTGATGTAGAAACCAAAATCCTGTAAGTTCGTGTGCTGCCTATGTAGTGCATGGAGGACAAACAGATACCCCAGAAAGAAAATTGAAATAACCAATGCAGCAAGCAAGAAGCTGCTCAAATTAAGCACACCTATGTTCTGAATTACCAACGGGAACAGTGTGCCTGGACAAAACATCATGCTACCACATCTGTTCATGACATTGTAGTAAAAACTGCATTAGGTATCCACTGAGGTATGAAGTTACTTTTTTTGCAGTTTCCTTTCCCCTCCCCTTGATATCCTCTTTTCCCCTCGATATCCCCTCATACCTGGGGATGGTGCACTGTAGCAAATGCAGCAATCAGCAATGCGCTGTAAAGGGGAGGAAGAGCTTAGGCTTAGGCTGCTRTATCTCTGGTGGGGCTCTCCCATCTTCCTGCCTGGATCTCTGCTGTCCCTGCCAAAAGAGACCAAAAGCCTCCAAGAAAGGAAGAGAGAAGCCATCCGGAGTGGGAAAGATTGGAGCTAGCACAAGATAAGTTGATCCTGCTCAGTAGTCATGYAGGGAAATACCTAATATGTAGATGTTAAAAACTGCTGAGCACAGGAATGTGTCTTAAATCTGACATTTACTGCTGCAAATGGTACACCCATCTGGTTGGCAATCACAGCCAGTAACTACCTTTTACTACTACGCTTCTTCCGTTTCTAGTCATGACTATAGTGATCAGAAAATAGAAGACTCATTCAGATTTCTCCTTCCAACTTGAACTTACATCACTGAGTTTCTAGAAAGGTTCCCTAATTACCACTCTCAGAGCATTCTAGGAGAGGGAAACTCTCTCTCCTTCTGCTGAAGCTGAAAATAAGGCAAGACAAACTACACCCTTTCTGGAATAAAAAAGGGACTCACTCTGTTGTCTGCTGATTAAATCACTTGCTTGTATAACTGTATTTTATTCAAACAATATTAGGGAGACATAAATTAAAAAATCAAAGGAATTTCAGGAGTCTAATACCTCTAGGGCTATGAAGTTGTGTAGCACTGCAGTTGTGGAGTTGTGCTTATAAACTCACGCTAGGCATTTGTGTTCTTCTTTCTCATGAAATAGCTGTTTCAGCRGGAGGTTTTTGCTGTTTTATCAGGAACAAGAAAAACCCCTTTGACTGGAGATCCAGTCCCACACTGTTGAAAATTGCAGCTCTTACCAACGCTCCTCTAAGCAGCAGCTTTCAGGGAAGACCCAAATAACCAATCAATGGCTGTCCATGAGGAGACATGAGGAGCCAAGGTGTTTGTGTGTGGCATTTTGTGGGCTTTAGGCTTGCTGGAAACACCCTAGAGAGTTGTCCAGGTGACACCAGGAAAAGAGAGAAAAGRTATAAACTCTTGAGGTTTAGTGATCAGTGAAATCCAGCTGAAACTTGGCATTGGTCAARTGCCAAGCAGAATAGATGCATTGTTGCCTGCAGCGCTCATCTTTGATATATAATTCAGACCCTGAACTTTTATTCCGTTCTCATTCCTAATTTCCTTCTAGTTCAAACTCCTGTAAATGAAAATGAGTGAATCAGATTTAATGTGAGTGAATACAATTGCTATACTTGTTCCTTTGACTGTACAAATACTATTTATTTCTGCTTCATGGTCCATGCTACATAGCTCCCTATAACTTCTTTGTTTCTGATTTAGACTGTGCCTTTATCAAATCTGTCTGCCATATAAAAATGTGGCTTTTTATTGGACCTCATCCAAATGGCACTGAAGTCAATGGGTTCATGAAAGGTTCAGAGCTGATTATCACTACTTCAAGTGATGTTATTTTTCTGCAGTATGTTCTGCTTTTTTAGCACCATTCTCATTTGCCACTATTAAAACAAAATCTCCATCTCAGTGTGGTGAAATATATTTAATATTCAGATTTTGGTTTTCCTTTTTATAAATAAGTTTTTTTAATAGCATGCCTTATCTTGCCAGGATGGTATGTGAATCCAGTTAGTCTCATGATAAATTACTAAGCATAAATGGAACTTTAGTCCTCTATGTCAATGAGTAATGTTTTGCTACTTAAATAAATATTACTGTGAAATGTATCCTTGATTTACTGAGTCTGTACTAAAATAGATGAGTAGCATTTTTCTAACAGTGTAAAAAACTGTCCAATCCATCCTCTTGTATGGAATGTGGGAAACTGGCAGACAGTAATCAATATATTTAAGAGTGTTTCATTCATCTTCAGTATCAGATTTCATTTTTCTTTGAAACAGAATCCTAAAATAAGTGTTTAAACTTCATAAAATCAGTAAAGTGAATTCTRTCATGAAATATTTTTTCTCTTTATTCCTTGCATTTAAACATAAGAACATTATCTCTGGAATGTCTCATTTTGGGTTGCTATTAAAGCTCCTTACTCATCCTTGTATTCTTCAGCTCCTATCTATTACAAACCATCAGTCAAAAAATTCTGCACTTAATAAATTAAACAAATGATTTGTACTTCTCTCTACTCCATTTGATGGGAAGAGCCCAAATAGGCCTGTCTGCTGAGCAGCCCTTCAGGACTTGTCCACATTACTGATGTACCGTAATAGCTTCAAAGTTTATGGGAAATAGTGGGACAAATAAATAGTAGCTCTGTATGGCACAACACCAGACAGATACCACAGTAGATGTTAGTACTGCAGCCCTCTACCATTAGCTGATGTGAGCAAAATCAGTGCCAGAAACAGCAAGGATCAGGGAACATGCAGAGTTTGACTCTGCCCAGAGACCTGAGCTCTTGCAACACTGAACCTGGATTTGCCTGTAGATCCTTGGGCTCCTGCTAAACTTTCCTCCTTTAAGCAAATAGAAATATTACCAGTTCAAAGCTGCGGCATTTTAAAACACTTTCATCCTTTTTTCCTAAGTTTTCTGCAGAAGAGAAAGCTATAAACCCCCAAACATTTTAATCTGCTTACTAGCCTTTAATTACACCAACTGCCAATAAGTTCTATTATGAGTCCAAAGAAAATACTGGCTGTTGTGTATTTTTTTAAATGTGATTGATGAAGCATATTTGTGTAACATTAGGTCATATTTGTCAAGAGTCTAACTTTTTAGTTGGCAACTACACCATTAATTAGTGATATTGCTGATAACCTCTATTTTATATAACTAAGCTTTTTTTTCCATAGAAGCTGGCAGTGGAAAACAAGAAAATGGTATTTCCATGGTGCCACAAATCTAGAGTTGGAATAATCAGAGGAATACACTCTATGAAGTTTTCTGGGATTACTATCTTTATGTCCTTACAGATTTTATTTTCTTAGGTGTTTTTACTATGGCTTCTTTACTTTTCAGAGTCTTGCAATATACCCTTTGATGTTACATCTCTTTTGGATGCTCTCTGAGTTTGCAGTCAGGTCGGTAGCATATTCCTGAGGTTACACAATATTTCCTATTGTAATGCCCTGTTTTAAGTTTCTCATTACTTTTTCTTCTATGTATTTTTCAAAGAATATTTATGGGATAAAGAGGATATTTCCACTCATGTTAGAAATGCATGCCATCTTTTATTTTATAGGTTCTAGTGGCTTCTAGAATAGAATGGAGCTAGGATACGAAGTTTCTCAAAGGGTAAATTTTGTATCAGGAGCTCATCTTTTACTATCATTATGAAAATCCATATTTGGTCAAATGACATCCCTTTGAAATGCTGCAGTTTGAAAACAGTCAAAATTACTCTAGGCTCATCAATTAAAGTCTCCAGAGCTGAGACTTATTCCTGCCCAAGCTCCTTGAACACACTAAAAGACCTCACAGTTCCCAGTGTACATATGCTGTTTGACTCAACATTAGTCATTCTGCACTGCATTTCCAAATCTGAAACATGGGAAAAATACAAAGTCCATGCCTCGGTGGGGTTGTGTGAAACTCAGTCACAAATGTTTGTGAAGCACATAAACGCTGCAGTGAATGGAATAGGTCTCTTGAGGATGTGAATAWTTCTACCCCTACATGAAGACTGGATCAGTGGAAAAGCAAGACGGCTTGGGCCATACATTGAATAATGGAGAGAAAGCAAAATAGTGTGTTGCTACTTGTTAATTGAATACAGTCAGGGTTTTTCGCACTGAGAAAATATCTGTGGAAGGAAAAAAAGACATAAGCACATGATGAAAGATGGCATCCCAGGGCACATGCAACAGCACGTTGCCTGAAAGTTGTGTGGGCAAGTTTAAGTCATGTGTTTTCTAACTCCTGAGCTCTTAGTAATAGTCTTTAACCTAATCTCTGTTATGTACCTCATAACTGACAGGTGAAGAAGGATTTCTTTGTAGTTAAGGTGCTCACCTGGGACTTCGACACAGAGGGCTCATTTCTGGATTCCACCGCATCTTCTTGTATCAAGTTACTGGGTCTGCATTGGCCATGTTTACAAAGGTCTTTTGATAAGCTCTTACCACCTTTTGAAATCAAGGGGAGTTAGGTATTAGGGCCTGTCTTTTTAAATTGCAGAAACCAAATATTTAAAATTAATGTAATAAAAAACTCTGCTTATTTGCCCATTATCTATCACATCAATTTAATGTTTCTCTTTTTGAAACTTCTTAGTAACTTCTTGTCTCTTTCTCAGTATTTGTCAATCTCAGCTGAGGCCTCTAATTGTCATTTTAAGAGATCTAGTGAYATGGTAGGCTCTTTCTGAAGGTTTCTGAAGCTAAAAAAAGGGCCTTTTTTTCCCCTGATGTCTGTGGGAGTTCTTCTTTAAGCAAACTTCCTAGCATTGCATCTCTGCTCAGAAGGGTTAAAAACCATATGAGAGAAAAAGACGGTCTGTTTATCTTGAGATATATTTAAGAGGTTTGAAGTAAATAACACATGTGGTCATTAATGGGTTGATGAAGTTCCCTGAGAGGCAAAATATGTTCAGGATACTAGCAAGAAGCTGCCAAGGTCCGGCTCCGAACCCATGGGAACCTGCCTCCCCTGGAGTGAGAGGCAGCGAGGTACCAGGTGGGATATCGTAGGAGACTCAGATGGCACCAGCAGCCTACGTGCAAGCAACGGAATTGAGTTCTATGCTTCTAGGATAAGACCAAAAGCATTTGATAGTGGTTGAGCTGGTGCATTTGGATTGAAATATTTACAAATGCAGTGCTCGCATTGCATTTTATCAAAAAATGCAGCAAAATTCTAAAATGTCATGAAAAGGAAGGCAATATTCAATATTTATTTTCATGAATTAGGTTTCTTGTGTAGTATTATAGGAGAAACTAATGGAGGTATCGATAATTATCATCAAATAACAGACAGTTTTTACAAGCTGTAAGTGTAGCTTTCTATTTTCTCCAAGAATTATGTATCATTCTAGCAGCAGAAAAATATATTGAATTCCTGCATGTATTCTTGTCAATGTGAGGTATGTTTTAAGAAGATTAAAAATATCTAGTCATCCTAAATTAAGCCCAAATGCAAGAAACTACATTAGCATAAGCATCACTAAATAATTGGCATATTTCTCAAGGTTTAAGGCATGAATTGAGTACCATATAATGTACAACTTGCTGTGGCTTCATGGTCTAACAGTAAACATAGACTTAAAACTTCTCAGTGTGTATCTATACAGGTGCAAATTCTTTTGTCAGTGAAAACCCTTTCAGAAAGTATTGCAACTCTGAGAAAAGAGGTTTATCATACCTTTCAAATTTAAGACTGGAGACTTAAATGAAGGAAAAGTTTCTCCTGGGTTATCGACTGTTTTTCTAGTGTTTACCCCCCAAAACCCTCCCAACAAATTCCAACTTCTGAAATTCAAATTGTAAGAATTAAAACAGGCAGAAAACAGGACAAGAGGCAAAAATTGTTATGCAAAGATCCATCATACGCTATCTGACTTACAGCAAAATTCTCTGGTAATTTTGGGTTATGCTTAGAAATTAGATTTCTGATACATCAGAAAGATACTTGCGGCATTGCAGCACAATGGTTACTTTGGAGAGTGTTTTATATGTAAATTCTTCTCCTTAAGCAACGATATTAAATAATCGAACAAAAAGAGATGGAGTTGTGTTTTGATTAAGATACCCAGTCTTCCTCTGACAGATTTCATGACATGCAGTCTAACAGATGACATTATAACAAATATAACAGTATTTCTTAGACCATCAGTGGAATTTGGTTCCCTTGCTTTCAGCTGCCTGACATTTTCATGAACCATTATTTATTTTCTTTACCTCATTCTTTTTTTCTTTTGCTTAACTCATTTTACAAGTGGTTCTTTCTTCTTCTTCAGGTGCGCCATTTGTGTTTGTAAGAAGCCCAGCCAGGAGACCACCGCTGGGTTTCCCGGCGAGGCCGAGGCAGCGCGGGCTGCAGCCTGGCCGCGGGGTGAAGGTGGCGTGTGGCATTGCCGCGGCTGCCCAGCGCCCAGCTGGCGCTGGCGCTCTGCTAATCCCAGCACTCGGGCTGAGCTTTGCAGCGCAGGACGTAAAGGGAGCRTCTTGGTCTGCTCTGATAGCGGTGCCTGCATGTTTAAAATGATGAAGGAATCACCTGTGGATTAGCCGGTGTCTCTGATTTTTGTTAAATCTTCTTTCAGCTTTAGGACAAAATGTCTTTTTGTCGGAGGAGAATACCACCTCCATTTTTGGCTATTTTGTTTTTCTTTTTAGTGACATGTTCAAGATGCAGTTGTGCCAAGAAGGTCTTTGCTTGAATCCTACAACAGCAGAGTAGTCTTAAATGATGCAACCACATTTTAAAAGCAGCAGACCCCTTTCAAAATATTGAGAGGGCAGAACTGTATAAATGCACCTGTTACAAGTAAAGCTAATACAATATGTCTCCATGATCTAGAGCATAAGCAAACAAGAGAAGTTTAACTCTGAGATTCCAGTCAGAGAAATCTAATTCTAAGTACATAATGCTGCATTTTTCTTGCAGAAGTATTGTTTTATTATGATCTTCTGGTAAAAAAAGTTATATCTAAAAATTTCAAATAAATTTGAGATAGGTTACCTTTTTCAGGAGGTACACAAAAGATGAAAGGGTTCATAGGAAGAGAGAAATAGATAAGCAGCCATTCTTGGTGTATCTGTCATGTATACCACATAAAATATTTTCTTGCATGGCAGTCATAACAGTGCTGTGAGTTAGAGGACAAAGAAATATTATGTCATATCTTATCCGTGATTTTTGTATACAGTTCAGCACTGATGACAGGAGTTCTCTTTTTTTGAATAGACACACTTTGTTATTTGTAGATCATATATTGCAGCAACACAGCAGCATAATTCACTGATAAGAAAAAGAAAGATCTCTGATGAAAATGATTCCTCCATTGCTTCATTTGGGAAAGAGCAGTGGGAGGATTATGTGGGCTAGCCAAGGGTATGGTCCTGTTGACTCCCATGAGAGCAGGCTCATGCCTCTCCGTCAGACTTTTCTGTTGTGACTTGACTGTGCTGAGACATCCCTTGCAAGCCCTTCTGAGGATTTCTCAGGCTGTAAAATCCCAAATACACCTCCTGCTTGTGCATTCACTTCCCACTTTATGCAAGTAGCTTTTGGAGGAGAAAAGGGGCAGAAAGGAGGGCTGCCGGCACAAACAGCAGGGCGCATTCGCCTTTTGGGGCAGCCCTTGACGAGGGGCGGCAGGGAGGTGCATGATGCTGAGAGATCCGAGGGAGGGGGTTATTTTTCGAGGAGGGAGCACGCCTCCATGGTCACCCGGTGCAAAGGGGGGCAGTGCAAGTTCCTTTTCCCTTGATCTTCAGGACAGCCCAGCCTGCCTGTATCCTGCAATAGACCCCACTGATTTTCCACTGGGATGGCTCAGCCGCCGGCGTGGCCCCTGCCCCTTTTGATGCACCCAAAAGCGTGCCGAGGAAGCAGCCTCTGGTGTCGGCAAGCGTGCAAGGACCGTGCACRCGCAGCCCCTAAGCAGGGAGAGGTATGTGGGAAAAGGGCACCATGGGCTCCTTTCCCATACAYCTCCACCCAAAGGGCAGGAGCACTTTGGGCTGATGTTTCTGAATACCTCACTGGAATGCTGTTTTAGATATTCTAGAAACAAAGAGGCCCAGACTTGCTCCCAGTAAAGTCAAAAGCAAATTCCTGCTGATGATAAAAGGAAAAACAGCGATCCTGAAACAGGTGTCCATTTCGATTTTCCAGACAAAACTAAAGGTACAAAACTACATTTGACAGTTTTTCACTAAAACGAATAGTCACTTCAGCTTATGTCTGAATTATTCAGAATATGATAACATTCCTTTGCTCTATTGTATTCAGTCATCCAGAATCCCTGCAAAATATTTATTTTGGATAGTCTGTATATCCAATTCCTCTTTTTATCAATAGAACAATATTTATGGAGGTCAGGCTGCCAACTTTGCCAGACAGACGCCCTTCACATTCAAAAGAAAACATGATTCATCAGAGGATCAAGATTTCAGCTGCAAATTAAACTTTTCTTTGATAGGCTGAAAGATACCAGTCAACAGAGGAAAGTCCTTAATAGCTGGGAAGGAATGTGTACTTTGGGGCTGCCAATATTTAGTTCTGATCACTAATACCTTAACTGATGGAAAAGATTTTCTTTGCTTTATCTAATCCTATCCCAGGGATAGTATACAGAAGAAACTGAAAGATAGTTATAACCACTTGTGCTGTGCTATGGTCTCAGTGTACTTTTGTTAGCTCTTTTAGACCACCAATTCCTTTTAATGTGCTTGTACAGCATGTAGCACAGAAGTGCTCTCATCCAAACTTAGAGTTCCCCAGACAGCACATGTAATTAATATTAAGAATAGTAAGAACTATAATAAAAACAACAACAAAAGCAGTGATAACCTTACAAACTTGTGGCTTGTTATCTTTCCCTGCACAAGCCTAGCACACATATATAAAATTAGACTTATTTTAATAGCCACACTGTCCACCACAATAGGAAGAAAGTTTTATGGTAGGAAGAGGTGCAATAAGAGTTAGTGATCCTTGTCTTTCAGAGCTGTTACTCTTTGACTTTATTGCAGATACTCTACAAAGTCACTTCCAGYCTTTACCTACATAGTGCCATTAAAAATATGCAATGTATTTTTCATCCTGTACCCTTTTCATGATAATTAAACATCACCACCCTACCTTGTAACTAWTTGCAATGGTCTTGTAATTTTGGGGTTTGCCTGATTATGATTTCAAACTAATGACCATTAGTAATAATAACAGTCTTCTACTCTTTTATCATGCCTTACATCTGTGGGACACTTATGTTAAGCACTATTATGTTCATTACATCAGTGCTTACACTGAGTCACAGAGGTTAATTAACTTATTAAAGATCTCAAAGCACGTCAGTGGCAAAATCAGGAATAACAACAGTCAGGCCTCAGCTCTGCCTTCCCTGGACTTGACACGTTGGCAGGTCTAACTAAAGGGTTAGCCAGACTATGCTAAAGGCTGATGATCACTAAAAGCTGGACTTATTTAGGAGAGATTTATTTGTGTGGGAAGAGAAGGAGGGAGTAATTTTATTGCTCAAATGAAGCTGAACGTGGAACTAATGGAAAGAAAAGCACCTGCATATCTGAATCGCACTGCTCAAAGGCAGTGGGTGTTGTAGAGAATTGCTAGGATTTAAGGGATCTCAGAAGGTTGCATTTGCTATACTGTGTCAAAGGGTATGTRAATGAAATGCAAAGTTGCCAGACAGTTCAAAATCAGACCCAGTGATACTTTATTAACTGCAATGATCTGCTTTATAGATAGTGTACGAATAGAACAGCTCTTAATACGTACGCTATCAGAAAGACATGTTAATCTAACTCCTGCCTGAGATGAGACTTTTGGACCTTGTCCTAGACTGCTTGGTCAAATACACAACTTGATAAATTACGATGTTGTGGAGACCAAGAAAACTAGGAAATGTTAAAATCTGATTACTGTAGAAAAAGAAATTTTCTGTGTCTCTCCTCTTCTCTACCACCTTCCTGCTGTTTTATTTTAACAATAGAGCMTTTGACAGAAGCTGTTAATACTGCTTCAGATTCTCATGGGATGGAGACTGACATCAGTGAATTTAAATTGCTATTTTATGCTGATGGTATATTAATATGTATGACCTACTAGGGACTTCAGCTTTTATTACAGTTTGGATCATTACTAATTTTGGCAAATTTTCTGGTTTTAAAATGAGCTATAATAAATTTGAAGCCATGTCTCTGCATAGGCCAGATAACACACTTGCCCTGGGAATTTTGCATTTAAGCAGATATACTAAGTTCTCCCAGACCTCAGCTTATGTACCCTCTGTTCCTATTTAAAAAAGAAAATCCTTATAGAAAAATATCAGATTAATATAAAACAGTTTACAGTGCCTTGATCCATTTTAAAACATAACCAAGGGCCAAATCCAGCTTATCTCTCTTGGTGGAGAGCCCCTGAGAGGTTAATAGCAGATGCTTAYGCTATATTATATGTTATTGATCTGATTTTTCTGTGATTCTATCAGAATCTGATGCAGCCATTATACAGCTGGAGAGTGAGGGGGGGTAACACCATAAAATACATGTGTGTGCGCTAATTGGACATTACTCCCACATATGAAGAAAAAAGCACACCTCTAAAYGCACATGTGATTTTCAGCACTCTTGCCTCCTGTTAACATCGCTGTCTGAATGCTCAGCTTTACCAAAACTCAAGCTTCTTTCTTGAAAATCCCTATAAGTTAAAAAAGAAATAGTGATGAAGCAATACAGTAGGTAGGAGCTGTATTAACACTTTGACAAAACACATCAAAACAAGAGTATCAGGCYGTGCATGTCAATCCTCAGTGTAAGAGGAAGTAGTCATTAGAAAATTTCGTACACCAGAATTAATGTTCATGAATCTGTGATGATAGCTAGCTTAGGAACAGGGAGATTTAACTTGTCCAAATCTGCTTTACTGGTGTCATCTTTGATCTTACAGGTCAGAGTCTCTCACAAAAAGATGAGTAGACATTGTTGGTCAAATTCAAAATATAACAAAAGTTGGCAGGCATTAGAAGGTTAATTCCTTTTCTTTTCCATTTTGGCCTTATTAGGATGATAGCTTTAAGGTCACGAAGCAAAAAAACTGCCACTTTGGCACTTCCGGCATTTCCAGAAACAGGAGAAAGTGACATTTTTTATGACTGTTTTTCCAGGAGATGTTCAGCTGGACTATACTCCCCCAAGCACAGYCATAATTTCAGCTCTTTATCTGTACAAATTTGTCAGTGAATTAACCCCACTTCTTGGTTTGGTCTCCTGATAAAATGAGATGCCATCTGTGCATACATGCTCACGTGTGTGCATGTCAATTTGTGTCTTCTCCTTAATTCTGTTTAAGCTCTTGGTTCCTATTGACCAAATCTGACAAATATGTGGGAGACAGAAAGAGCGTAGAAGTTGAATAAAAAGCGGCAAACCACTGGAGAAGAGATCTCTTCCCAGGCTTTTCCCACTGAAGGATACTGCAATKTGAACCCCACCTTTACTGGACATCAGAAACCCAGCCACCACGCATAATTCACAGGAAAACCACCTTCATTAGTTCTKCCAAAGTTTTCTAGCTAATTTGGACATGGCATCTACTGTGTAGGGTASCAGGAGGTCACCACATGCAGGCTCATGTGTAGCCTTCCCCTCGCCTAGGGACGCTGGGAAGGGGAACGTAAAGTGATGGAGCTGCCAAGATGGATTTAAGATGATGATGATGATTTTATTTTTACTCCTGGAACAATTAATTGYATGTATTTTTTAATTTAGATACATTAAYAARTAATTTGTGAAAGTAGAGCTTTAGGAAAATAGGACTTGGAGAAAAAATAACACAAAATAGATCAAGAGCTGGGAAAATTASAAAATCTAAAAGTGTACTTTCTCACTGCTCATAATAATTGCCTCTATATTATGYTGATATTTCAAGACTTACTACCATAATGCCTATGCTCAATTTCATGATTTCCATATTCTTTCTGCCATCAAACACAAAGACATGCAATTAACGGTTTAAATCTCTAATAGAGAAGGTGAAGTGTGTCTAGTAATCATGTCCTCCTGAGTACTAAAATATTCCATTAAAGGTGGAAATCTTTCTTTTTTTTTAATAGTGCATTATTTGTGTTAACAAGCTGGGTCTCAACAGGACTGGCCTTGGGGTCAAGTGAATATCTCACATTTCATATGTTGGCAACACTGACAGATCAATGTTCCTTGATCATTTTTGTTTAATCTGTTTTAAAAGGACCTGGAGACAACAGACCTAGTGGTTGAACAGGAGGTTTAAACTATGGATTTTCAAAATGCGTGAAGAACAGTAAGTGTAAGAAACAAACAGATAACATGAAAGGAGCAGAAGCATATTCTGATATGATCATCTTAAAACCTATATGAACACTGGAATAATAGTCTTTCCTTTCCACTTTGTGTCTATTGTTTGCATGTTTCCAAACTGTTTTCTTGTTCTGTATCTGTTAGGAGATTCATGTATTCTCGTGCACTGACTGTAATTATATTTTAGCAATCTTTTAAAATGGTTTCTTTCATATTTGTCTTGTTTTCTTTAGCTTAATAATAGCTTTCTCCAGTCCATGTCAGGTTAAAATGAATAAAGTAATCATACTTAATTCTCTTCACACATTTCTCAGGCTACTTGCCTGGCTAAGACTAAGCCCAGCCACATTCTAGTGGCAATGATATTTAAATTTAATTTCAAAGGCTTAAATGCAAGAATTTAGATAAGAGTTCTGAAAATCCTACCACATAGTTCCCAAATATTTTCTTTGTATTTTGTCATATTCCACTTTGAGCTGTTTATTTATGTTTTTGGACATAGTTCACTTTTTCTCCTTTACAGGTGGATGTGCAAGCTAATATTACCAAACGTGTAAGTAAAGGTGGTTTTCTAACCGCTGCACAATGAAACACTGGTGAGGGACACATGAGCCAGGAAGGTGGTAACACCCTGCAGTATGTTCTCCCTAATCTCAAAAGCTGTCAAAGCTTTCGCTGAGATGTATTGAATTTAGAAACTAAGTTTCTGCTTCTATCTGAGTTTATGACATATCTGTTTTTACTAATGTTAGGCAAAGTGGCTSTTTTTCTATTTTTCATTTTTAAGCTAATTTAGTGCTTGAAAAGGCAGCTCTAGGAACTGACAGTGTGTGTGAATTTATTGGTTGACCAAGTATCGGCTATGTGAGGGCAACAGGGCTTGACCCTCGTCTGGAGGGAGCATTTCTAGGTGTGGGAAGGTAATCCTTCCTGCAACTTGTGAGGCTCTGTCATGTCATCTGAGACCGGCAACAGCGAGTGGTTCTACTTAATGTCTACTTAAKGTCAGTAATTGTTATTTTTTTTATGTGAAAAATCATCCACTTAGATTTTTTCTTGAGATAATGGATGCTAAAAGCATCTGATGCTGAAAGCTTTTGATATCTGCATATCCTTAGGGAGCAGCTCTGTGCTGAGAGGAGGTGTCTGCAGCAGGTGAGCAGTTAGCCCCGCAAGGACAAATTTAGGATCTGGAACATCTAGGGCTTGCGCTAGCTGGGCTAGGGGAGAAAGATTAACTAGAAAAGCCCAAGGTTGGACTCATATGTTCCTTTACATTTATCCCCACTGCTAGGCACTTTTTGRCTGTGGCTGGACCCAGCGTTTCTGCTGGAGGTGGAAAATGGAGAGTGCAGCACTGGGGTTCAGTAGCAAGCACACAGGCTGGAGTCAAGCTTTTTACCAGATGGTTGAGTGACAATCCAGCTGGGTTGCAGGAACGTGTTACAGGTCTGACAAATGTGAGAGGTTTACATGCTGGCAGACCTGTTTTCTCTCAGTCTGGATCTCACCTCTTCTTGTTCCTCCTTTCCTCGTTTCCTGTCATGGTAAAAAACAYAGAAAAGTAGCTGAACAAGAAAAAAAATAGAATTAAAAAAGCACTGTCTTAACCCTAGAAGAAGTGTATTGATCTATTTTGTCCTCTCTATCCAGTGTGTAGTCTTCTACCTTTTCTTTTCTTGCATTTAGAGATATGAAGAAATACATATTCTCATACATTCCTACAATTCAGACACTTGCATTCCCAATCTCCACCTATGAACTTGTTCCTGAACTGTTTTCACACCCATCGTTACAGCAATCTGTGTTTCTCCCCTCAATTCATGACCCAGTGACTCCCTGTGGTCAGCACTGGTCTTAGTGCCAGTCATCCACCCRCTTCTTAGTCCACATCTACCCACTTCATCTACATGCTTCTTGGGTCAAAATGCAGTCCTCTGCTTTTCCCTTTGCTTTCCCTGTTTCAGTTATTGCCTGCTCTCACTATTGGCTTTCCTGACAATCCAAAACTTCTCAGTGAAGACCAGATATACTACACAGAAGTGGGCTTGTAGTTTGTAGCAAGATGGTCTTGCCTCGTCAGTAGCTTCCTAAAGAGGGCAATCCCAGTGCTCTCCTCCATCACAGACTTCCAGCTTATATAAGTCATTTTGACCCAGGCCATAAAGAGACCCTAACCCTTCATCTGTGCAACAACGATCATAGTGCTTCCCTATCTCAGAGTGGTACACTGTTAAATTACTCTGTTAAGAACATGTTATGGAAAGGCCATCTTCCAGTATCCATTATATATAGGTTTTGTAACTCAGGGTTCTGTATAAAAATATAGTACTCAAAAACAACCGCTCAGTTACCAGAAGTGTCTAATGTCCATGGGATCCTTAATTTCCCATGGTAAGGTTCCTCAAATGTCTAATAGACAGAAGCATTGGGCCTTTATAGCACTAGACAGCTTGACTCTGTGATCACGCACAACCTCACTGCTCCTCTTCCTTCCACCTTGTGCAAGGCTATGTCCTCAGGGGGGAACTCGGAGCGCATCTCCTGGATCTGGCTTCACAACGAACACTTGACCGTGCTTCTACCCACAGCTTGCGTTGGAAGGGACAGACCTTTATTTTGGCTACATTAAGGACTAGTGCGTGCTGGTGTGCTTAGAGACATGCATCATACTTAAACTGTACACTGTGAAATCTACTGGGTAGCATGATCAGTAAGTGAAGCGCAAAGTGCAAAGTAGCTATATGACTTGCTTAAGGCCATTCAGTGGATAAAAGAGGGAGCTTTAACATCCCGCTCTCCCACTTTTAAGGCTTATTCTCATTTTTCCAGTGGTCCAAGTTGATCAGCGACACATTTGATGTCAAATATAACTAAATAGTTATCTGTTGTGTCTTCCTTTAAATGGACAATATAGATTACAACCATTTTCTCTGTGTAAACTAATTTACTGAATGTCTGCAGTTTTCTGGAAGTTTCTTTCCTTAACTGATGAATCAGAATACTTGTTCAGGCTTCAGAAAATAACTGTGAGCTTTCAGACTTCTTTTACCTGCTCTTCTTAGGGACACTGCCTTAAGCTCTCAATATGCTGCTGTGATAGACTGTAGTGAAGAAAAACTGCTTGCTAAACTGAAAATAAAGAAAAAAAAAGCCTTCTGAGATGTCTCTTTATAAGGAAATGTGAATTATATGGATTCACTTAATGCTTATAATTTGTTCTCTAAAGTCCAGCAATATTCATTCTTTCTGAACTCCTGAGGATAATGAGTTTTAAAAGCAAACATTCAGGTCTAAATTCTGCTCTCAGTTAAAGTGATGTAACTGTGTCCTTCTGGCTCTAATACAGTTACAGTTTTTTATTAGTGTAACTGGGAAAAGAATTCTCCTTTGAAATCCTACAGATGAATAATACTGTGAAATGATTATGAAAATGAGGGGGAAAAGGTAAAAATATATGCTTTATTCCCACATATGTGCATTGAAAGTTCGTGGGATTTTTCTCACGGACTTCCGTGGAACCAGAATTTCTCCTGAAGGCTCCCTATTTATTTTCAGGATTTCAGAGCAATAATTCTTATCTTGGGATTCTTTCATCAGAAGATTTGGGAACAGCCGTATAGTTCACACTTTAAACTTCAGATCCTCTTAGGATGAGGCAAGAGCTATGCGCAGAAATAGCCCTTGATTTTATCCTTCAACTAATTCTTCCTCCTGTTTCTCTGATGACCATAACCAGACTTTCTGTGCCCCCTCAGCTACAGTTCCCCTCAAACCCTTCCTCAGAGTGTGTGTGCACACATGTGTGAGAGTCTCTATGTGTGTTTGACTAAGAAAGTAAGTGCATTCCTATTTTAAATTGCTTTTGTTGCTTTACGACATAGAGTAAAAGGGAAAGATGAAGGAAGATGTTGAATAYATATAAAGTTAAAAGAGACTGAAAGAGAGGCACATCTGTTACTAAGTTATTTGTAGATCTTGAAACCGGAACTATGGCTTGTCTTGGAGGCAAGCCATTTCTGAACATTTATTTTCTCCATGGCTGGGTGAAGTCCCAGTGCTGGAGCTGTACAGAGCTGTAGCAGCCGTGGGCAATGTCACTGCTGTTCCTGTGCCTCTCCCTGTTTCACAAAATCGGCATGTCACAGTGAAACCATGACCGGGATGGCTGTATGATGATTGCTTGTTTTTATTTCCTGATTATATAAGAAATAATAATAATAATAGGAATAACCCCGTGTAAGCACATCAGTAACGTTTGTATTTATTTATCCATATGTATCCATTACCAAGGAGGTCTGATATACATGTACCTGCTATCTTTAGATGAGTTCTGTACATTTGTCTGTATTGCAGATTCCTGCACTGAAATATTACTTTTCATATAAACTCAGTCACCTGTATTGTTCTGACATCTTTGCAAAGACAGATAATTTCTTATTCCAACAAAAACAGGAAAAGGGCAGAACTATTTCAAACGATTTTGCCAGTGCACTGACATTCCAATAAGGATTATGCATGATCCAAAAAGGACATTTTGTTTTTTTAAAAAAATATGCCTAAAGTGAGGTTCCTAAATTTTCATTTACTTAAGCACCTAGAATAAATAAATAATAATAAAAAAAATCTAGAAGCTCTGAGGCTCAAGMATGACCCTATCACCCCTTTGGTTACATTTGTGCTATAAATAAAATGGACCCAGCAYCCCAGATGGGCTTCTTACACTTAGACTCTAACCTCCAAAACAGGCTGGCCTCATCGTAATTATCTTTGGGGATTAATCCCTGCTACTGCTGAACCATGCCTGAGTGTTGTTTGGGAGGCTGCTTGCAGACCTCGAGAAAAACCACTCCACATGGCACGCTAACAGTTTAACAGAGTCAGAATCAGTTTAACGGTCATAGATTACGTGTTTGGGCCCACTTCACCCAGGTTAATTTATGAGCATAAATGTTGTCACTTTGTCCAGATCTGGACACAAATAAGAAGATAAAGCAAACACATCAGGAATGATACTTAGACAGAAGAGAGTGTGTAAATGAATAATGAGTGCAAATGAAGGGTGAAATGCAAAAACGCAGATGAAGAAATACTCTTTTAAAATAACTTCTGATAGCATTCAGAATGAGACTGATTCTATGAGTAATGCAATCAAAATCAATGGAAATACTAGATGATTAAAAGTCATTAAGAATAGTGTAATTATTTACTTGGGATATTTGATTTCATGAGGTGACCTTTTCCTTCTCTGGATGAGAGAGAATGCAGTTTTGATCTGTAATGAAATATCGTATGATGTATTATGTAGAGAGTTTGTTCCCCAAGCTGAGAGGCTATATAATGGTACAGTTTATTTGTTTGTTTATGTTGCAATCATGGTAATCTGTGTGAAATTGTGGCTTTCTGTTTGGCAAGTCAGAAATGGTAAGTTGCTGGTACTACTCAGTACTATATCTAGGTCTATGGATGTTCTGTGAGGCATTGGCAGATATGAAATTACTGTTAAAAATGGCTGAGAAACTTTTGTTAAGCAAATTATGAGTAGATGTAACTGAGATGTGTGGCCCCAGATATGCTCCTAGGGCCAGTTATGTGCAGGGTTTTCCTGCTTGCTTGAGAAAAAAGGGATGAATATTTTGCTCTTTCACATTGTCCCCACCTTGTCTTCATAGTCATGGGAAGAACCAGCAGAGAGTTTCGAGAGTCTACCAGGCTTTGCTGCAGGCATGCTGCTAGGAGCCAGAGTGTGAGGCAGGAACAGCAGAAGTGGTGAGGAGGCACTGGCTCTGCCTCAGTAGTCCTCAAGTCCAGAAAAGAGCTCATGAGCTGGACCCGTACAGGCCAAATCTGCTGGCCTTTCCCAAAGAGCGGGTGTCTGATGGGGAAGGAGCCCACTGGTGAAACCCCTTGGAGTGCTCCAGCCCGCTCTCTTCTGGGAGGTTTTCCACAGGACTTGGGGGCAGCAATCTGGCCCTGTGTTTTCAGTAGTGGAAGTTATGTGGGGAATGTGTTAGGGGTTTCATGTTTCAGTGTGTTGTGGGTTGTGCAGCAATGTAGGGGCAGAATCCAGGCTGGTTATTGATCCTAACCATGCATTTCCAGATTCTGCTGTGTTTTAGCTTTTCTTAAAATGAAAGTGTTGTTTATACATGTGTTGTTGTTTAAGGGAGCTCAGCAAGCAATTTTGTTACCCCTGATTGTACTTCTTTTTAACTTCTGGTGTGGCAAAAAAAAAAAAAAAAAAAAAAAAAAAAAAAAAAAAAAAAAAAAAAAAAAAAAAAAAAAAAAAAAAAAGACCTTTAGCACCGGGGACTTCAGCACAGCTTTCTGTGCACTCCTGTGTATCCCAAAACAGAGGAGCAGGAAGCAAGCCTTTCAGAGACAAATTAAGTACACTAACGCGCGTGCACGCAGGTTATTTTTGCATATGCTTATATTTTTGCAATTATTAACTACACGCAACGGCAGAGCAGCCTAAAGTGACCCGCTGCTTGGCAGCCTTTCTGCCAACTTCCTACCGCAAGAGCATCGCAGCCCACCCTCCAGYAACGCGCAGGGAGCGGGCGCTCGGGGCGCCCCGCGGATGCCCCGCCAGGGCGGAGGTGGTGCCGGGGCCGGGCGCGGCAGCCGCCGCGGGCGGGAGCCGCCGGGAAGT
>NW_028186690.1:1371095-1505347 GCF_003343005.1 Rhea americana | reverse complement strand
TGCGAAGGCGTCGGGTGGCCGCGGTGGCCGGGCGAGCTTGTCACCGGCGAGGAGGGGCAGCAGCGGGGASAGGAGAGGGTCTGGGTTTGGGCTGGCAGCCGGCGAGGTGCCCCCGAGCGGCGTGTCCGCCTGGGGCTGCCGTCTCGCCCCTCGGGGTGACCTGAGTGCTGCTGCCGCTCGGCTTTCCGCAGCTGGGGTGGCAGGAGGCGAGGGCATGGCGCTGACTTTTACCTGAGCAGCTGAAAACCACAAATCCTTAGAAACTTTGGAAACTGCTGTGAAAAGACAGAGAAGTCTCTTTCCTTTGGGGGAATGAAGTAACAGTTCCCAGCATTGACAGTAGAGAGCCGTGCAGTGCTTCACTCTTTTATCAAGTCTGATGACACTGCTTAGATGGAGACTTGCTTCCTTCAGACTGAAGAAACCACCCGAGCGTGCTGGTTAGTTGGCTTAACATGCTTTAAGGGTTTTGCTTTGTCGAGCTTCATTTCCTGGCTGTGCAGGGTCTGGCGCTGTTGGTTGGTGAGAAGTGATTTAATATAATTTAAGCTCCACTCGAGATAATTTTCTCCATCAAATTTTTATAGACCTTTGGGAAGCAAAAGCCCTTTCATAGACCTTTAGGAAGCAAGAGGGAAAGACCTGACCAGCCAGCGCACTGCAGAAGTACAGCAGCGTGCTGAGCATCTGCCMGCTGCACGTGAAATGAGCAGGGGGACGTTGCTCTAAAGAGTCTCCTGTGCCAGCGACTTGGGGCTTCTTGGCACTGAGACGTGTTGTGTTTGGAGCCTTCAACACTTCGTCTTTTTCTCTCTTTATTTTCCCAACTTCCTTTGGGTAGCTGATCCACGAGGTCCAGGTTAGTGGCTGGAAGGGGCGCCTCTGCTTCATCCCTTGGAGGATGTGATAAGGTGTTAGGATGGAAGCCAGCAGCTTGTGGGATGGGCGAGAGAAGCAGGGCCTGTAGAGGGGGGAAGAGAGATCTGGCTTTTTGGAGGGGAATTGGCACGTACGTGCGATGGGTGGCGTGAAGGCATTTCTCCTGGGCAGCAGTTGAGTATCTGCCGTTGCTGGACACCGCCGGTAGGTGTTGCTGTAGGTTCTGCCTCGCAGAAATGCCTTTTACAGGAGACCAAGATAATGAACAAAACAGGCATTTTGAAGAAAAACTGTCGATAAAGTAGAAAAGTACTTCATTAAAATTAATTGTATCATGCTGCAATAAAACATTTCACTGTCACAGTTAATAAAGTGTGGGCTTCAACGTTATGTGATGTATTTTGAATGTTTAGACAGGTATAATATATTTAGGTGTCGAATTTGCATTAATCAACCAATTTATACAGAATGGCAAACACAGACGTTTTGCTCTACCAGACGAATATTTTTTTTTTTTTGTGGAGATTATGCCTCCTGAAATGTAACTATTTTTATATGTGAATGATGTAAATATAAGGTAAGTTGCTATGCTGAAGCTTCCAGGCTGTGTTTGGATTTTATTATTCAGAAAATTACTTACTTGTTCTGAAGGAGAAGGTGTCTTTCTCTTTTCAATTTTTTAAATTTTGATTCCATCACTGGCTTTGATTGTTTGCTTTATACTTTAAATTTTGTCTAGAAAAAAACTCTATTTCATTGCAGAGATACTTTCTGCACTCTATTTTTTTTTTTTTTTTTTTTATCTTTCCTATAAATTGCTATGAAACCTGTATGGATATGGCTTCTGGGTCTGGAAATTATAATGCTGAGGATTTCACCTGTGTCCTTAATGTCTTAAACATTAGTACACATAGAATTTTTTTTTAGAGACTTACAGATATTTGGAGCCTTTCTTTCAGTGGTGCTGAGCTTTCCTGCCACCAAAAGCATGTGCTTTTTTCTGTTCARCGCTTAAAATAATTGAGCACTTTAGCTACCTGTTGCATTTCAGTGACACGTACCTTTTTGCTTGTTTGTTTTCCAGTGCAAATTCTGTGTTATATTTTCAGCCTGATTTTCCTTTGAGCCTTATCTTACATATTCTCCAGCTAAATTTTTTTCACATTAGTGATCTCATTTAGGATCTTCTTTTAGAGGCAATGCTCTTTCATAGTGTTTCACTTCTTTCTTCTTAGGGAGGAGAACCCAAACCTTTAACAATCATGCTACACAGAGAAAATGATACTTTGGGATTCAATATTATAGGAGGACGACCCAATAAGGTAAAGAGAAAAGTAGATGTAGTTTACTTTCTGACCATATTTTGTGTTACTTTGTACACTGTTATTAATGAAAGAGTTAGTTTGGTGATGGTAGGTGTAGAATCAGCGCCATAGATTGAAGAACTCTATATTATCAGGTATAATTAGATTTATTGTTTGAAGACCTAATCTTTTGAGAATGGGATTATTCTAATTTTCATGAAGGAAATTCCCATTGTTTTTGGTATAAAACTTTAGGCTGATCTGCACTGTGTTCCCACGTGAATAACATGTATTCATGTACACTGCTCAATGGAAATCTCTGGGACTACTTGTAAGAGTAAGTGTTGCAGGATTAATCCCTTGAAACGTCTGGAAACTGCTTGCTTTTTTCTTTTTAAGGAGAGATGAAAATTTGATTATGTAGCTGAGATAATTTAAGCACGTGTGCTGCTTTTATATGCCTGCCTTCAATTTTTATTTCTTTGTGACTTGAAATACAGTTTTCATTGATCTTATATCTTAAATTAGTCTCACAAATCATCAGTCTAGCTCTAGAAGGCTCATTAAAAATCCTAGACTATGCATAAGAATATGCATTTTTTATCTTCTGAAAGTACTAATCAGGACTGTGATTACTTACGAGGAGTAAAGAAACCTGTTCAACTGGAAAATTAATGGTTGATTAAAAATGCTTGATAATAGTTATGTACTGATCAGTTGTTTTTCTTTTAAGTGGGAGAGCTGTAACCTGCTATTACTGCAGAGGGGAATGAGACCCTATATATTAGTTTTGCAATACTCTAAAGCCGTATTTCTATATAAGCTATATATTTACATTTATATAAGCTATATATGTATTTATGTAGCTCTAAAATTGTATTTAGTGGTGCCAGAGAGTCTTTTCCATTAGCACTAAAGCCAAAGAAGTTTACTGTCTGCTCTGCAGAATTGCTGCTCCTTGTGGCTAAATATGAAGAACAGCAGTTATCGAATGCATGTTACAGGAAATCCAAAGCAAGAGTTTGTTAGATTTGCTAATGAAAGGATGAAATAACAGGAGACTATAGGATAAAATATACTGTAAACATTTTTGATGTTATAAACTATCAGGCTTTGTGAATGAATAACTATTTTGGAAGTGTAAAGAGTAAGTGACAATTGTATAAAGTTTTTACATAGTAGAATACTATACTACATGTATAGAGTACTATACATGTAGTATAAAGCATACTTTATAAATAAAGTGTTTTAGCACTGTTCGTAAAGGGAACTGCTGATCAGGAGCAGGAAATGATCATGGCCCACCACTGACCAACACTGGTAGTTGAGGAGAGGGAAGATGGTAGAACTGTGCAASAGAGCTAGGTCCTGGGATTTTTTGAGTCTTTGATGCAGAATTCACAAATTCAGTTTTGTTGTGTTTTAATCTTGTTGTCATGAGTACCACAGATGTTTGATATTCCTAGATATTGGTCTGAACTCCCACTCAACATGCTTGGAGCCCAAGGAAATAGCAGGGAACGTCCCCCCCTCCCGCTTTTTTTTTGCACGGAAAAAACAAAAGCTGTCCCTCTTGCATTTTGGTTAATGACTATTAGGCTTCTTTTATCGCAGTTTCATTTGTCACTGCTTAAATGGGAGTTCAGTGGAGGTCTGTTTGTTTGTCGTTTCAAAATATTTATGGAGCCATTAATAAGTTTGTTTTGCTTCTTATCTGACAATTATGTGCCTCTGTGACAAAGGAAAAAATGGGTTTACAACATCGTAATCTGAAACTGAAATCTGTCTGGTCTAAGTCTCCATGGGGCATTTACCATACACAGTAGAGCATCTTGCACAGTGGCTCCAATTTTTGTTATCATTTTTATCACTTTCTTAATAGAAAATTAATACAGATGTTTCTCCCTGAGGGTAAAGGACCTGTTCCTAGAAACCTGAACACACATGAATCGCAATGTTGATTGGCAGTTCACTGGTCACCGAAGGAAAATGAGCCTCATATAAACTGCTGTGCAAAGCCCAAAAGATCTGAAAAAAGATTTCTTTATTTATACCTGTATTGGTTATTATCTGAATGAATATTTATTAGTGCTTAAGTAGGCAGAGTCTGTTTGGCATTATTCCTTTATTAATAATGATTTAAAACTAATGATTTAAAACATTTGGGGCTATATCGTGCTATGAAATAATTTTAGCATGTGCAACAACATCAGATGTCTCATTCCAGCTGTGGTAGATAAATTACCAGCTTGAAATTTGACCTTTGTATGGGTTGTACTTAGAAAGGTGTAGAGATAACTGGAAGTGGGTTCTCTTTTTCTTTATGAATTTCACAGTTCAGCAAACTCCCAATCTCCCATGTGAATAGGATTTATGAGGTCAACCCATTCCGACCAAATCCTGTCACTGCTCCRTGTCGGCTCACTAATGTCATTTTGTATCTTGGGGCCTTATTTTCAAACCTAGAAAAAAAGTTTACAAAAAGCACTACTGCAGGATCACTTTCCATCCTGAGAGGATCCATGGGTTTCCATTTTTATGACTATTTTCCTCCATACGTTTACATACTTGTCACTGTCTGCTGTGAACTGTGAGGTCTGCTTTAAATATTTTAGCTAGGATCGAGTTACCATTGCACCCCATGTTTCGTTTGGACTAAAATAACCAGAAGTAAACGGATAATCTTGTCAAAAATGTCAGAATAGTTCATTAATTCTGTCCTTTTGATTAATGACTATTTTGTGTTAAGCAAGTTTAAAAAAAAATCCCAAGGAGTTTAATCCTTAGCTAAAAAAACAAGCTGCATATTTCAGGTGGATTTGCATTTTTCATTGCTGCTGATTTTAGTACCGTCTCCTTTCTTGTACTAATGTGGCCCTTCTTGCCACTTCCATATCACCTGGTACAGAACAATCAGGAGGGATCTTCTGCTGAGGGAATTTACGTGTCAAAAATTTTGGAAAATGGTCCTGCAGACAAAGCAGACGGCCTGCAAATTCATGACAAGATTATTGAGGTAAGAAAAGCAACAGTGGATTATTCTGTTACATTGTCAGATTAATCATGGATTTGATGGTTTTTACACTAAGTATGTTGTAATTTTYCTCCTTTGGTGTGTGTTAACATCGTTCTTAAACACTGAACTATTCAAGCATTTGTCTGATGAAAAAGGAACATTTTTTTTCCTAGCAACTAATAAATGTGTTGATTTTAGGATTAAAATAATTTAATCAAGGCAAACTGAACTAGCAGGCCAGAGAGGGATTTTGTYTTTCTTTTTATTAACTCAAGAAAAAGGCAAACGACTCTATATAAATCCACAGTGTTAATGTGGAATTGGTGTTGTCCTGTGCCAGAGGTATTGCTGTTGTGATCTTGAGACGCTTCACAGAAGCTGTGCTGGTAAGCAGTGTTGTGAAACTTCTTAATCAGTTAGAGACGGTGCTTTTCCCTGTATGATCAGATGTAGATCATCTGTTGTACTCACCAGGACCAATACAGCTCTTTCCCAATCATGTAACGTCCTAGCATGGAAATAATAAAATCTATTTCTGTTTTATAAGCAATTTTTCCCATAAAAGAAAATAATGTATCRTGAAAAAAAGTCTGAAGAAAAAAAACTCTTGTTCTTTCCTAGCTTACATCTGTAACCCTAATTAGCCCTGTAAAAGTTGTAGCARTGTGTGGAAATTAAATAGTCGCTGGAACAGCTTCCTTGCTGTGCTGTCACGATGTCACATCACAGCTCTAGGGCAGCCTGCCTCCGTAAGGACAGCGTTTAACGCAGCTGCTCAAACTGGCTCCGTCCCTCTGGCCTTGCGTTTCGGGAAGGCTTAAAGGCGTTGCACGAACTTGTCAGCTGGACAGGGCTTCAAGCAGGGCTACGTGAAACCCGGGGGTGAGGCACAAGGGCGCAGAGCGGGTAGCTTCTCGCGTTATTTCGCTGTTGAGGAGCAGAACCCTAAGCTGAGGCTGTTTGAATGCTGGTGTTACCCTTACTGTTGGGTGCCTGGAGCAGGGTGTGAAACCCAATTATTATTATTTTTTTTTTTTTGGAAAAAGCAAGCGCATGCTCCTAACTGGCAGATAKGTACATCTCTAGCAGAAACCAAGTTGGCTGAGCAGAACTGAACTTGCCATGTGGCTGTTATAAAAAGGCTTCACATCCAAATATTTTGTAGCAGCAACCTTAAGCTGAGAAAATTTATTTCCTTCTGACAATGCTATTTCATTTGTGTTAGGTTTTCTAGAAATTGACCTGCTCTACAGTTTTATACTTTTGAACATTTTCTGCCTTATTTTACTGATCTTTCACAGTGGCTTGAATTTTATGACAAAACAGGATGTATTTGGATGAAGGAAAAATAAATTCACGGAACAGCATTTATTAAACTTGATGGTGTTTCTCAAAATGCCACCATAATCGATACTTGAGTTTTATGTATTTAATTACTATCTTTTTAGAATTGTAGCTGTATAAAAACATACTGATATGTAAGTTGCTATCGACAGCACAGAGATTTCAGTTCCATGTGAAAACACATGCRCAATGTCACATATATATTCATATTGCTCCAAATGGGACACAGTTTTTACCTTATTAATATACAACGTCTTTCTGCGTAGCCTTTTGTATTTAGGCAAGCATTTAAAAATGTAGAGGTTTACGCCAAAGGTTTTACTTTGCTAGTATGCTAGTATGCATGCTAGTGCTTCAGAATTCATCAGACTAAAGTAAAAAGAGGAGAAAAGRTAACATTAAATCTTCTAACTGAAGTGTATGTAACTATTCCTGTATACTAGACTGTATATCCTATATAYTTATGCTAGGCCTGCATAAGCAGCTGGAGTCAAAAGGCTGAAATTTACTTTGTCCATATATAGCTTTTGATGCCTTCTTGTACCAGGATGTCCTGACAGCACTGCCACCGGTTGGGTTGAAAGATGAATACGAATGCTTYTGGTGTCAGGGAATAAGTCAGATGGTGTAACTGTTTCAAAAATGTTGGCAGATACATAAAATAGGAGCTTTGGTGAGAGAAAATGTGAGCCAGTTTTGCTTAAAAATTGATMGAAAGTAGGTCTTTTTATTTTTACTTGCTCTTTACTCTGTCAGTGATCTGATCTAGTGGGTGATATAGATGGGTATTTTAAGAGACCATTTTTCAGTAATCAAAAGCAGAAGGAACTGATGTTTGGAAATCATCTGATTGCTTCAACCAGTTGTTTGGCAGTGGGATGCTCTGGGTATTCTTTTTAGCAGTGCGTAGCTAATGGGATAACGGACAGAACTATCTCATTAAATCAGGAGAAAATCTGTTCTCAAGGCATGTTGCTAAATAAAGAAGGTAATTTGTTTCAGTGCTTTATCAGATGTTTAACAAATGTTAGCTGCACGTGGTTGACAAGAGTGAGTTGTGCACGTTTCAGATGACCAGCTCATGTGTAACCTAGTGCAGCAAATGGATTTCACAGTAGCATGGCATTGTCAGCTGGAGTTTTGAACCAAGTCTGGCAGACAACCTTTGGTGCATTTCACTTTTATGTAGGTCATTATCTATTGTGGTGTAGCAGCAGCTTTGTCAAATAATTGTGATTATATTGAAAGGGTGCCAAAGTGAGAAGTTGATTTCTTTTTTAAGGTATTTGATATAAAAATGGTACAGAATTTTGGTAAAAATGCCATAGAAGTGGCTTGAGTTCATGAAGGATTTTTAAGTCAGCGTGCCCAGAGTATGAGCAGTGGGGTCTCTTTGGATCATCTGAAAAATGTTGGAGTTTGTGTGGCTGTTACTGTCGGGTGAGAATGCATTTTTACTTGAGGAGCAGGAACCTGGAAGAGACACTGGTGGGCTGGCAGGCTGTGGTGGGTCAACGTGAAAGGCGGCCTGCATTAGGAGAGGTGAAAGGCAACAGCCGCATGCGTCCTCCATGTGTTGGAGGCCTGCAGGTCTTCACAGGGTGCTGTCACGGGACTGTTATTGACCGTTTTCACCACTCAGYTGAGGAGAAGGCTTTCAGGCCTTTTTGGAGCATTATACTCTTTATCCAAGGTTAATTCATCTGTGAGAAGAAACTTGTTTGTTTATGCTGTGTTAAGCTGGCTTGGGATAGCGATGTGCATGAGCTACATTTTGGCAGTATGTCCTTTCAGGAATCTCACTGCAAGCCAGAAATAACCATTACTTGTTTATGAAGGAGAAATTCTTCTTCATGAATTACTTCTACACAGGAGGTTCCCCCAGAAGTCAGTGTCTTCTGCTYCTTTCAAACATTTTTATCCAAAGGATCTAGTTCCCTAAATTAACATAGCACAAAGTTTATTCTAGGACTGAATACCGATCACATGCTGTAAAAAGAATCTCGTAAAACTAGATGTAGCATTTCTATCTGAGACTCTCAACATAAAACCCTTGGATATGAGCAGCCTTATAAATTCACCAGACTCTGACTTTTGGATGTACCTTTTGCTCTCTTGAATGTTGAAAATGGATCACAGTTATAAAGCTATGTATCATTTCATCTCCACCTCACTGCAAATCTTATCTTCTGAGTAAGTTCACTGCATGTCTTTGCTATTGCTAATAGACTTCTCAAGACAGAGTATAAACCAGAGCTGTGATCTTTGGCAATGTTGTTGATACACAGAAATGTTTTCCCTGCTGCCTTACATATATGTGTGTATGTGTGTATGTGTGTATGTGCATATGCGTGTGTGTATGTATGTATAATTATGTGCAGTGGCACTGGGATTGGCTCTTTCTGCATGGAGGAAAATTGCAGTCAGTTCAACTTCATGTGCAAATGACACTTGACTAGAGCTCCAACTGCACCAATATCCTGTGGGTAGTCATTAGCCTTTGGAAGAGTGTTAGAAAAGTGCAGGCACTGAGTGGTGATGCTTTCCTTGGGAAGCTTACAGTGATGTGGAAGCTTAAATTCAGAACTAGTTATTTAAAATTGTTTTTATTTTTAGCTGTAATATTATGTTTTATAGGCATCCGTATGTCATCTCCTCTGGTTTGAGCCCAAGTTTTGAAAAAACCAGTGACTTAATTTTTCAAATTCTCTTTCACTGTGTAAGTCACAGTGTCTTGCAAAATAGCACTGTACTACCAAAGTGAAATATGCTGATAAAGTACATGACCAAGGCAGAATTTACAATCCAAATGGAATTTATGAATTTTTAAAAAAATGAGCAGTATTTGATCAATTTGAGGAAAAAGAGCTATTGTTAATTCACATAGGAGGCAGAGCCCTATGCTCGTGGCTGAACTTTCTGTAGTAAGTTTGCCAAGTAACAAAACAGCAGTGAAAATCTTGTGTGCATGTAAAAGGGGCTTAGGCTGAACATTAAAATATTCATAAGAAGAAATATAAGCACATCGTCATTTGGAAGAACCAAGTATTTTTTTGCTGCTTGCTCTGAAAGGCAAAAGATTCTGTTACTTTACTCTCAAATGAAATGAGAATACTGGCCCTTTTGCATTTTAGTTAGTTGATTCTCATTAATTTGATGGCTGAGAAACAGGCACGATGGAGAAGAGGAGGAAAACATTTTTAGTCTTAAGTCTTTAAGTCTCTTTGAAAAATGAGATGGATGCATATGTATTATGACTATGTATTTTGTTTATGCAGCCTGAGCTCCGTAAGTATATAATAAATTAAGCTTCATCTCTTATTCCATGTTTCCCTTTGTTCTTTTCACTTTTTTGGAGAGTACATACGCAACGGCTTTCAAGCGTATGTCAGCAAAGCCAGTTTCAAAAAAGACAAAAAGTCTCGAGGCTTATACTGGCAGAAAAAACTTACATCTGCAAAGCGCCTACCCAGAAACTTTTTAACTATTGCCAGACTGCTGACTGTGCTGTGTGTCAGCCTCGTGATGTTTCATCTGCTGCATGTTTCTGTCATTACACTCACTGTGTTGCTCAAGTGAAATCTTTGATAGTCGTCACGTTTGTTTAGCTAAGAATCTCCGCTGTCGGATGATGGTGGTAGAAATAGTGAGCTTAAAGACTGTCTTGCTGGGATCAGAGCTAATAAATACGGGATGGTTTTGAATCAAAGCTGCACATGATGTGAGAAATGAGATCTGGGTGGTAGCTGAAGGAAATTTTTGTGTAGGATGCACAGATAATTTTAGTGGTTGGGTTTTCATGTGCCTAAATCATCCCAAAATGGCCTTATGTGTATTAAGTTCTCCTAAATCCTTGATAAATTCATAATGTCTGGCACCTGCATTCATTAGATACCTCCTAATTAGTCTCAAAGATCCCTAGCAGAGTAAATCAGTTACACCACAGCTTAGAAATGCCTGTAGCCTCCTTTCCCCTCTCCCTTACCTATTGAGATACAGGTTTGTGGACAACTGAATTATCTCAGCTCCCTGAAGAAGCTTAAAAAGTTGGATGTGACATGCTCTCACTGGCTTTCTTGCCTAATAGAAAGTATTAGTGTGCTTCAGTGAGAAGTGAGGGATCTAGGTTGCAGGCTCTGCCCTGCCTGCAAAGGGCTGAGCTTACATATCCAGATAATTTCCCTTGTTACTAGGGCAGAGGCTATCCTATGTGAGACCAGTCTCCACCCATCTTCTTGAAGCTGAGCTATGTGCTGGCAGGCATTTGAGAGTCAGGATTATGCAGTGATAATCTGGCATGAAATACGTATTCATGCCAGGGAGCTGGATCTGGAGTACTGGCTTTGCCCCAGGTGAGTGTTTGTGCCAGTAAAAGAGAGTTTGTCTCTTGCGTGATCTCAATTTTGTGCCTTGATACGATGCTTTCTTGAATGATACTTTTCTGATTTTGTTGTTCTTCGCTTTGTGGGTGGGCAAGTAGTGAATGCTATTAGCCAGGATCTCCTGTGGTTAGAACACTTCTAGATAGGAAAAATGAGAGTTCCCAGACTGAATGAACACCAGTAGCTGCAGTTTTCCAGTTCCAGGTGTTTGCTTTAGCTATGATGTTATATAAAAGCTGGTTACTGCTGCTGGTGCCCAGCCTCAGAAGACTGTGCAGGCTGGGTCTCATCATCTCATAGATGGAGGAGCCTAGTGCTCCATATGCTTTTTGTGCAAGAAGGTGACCTCTAGCTTTGGGTGCCTGGAATGCCTGAATTTGTACTTCGTTGCCCAAGATCCCAAATGTGACTGAGCTCACTATACGTCTTCAGAGGTGCGTACATTCCTCTCTGTTCACTGAACTAAAATGCAAATGTTGTGTTTGGGAAACTAGGTTATATTCCTTGAGAAAGTAGTTAAAATTCCAGCAATGTAATGTCTACACTTTGAGAAAACAGTAAAAGACTTCTTGCTTGTTTGTTAGCTCATATTTCTGTATTTTTGTGGCAAAAGATATTTCGGTAGTCCATTCTCCCATATAAACGCTTCTGTTGTTGATGTTGTGTCACAAATCTTAATAGGATTTCATGAAATATTTTGTATCCTAAAGAAAAGGCAGCAAGCAAGCAAAACATTAGTTAAGACTTAGAGAATTTTGTATTAACAGGATAATACTTAATAATGACTTAAGGTTTTATGATTGGAAATTTAATATTCTATCTGTTACTTAATTGAATAGAGTATTAAGTTCCTAAATGGGCAAAGTACTATTTTGATACTTGTGTAAAGCAGTATCTCAAAGAATTCTGAAATGCCTTGACTTCTAAGAGGTGTGTCTTTTTTAATTTGAAGTGTAAACTGAGAAGTTTTTGCTTTGAAGACTCACTGTAGACTTAGCTCTAGAGAAGCACATGTGTGTAGGTTTGTAACCCAGCTATGCTCATTGAGCTTGTTTTCATAGACAGCCAAGCATGCATGCAAGTAAATGCTAGGGTTTTTTTCCCTGCTAGAAATCTTGGCTTCACTTATCTCATTCCTTGTGGAAATRTGTGTGCTTGCAGTGTCTTTATCTGTGAAAGTGGAAATTCCAAACTTGTGGTTGGAATGTGGCTGACAGGCAAACCCTCCAACTGTTTTATTTGTTGAACCGGTATATTCAGGAGATATAGCCATGGCATCATTTCCAGCAGGTCTCTTCAGCCAATGGCTTGTGAATCATAGCTGTTTTATGAGATGCGGCTAGCTGGTGTACTACACCTTTGTACGTGCTAGGGTGCTTCTTTGCAAGGGGTTCCTAGTAAACAAAGAGAAGGAGATGCTGAGGTGGCTGGGGCAAGGCACAAGACAGACGTTGCAGAAGGAGCAGAGTGGAAGTACTTCTGAATTGTGACCCAGCTTGAAAGGAGTCAAGAGAACAAGCTAAGTGGAAGTGGTGAACGTTATTCTGTGCTATGGGTTTTTAAGCTACTCCTACTCTCCTGCATCTTGTCTAGGTAGCTTAGATTAGGTAGGATAGCAGAGGGATGAAGAAGAGACTTGGGAACTTGCATGCATGTGAGTGTGCACAACCCCCTCTCTCCAATGACATACATATTTCTATCTTGCTTTGACTATAGGGGAATCTCTAATGCAGCTGGATCACCATAGGAGCAGAAGGAGGAGAGTGAATAAGATCATGTGAGGAAGAAGAAAAATGGGGGATGTTGACCCTTACAATTGAAGAATACAAAGCATCAACCTTATATTTCCACAGAGGTGATTTCTAATGCCTGCCTATAAATTGGCAAGATGAGAGAAGTGAAAGGGATGTAGAAATAGGGGAATTGAATTGTGGAAGTGGATCATATATACATACTTCCACAGGGAACACTGATATGGAGATAGGGTAGGACAGAACCGGAGCAGAACTATGGTAACCGTACCATGTCTGCAGAGTAAGGCAGTTGCCAGGTTGGCAAGTTAGCTGTGCTGTTAGGTGTGAAGGATTCTGGTTAACCTGTGGAAAAGCTGACTAGCCTAAGATCCTGCAAGATCCCGGAGATGATGTTGCTGCCATGCACTACAGATCCCTAGGCATTGTGTGGAGGCCCAGTCACACCCAACTCCTTTCTAAAGTGTCTAATCCCAGCCCTGAGGGATAATGTGTCAGAAACTTGGCAAGTTGAAACGCAGCATTTTCTTAAATGCTGYGTTTCAGCTTGCCTTTGCAGCATGTCATCTTTCTTCTTCCCATTTCTTTTCCTTAGCTTTAGAGTGAACCTTCCAAAACAAGGCAACTTTAATGCACATACTTCCATATTGTTCAGCAGCGCAAGCAATACAGTTAATAGTAGCTCAGGTAGAAGGTTTGGAGTAAATGCTTCTATATATGAGGTCTTAAAGGTGCTCATGAGCACTTTCAGGAGTATTAAGCAACATGAGTAACATCTGTCACATGCTGCTTCTTTCATCCCCTTCCCAGGAAGAGAAGGGCATGTGCAAAGGAGTGTTTTGTTTAGGAATTTTTCAAATAATTATGTATACAGACATTTGTACGTTGGTGTCTGTTTATGCAAAGGAAGACAAGGTCATATAAATGTATCTTGTATTGTTGCTGAAKATGAAGTTTTGTGATGTGACGAAGGACTTTCTTTTATTTTTTTTTTTTTGAGCATGATCTTGGATCAGCCCTGAAGCTGAAGAAAGTGTTTTTTCTTCCGCTAAAGAAGTCATATCCCCATATTAGACAGTTTGATTGAAGACTACTTGGTGTAGAGCTTTAATCTGTCTTAGAGATATGGTAGGCTGAATTGTCAATATGTGGCTGAAATAGCATAATCTGGTGAATTTAGAGGCTTTGAGAAGATGAAAGGCATTTTTTGATAACTTTCCTTAACCATGTCAATTGTGGTATGAATAGGAAAAGTGAGAAACTTCAGAAACCACTGCCAGATTGATCAGAGGGAGGTAACCCTCTGAGATTCATATGACAAGGAGTAGTTGGAATAATTAATGGTTAAAGCCAGCTATGAATAGCTCTGATAAAGTTTGAGACCATGCTGAGTTTGTTCCTTGGAAATTAATAAAGTCTGAGGAAGCTGTGCCTCCCACATCATATTCTGCTGGCACCCCAGAAACTTGCAGTGTTTTCAGAAAGTGAAAATAGCCTTTTTCAGCCTTTCATAGAGGTTGTTCTTTATTGTGGTTGAGACAGCTTCACAGTTAGAGGAGATGACAGCTTACATATGTTGTGTGAATGCAGTGTTTTATCCTCTTAAGTCACTGAATTGATTGTTGCAATCCAAAGGCTATATATGCTCCAAGAGCTTTGATCTCCTCTGCCCTTTTTCTTAATCAGCTAATTACATTTGTAAGGAGTCGCTAATCACTGTTCTCTATAATCAGAGGCTGAGTAGAAAAAGTCATTAATGTCTGCCAATGCAGAAATGCTCAGAATGAAGTCATTATTCATGGCTTCACTTAGAAAATTAATAACCTAATTTCTAMGGAGCTGTGAGATGTGGTAATGTGTTGAGCTGGGAAATGCTCCTCAGAACTTGTGAATAGGGATAGTCAGAAGCATGTACAGGACTGGGCTTTACAAATTCTTTGAAATTTTGTGTGATAATTCAAGAACAACTTTCGTTTGGAAGCTTCACCTCTAAAATGCAAAATTCTGCAGCACTGAAAGCCATACAGTGAGGGAAAGTTTTTTGCAAATTGCAAGAGCAGATATGGTCTCTTCGAACTGCTGTTAAAGATAATGTTAAGTAAGATTAAGTATATTAAGCTAAGTACATTTGYTACTAATACATTTACTAAAAAGCCTTTGTTTATGTTGTTTGGAATTAAAATGTGACGTTATTTTACAACCTTATATGTAGACTCAACTTGGTTGAATCCCTGTTGCTTCAGGAAAGGAGTACAAAATGACTCAACACTGCCTCTTCATTCAAATAATTTTGGAAGGCATTTTCGTAATGAAATATTGTTGACAAAATAAATCATGTCTGCTGTGTTTATTTACGTAGTAAGTTTGCATATATTATTTACAGTATGATAATTACATAATATTTTCTTTGAGCAATACTTTGTCTTTTCAAGTAGCAAGATTATGAAATAGAGTGGGACAAAAGGGAGGACTTCTGGAAAAACATAATTCATAACTGTTGACATTCTGTCATTTTTCTTGTTTATGAAGTATGAAAAACAAATTTGAACATTGCTGTATTCTGCACACCTATCAGAGTTTTGCTTCTTTAACACTGGATCCAAATTATGAATCTGTTTAGAAGCAAATGTTTAATACAGGAGAAGATCCAGAATAGGTAGATATAGAATACATCTGTTTTTTCCTGATATTTCTTCTGTCTCCTTCATTTGGTGAAAATCAGGAGAGACTTTAAGAGAGTAGTGATATCTTTCATTAGAACAACTGATATAGTTGGAAAAAGAGAAACTATTGAACAAACTGATCATTCATCAAGACTGTGTGACTGAAACCTTCTGTGTTTTTCCAGATGTGTATTTTCCATGCAGCTGACTGTTTTTGGCATTGTTAGACCATCACAGCTACTATAACATATTAGATAAAATGAACTAGATGTAGCTGGGAATTGTGGAAAATGTGATGTTTTATATCACTTACAGGCTTTTTTAATGAGACTTTTTGTTAGTGGATTGCCCCATATCAGATGAGTTCTTTTATGTGGATATTGTGTGATTCAAAGCTTTTTTTGTAGTGCATACGCAAAATCTGCCGCCTCTGAAAGTGCCTTGAAATTTCTCTTTCAGGCTTCTACATTGAATTGTGATTGATATATATATATATACATATATATATATATATATATATATATATATATACACGTATATTTTAAAAAATCTTCTAACCACTGTGTATGTGCAAGAGTTGTAGAAAATGGCTAGAGAGGTCTGTGGAGAGAAAAGATGCCCTCCCTCTGTAAACTCTGACTAACTTTGCCCACTTTTTTTTGAAGGGCAGAGGGGAGGAAAGTAGTAGATGTGATGTACTTGATAATGAGACTATGCCTTAAGTAGTGTTTTCCAGTCCTGWTGTTAGCACATTGAATTAATCCAGTTTGATACCACTTGACCCTGACTCATACCATGAATATTTATGGATGGAAGACATTTTTTGTGGTCGTGACAAAGTACACAAGACTATAGCCACCACGATCTGCTGCAGTAGGGGAAGGTACTAGGAAAACTACTTTACTGTTTAAAGATGTATAGTACAGAGCAAACCATCACGGTACAAGCCTATAGGTTTTTAAAATGTGTCAGTTAATGGAGAAAAACACTAGCAGCTCTTCAGTTGCAGATTATGGGAAACAAAGTAGACTGTTTTGGAAAATAGAGCTGAGGACAGGAATATTTTAGTGTCCAACATTTGAGGGACCTCATGGCTTAGAATTTGCCCTTCTATTTCTGAGTACAGTCATTCGCTCTTAAATTAGTTTCTTTAAGCACAGTGATCAAGTGAATCCTTGAGTGATCTGAAGTCGKTCCAGCAGCTTGCGGAAGACAGGCATGCTCTTTTATATGGAAGGGGTTTGCTGGCTTGTATGAATTAAAACAGCTGGAACCATACCCTTATCTGTTACAGACAGATGTGGACTGGCACACGACAAGGATGGAGCCATATGGTCTTCATGCTGTCAGCAAGCCTCTTCAGCAAATACCTTTGCTTACCCGTAGCCTTCTCTGAATGGTAGCTACTACTGCCATCTGGAAGATAAACGTTCCAAGAGCTTTTGGGCTGTTGTGCTCTTCTTGAATGTATTAATTACATTTTTAAGCGGTACAGCACATAGCAGTCTGGAGCAGAAAGCTGAATCCTTCATTTCCCTTACAGTGGTCAGAGCCCTGATCCAAATTGGACACCTCATGCTAGTACCAGATGTGTAGCAGCTCTTTCTCACTTACACTTTTTGTCCCTTGCATCCTGTTTCCTTAATGTCTGAAATCTCCAAGTGTTTCACATGACTGTTTTTAACATGCTCTAGAACTGAGGTTAAATGGAAAACTGACTATTTTGAAAAGCACTGAAATTCATTTTCCAATGACCAAAAAAAAAGTGTTAAAATCATAAAACAGTTCTAGTGGATATAGAAAGACTACAAGCAGAAATACTTCCCTATGAGGATGTATGATAGTATTCAAAAAGTATTAGGTGTTCTTCCCCATTTCCAAATACTCAAATGTTAGCTTTTGAAATATTTTGAATAGAAGTATTTCTGATTTTTCCTATTTTTCACTTTGATTTTGAAAGAGTAAGCAGAGCATGACTCTGAAGAACATTTCTATTTTTATTTTTAAAAAAGAATCATTAAAGACCAAAAGTGAGTTTTATTTATTTTATTTTTATTTTTTTTTATATATATATATTATTTATTTTTATATATATATTTAGAGGAAAGAACTCTTATAAGTAATGTTTCACGTTAAATAAATGTTGATATCACTATTTTCAGCCTTTACTGATTAATTTAAGTGCTTTAACCTTGTATTCTTACTAAGAAAGAGTTTACTTGTCTTTCTCTCTCTCTCTTTTTTTTTCTTCTTTCTGCTCCATAGTACGGAGTAATAAAAATCAAAAGAATCAGTATTTGCCATTTAATCTTTATGTTTCTATCTTTTAATTAACATATAATGTGGATAGTACTATAAAAATCTGAGGAAAATGTGGACATTTTAGAAAATAGTTCAGAAAATGGATTATTCAGATAACATTATTAACAGATAAACTTAGCAGAGCTGTTAACAATGGAGTTTTAATCTGATTGCTTAAAAATCCTGACTTAAATTAGCCAGAGTCCCACAGTACATTACTACCAATCTGCCTAGCTGGGCGGTTCTACAACAAAATAAAGATCGGTGTGCATGTTAAAGCAGCTCCTTTAAATGTAGTATTGCTTTAGATGTTTTTTTGTTTGGTGTTCTCTTTTTTTTTATTTTTTTGGTCTATTGGGATTTTGAGTTCTGCAGTTCAAGGAGCTACCTCACTATATACTTTTACAGAGCTTATCATATAGGACCATTTTATACTACCTATTAAARAGTAATCAATGTGAAAGCCAACACATTAAGTTTTTTCTTTGTAATATGGCTAGCAGTGAACAATTCTTCTTTGAATTCCTTGCCCTGCTTGGCCAGTTTTAAGTTTCCATTTTCATTTAAAAATCTGGGAAAGCTTGATTCAAATGACCTTGATTTCACCCAAGCGCTTGTGCCCCCTGTTTCCTATGGCTGGCTTTGGTCTCAAATCTGTAGTGGGCTGTGGGCTTTCCATCTGTGAAGGTGTCAGAATGGCGACTCAGGCTTTTTGCGATGAAGACTTAAGCTATGTTTGTGGTAAAAAGAAACAAAAAAAATTTAATGGTCAAAATGGTGGAGTATATTCAGTAAAGTAAAATGGTGATTAAATTTAACCCATTAGTTCTGTTGGAAACTCTGTACTTTTTAATTTACATCTCTGATCAGAAAATAAGTTACAGAAAACTAGGATTTTGAGTAAGTGTCTATCTTTGTGACAAAGAAGAATGTTAAATATCTAAGTTTCAGCTACTSACCCTTCTCTCTTTATCAGTAGAGATAGGCACATGCAGAGAGCAATACGAGTTATTTTAGCTGCTGTGTTTTAAGATGACTTTCCCTCTGAAGTTTCTTGTCCCTCTTCATTTATATACTTAAAAAAAAAAAAAAAATCCTCCTGGCTTCTTAAGTAGAGTTGCTGCTTAGTGCTCAAGWTCCAGCATTCTGCTTCTCTACCATCTCAAAGCAACCTATCTGCCACCTGGCAACATGATCTCCAGTTGTTGTAGATCTGCTCTGGAAGGAGAAGCCTACAATCCACACACAGGTGCTAAGTTATATTTTGTTTTGTTTCAGATGCATTTAGATATGAGATCCTTACAAAGGGTGATTTGGTTTCAAGTAGTGGGATGGACAGAGTGAAATTTGTGCTAGACTCACACAAAATGATGGACGGTAATTACAAATTGTATGTACCATAATTATATAAAATACTTGATTTTGCTGCTTTCAATTTTAAATGAGTTGACTTTCCTCGAGATCATATGTGGTGTGTTTTACCAGTAAATGGCTGGCCAAAGCTTACATTCCATTTGCAGGTCCATTCTTGGAGGTGGTGTGTCCTCAGTGTTAGACTGTTGCTATTACGGCTTCTGGTTGAAGCACCCAATTTTGCGTGATGACGAATCCCTGGTATTAATTAGAAGAACAATAAAAAGTGATGTTAGTGTGCTTGTGCCAAGCCATCTGCCTGATATTTACCTTTTTCAGTGCTAATCATGTGTTTCGCAGTGTACAAAAGACTGAAGTGAAGAAGTGCCAATGTAAAGTCTCAGAGAATCTAGAGTACACTGGGCATTAAAGACGAGATTCGTCTTGCCTAAGGTGAAGTATCTAAAAGTTCTCTCATCCTGAAGGTATTAAAGATGAATAAGGCGCCTATTTTCAGCAAAGATGACTCTCTCCGTGTTATTTTCTGTGGAAAGAACAAAACAAAATGCATACAYATACAGCCTATTCCATGTTTCAGTTATTCAAATTGCTAAATTTTGAACATGATCCTTAATATCTGGCAGGAGTTAGCATGGGAAGAGGTTTTACTTGAAATGCTCTGGTAAGCCCTGGCTACTTGGAAACTGACTTTGAAATCACTTAACATATGATTTTGTGTCATTTCCAATCTCATTAATCTTGCTATCTTTGGGATGGGAATGAAGTGAAGGCAACTGCTTAAAAAGCGATCTGTATGCCCAAGGATGATAGTTGGTGTACCACTCTAGTTTAGSTAACCTTGCTGTAGTGGGAGAAATGATGTGAACAGCTGTGACAGCTGAGAGCATTTCCTAGATCTTAGTTTGAAAGTTCACTGGGACTTCTTAGAATTCAGCACACTCTCTGATGTTTGGCAATTTCTGGAGGAATATGAGTAGCTCTTCTTGGAACTGTAGAGCTGGGTTTTAGCAAGTGAAGATACAGATGTTGTTTGAAACGGTACAGAAAGCGGTCATCCAAGCTGTGGAGCAGTGCTTCATTTTTTTTTGTCAGTCTTCAGAGAGACAGAGTTTATTTGAAGAAACAGACAATGTAAAGATTGAGAAATTGGTGGAGCTGATTTGGCAAGAGAACAGCATGAATTATCTCATTGCTCTAAGTAAGAAATTTTAGTCTGCACTTGTTGCTTTGGGTTAAGCAATTTGTGCGAAGAGGCAAAGTACATAGGGGAAGGGAATTTTTTTCTGATAAAAGATACTGTCTTCTAACAAACATAAAGACAGTTATAAATGGTGGACAAGCTTTTGGGTAAAATGCACCTTTATTAAATCTGTCACAGAGGGATAATATATATATTTAATGTATATAAGTTTCTACTTGAAATCAGTACTGAGAAATTAAGAGATGGAGCAGTTTCTCCATGCAAAATGTTCTTTTCCTATTCTTGGTGATCTTTATGTCTATATGGATTTATTCTAATGCTTTATGGTTGGGTGTTTTCACTCACAATTTCAATAAGAATATTTATGCATTGGATGAAGCATATCAGATTTTAAGATACACATATGTGAGATGCATTGATTCTAAGGAAGCTTCTGCAGGGAGGCATTAAAAGCTGCAGYTGGAAGGATATGCTGCCTGTAGAAATGCCTTGAATGGTTTTACATTTGTTTTTTCTGTCTCCATTTGGTATTTATTGGTCTGTGGCAGGCTTGTGTCTGTTTCTGAATTTGAAGTYTGAGGAGGGGATGTTCAAATGCTAGCAGTGTTTTTTTCAAAGTTTTATGTGTAAGTTAGCTTTTAGAAAGCTGTTGTATTTCTTCCTACATCAGACGAGTGCAGGCAAATTTTTCCATCACAAAATATACTCACTCCAGTGCAAGTATACAATATATGTAAATTAATAGATAATAAAATGGTTCTGTATCCATGTTACATAAAGCTGTAGGGAATCACAAAGTTGTTCTTGCTAATAGTAATGAAGTAGCATTTAGATGCAGCAATGAAGATGAGGAGGATCRTGGCAGCAGATGTACAGACACCACACTATAATATAATCTTTGTCCTATGAATTAACAATCTGAATAAATGAGTCAAACTAAAGGAATGTTCAGTATGGTGGTTTTCAAACACCATTTCAAATCCTAATTTTCTTGAAATATTYTTTTGTTTGTAACACTTTACTTGATATAGTGAACATATTAAAAGGATAGGAGGTARGCCACAGAGGAGTAGTATAAAATGAATATCTGAAGTTTTATGTATTAAACAGATTGTTCCTGTCTGTTTTTTAATGTTTTTGAATTGTGCATTCTAAATAGCATTTAACTTTCCCTTGCAACACTTTTCCAACTTTGAGTATTATATGACCGTTAAGATGTGCTTTTGAGATGTGACTTTAAATTTCTTCTTATAATTTGTGAGCTGTGTTTTCCTGTGTGTGAGACTCTTGCTTTATATATGAAGATTTGGAAGTGATTAGGCAATGAGAACTGCCTTGAGTCACAAACTAGAGTCTCTTCTCATGGTYTGAAACGATCATTTCAGAGGGAGTTTTTTCAAATGCAGATTGTTACTATGAATACTGCAATAYAGCTTTCTGTTGCCAACCAAGGCAACCAAGTATATTTGCAATAAGAAACATCATTCATCAAGGTGAAGAAAGTGAAGGATGACTGCTTTTTCCTCTCTCCTGTGTTATGCAGTTCAGAGCGATATTGTTAAGGAATGGCAGAAAAAAAGCAAAGTAAAACTTGGGCAYGCCTGCTCACTTCTTCCTGCAGCAGCACTTCAAGCAGCTGTGGGCTTTTTAGACTGAGCTGTAGAGTTCTGGTAAACCAAAATTTCAGGTCTGGTTACTCAAAACTGAGGTAGTAGTGTAATGGCTGATTCTTTTCTTTTTGTTGTTCAGAATCAGTCCCTTAGTTATCAGTGTCAGAGCTTTTTAACATTGCTCTGTTACACACAAAATGCACCATACTGATTGAAAGTCTAATGTGAATAGGAAGAGGAGACTTGCCTATAGGTTTGGATAGCCATTGCTGCAACAATGTGCACTTGAATCACAACTGGAAGGTTTCTTTTACAGTAACTGAGAATAAAAACTATGTAGTTAAAAGGCAAAYCAAAAAAACTTGTGTCCTACTGGTTTTAGTGGTAATCAGAATGTTTTCAGAATCTGAATATCCTGGAATAATGTGTTGGYAAAGTTGAATTTCAGTTAGCTAAAACTCAGAACAAAAGCTTTCTCTTTCTTTCTTAATCTGAAGTCTTACTCTTGGAAACATTTCCTTTTTTTTTTTTYTTTTTTTTTTGAGGCTACAGAAAACATTATTTTCCTTGTGAAATCATACTGCAAGTATTTTGAAAGCTTTGCCTTCTTCTACATCTGTAGCTACTTCTGCTTTTCACATAATTCTCAGATCACTACCTACTAATGGCAGTTAGCTGAACTAAAGAAAAGGCTGACACTGTACTTCCCTTTACCTGCTGGAAATTACCTCTCAAATCTCTTTTTTTATTTTTATTTTTTATTTCCTTTCCTGCCTTGCTTGTGCATCTTGCAGCCCTGCTCATACTCTTGGTGCAGAAGCCTTCTGCTTTGCATAGCTACTAGAAATTATCCAAAAGCAATCCCTGGAATAAATTTTCTTTAATATTTTTTGCAGCTGTTTGATAATGCTATTCAAAAAGATATTAAAAATAAAGGGCCAAGTGATTAAAGTCATGAGCAGCTGTTAGTCCTCTGTGAAGGACAAAGAAGGAAATGGAAGTAGGGGCCTCAGTGGGCCTGTGTGGAGGGAGGAGAGGTTGGGTTTGCTGGAGAAGTCAGGAGTTCTCACATGTTTGTTATCTGGAGCTTTTATGCAGTGAATTAATGAGTTCAATTCTTGTCATCTGCTTATCTGCTGTGAGCTTAATTGCTTGCCAAAGACTTTGTTTTGCTCTATATGAACTGCTGTCAGGATTTTGCATTGCAAAGATGACACTTACTAATGTTTTACATTATTAATTTGTTTAGTCCCCAGCCTCCTTAGCTTAATCAGATCACAGGAAGTGAAAAAGGCTTTAGAAGCAATGCCAGGAGGAGGTGTCTTGGTTAGTTGCTGGTAACGTTTTAATAGCACTGTTAGTATAAATGCAGGTTTATTACAGTCTGTTTCTCTCTAATTTAGAGAGTATCTCTCTCATCGAGACRCTAGTGAAAGGGTTCTATGCCCAAACAATGGGAGCTGAAAGATTTTTTTTTTAACATGCTGACTTTGTGAAATACTAAATGTCCAGATTATCCAGGAATATGAATCACATGAACAGTTTTTAATGTGGCAAACTTTTGTATCTTTAAGATGCTAATGAGTAAGATCACACTAATTAGAATCATAATTTAAAATATATGAAAAGGACAAAGCTGCTATGCTTTATACTAGTGTATTGCTCTCTCTAAATTCTCAAATGAAACAGTAGAGATGGAATTGTAACGAAGGGCACTYAACAGTGCCTTCAGGTCGTCATGACCCGTGTGAATGCAAGAGTTGGTATCTCCTGGTTTATAAAACTGGGAAGTGTTGAGGTACAATAATATAGAGCTCTGATAAAAGCTCTGATCTGACATGCAGAAGCTGGGAAATATGAAATTAAGGTCCACCTTCTCATATGCGGACCTGAACATCAGGTCAACCTTGAGGCCTTTGACGTGTCAGAACCTCATGTTAGATGTTTTCATATGATCTCTGTCAACCACAGGAAAACGATGTTAGGAGCGCCATTAGTAAAGTCTGTGTATGCTCTGTTGTGTGCTCAAATAGAGAGGGAGGAGGGTGGCTAGTATGTATASGTCTGTCTGTATGCTGGGAACAGCTATCGTAGAGTTTGAGGCCAACTGAAACTATTGGCAAAGATCTCACTGACGCATGAGTAGAAGTCTTTTCTTACTATAAGACTCTCTGATTTTACTGGGCAGGATCAATCCATAATAAATCTCCAGCAGAGAAGAGACATGACTAGTGCCTATTGACAAGCTTGGGTATTTTATTAGTAATCCTATCCACAGCAGTTTTTGAAAATAATCCCCAAAACTTGTTATACATGAAAAACAGCAGCATTAAGGCATGGAGGACAGAAACAAGAAGAGAATTGTTGGTTAGACGTTGGCTCTGCCTAATTTTTCCTTAATACGCTGTTGTGCACTGCTGCTTATAGCAACACTGTGCTATATTATGAGTACCATATGCTCAGAGGCTACTGCTTATATCTTATACAGGTATTTGCAGTAGTGGTAGAGAGATGGTTCTATGAAAATCAATTTTTGGGTAGCAGGAGACTGCTATGTTGTATGTGTTCMACAGCGCTTTTGCTGGGACAGGCTTGCAAACGCATTGGCTGGATTGATTCTCCTTGGGAAAGAGGAGGCTGATGCATAATTTCATCTTTTTTCGTGTGATTCAAACGATGGAGAAACTGTTGTGCACTATGGACATTATAATGTGTCTTACAGCCAGGAGCTGGAAAAACAAGGTCTAGTAGTACATAATTTAAGGTCCAGGGATAGGAAATACATTTAGATACTGAAGATGATGTATTTTATGGAGGGTAAAAATGTTCCTGGATGATTGTACAATTTAGTACCTTTTACAGATGGTAAGGATGTTTATATAAAGTCTTTGCTATGCTAGAAAACTTGCTTTGAAACAAACAAAAAGCTTAAAATCCAAAACGCTGTCTTCTCCTTACTCCTTAAAAAAAATAGAAACATATTCATAATAGTCATTCTAGCATTATGACTCAATTACATGAAGCATTACTGATAAAATCCTAAATTGCCATAGAAATAAATTTTACTCATATTTTACTCATATTTTTTTCTTACTCTGAATGGTTACAGACTTTATTTTTGGATGAACTTGCTCTTTCAGTAGAAAAAATAAAGTGAAATAAAATGAATAATTTCATTACCATTAGAAGATTCCAAAGGAAATATTTCTGCAGACATTACTGTGTTTCTTTCTTTTTTCTTTTTTTTTTTTTCCCCCTTAAGTTTGTGTGTTTTCTCTTTGGAAAGCAGAGAGCACTGAGCAAGATTGGTGCCAGGTACAGCTCACCTGGTAAATCAGCTCATGGAAGTGCTGAGAACAGGAGGCAGTGATGTAACTTGTGCAGTCTTAAGGCTATGCTATTAAGTATGGCTGATCTTCATGTCAGACCAGAGCTCCATGTATTCTGTCCTTAAAGAATACAGACAATTTTATAGCAGCAATATGGATGTGATTCTCAACATCCTCTTTTTCTATTTTACTGGTTTACTAATGTTGGCTATAGGTGATGCTTAGTGATGTTTAATTACTGCTTGATTCTGTCAGGAAGTTTCCTTGGGCTGGTGCAGACATTTCTAATCCAGTTATTTAATACTGGCTTGTGGCTGATTAGAATTTTGCAAATATTAAAACCATGCAGAATCTAGATAATAATACCTAATAGCTCTAATGCTTAATGAAGATAAGCATTTTAATCTACATATATTACCTAAAAAGCTCATGTTGGCCAGCACTGACTGGTTAAGAAGGGTTAGTTTCAAATCCTAGGTGTCCTTTGAAACTATTAAACAATTGACTCGTCTGACTACAGGCACCTGGAAACTGGGTAGGCAAAAATATGCTGTTTGCCACTGAGTAAATCAGACTTGCCTATTGATAAGCAATGSGATAGTAAGTGGGTTATAACGAAACTTTTTTGGAGGGAAAGGATGGGAGAATTAATGCCAGTGAGGCAAGACCCGTCCTCTGCTGTCCTCCACTACCTCTGGTCCATCACATGCCCTGTCCATAGTCCTCTTTGGGTCTCCTGGAGCAGTACCCACCAGACCCAACCCGTATGGTGTGCCAGCAGTTGCTCTTCATTAACAGGTTGTTGCACAACAGTGCCACTGATAAGCAGGCTGACCTGTTGCTCCTAAAAAGAGCCGCCTGTTTTTGTGATGGAGCGATTTATTCCGCCTTTGAATAGTTACCATCATTTTGCAGAGGAGGCTCTAGAGTGCTCAGCTCAAGGGCTGTGCAGTCAGATGCTGCCTGCTCCCTGCAGCCTGGCCTGTGGTAGAGCTCCGTAGCATTTTTGGATTTGGACAAATGCCATAGCAATTTCCAAGATCCACACAAATGCCTGGCCACAAACGGAACACTTTTTGAATGATTGTTTTTGTTTGGTTTGGTTTGTCATGTTTGAAAAGTAAACACAAAGCTTCCTGGAGCTCATTTGTTTTCCCTATCACAATGCTGCAAGATACAGCAAGTATTTGGAGTGACCTGTTTATCCTGAGTATCATGGGTACAGATAGATGAGTTGCCTGTATGTGCTGCAGTTATAATTATAACATTTATGTTTATTCCAACTTCAAAACTGAAGTATCCTTAACAGAAATGTTTCACAAATCTCAAGTCATATATGTAAATAAAGCCTTATTTAGGCTTGGCTAAATCTTTGCTCCTGTCCAGTTAACAGTTTATTCGCCAGCAAATACTGACAAAATACCTCTTTCCCACTGTGAACCTTATCTGCTGGGGTTATCAAGGAGGAACAGCTTTGCCTTTGGCTACAAACCATACATAACCTTTCAAGCTTTTGTTATGCTTTACCATCTGTTTTTCAAAAACATTACCRAAGTGATCCAGCTTTTAGTAATTCTACAGGAAAATACACATACAGATATGCAATAGTTACGATAGGTGTGTGGGTGTTTATTATGTATGCGTAGCATAATCAAAATGTGTATGTATGCATATGTATATGGATATCTGGCATAAGTTGCTCTAGGATTTCAGCTGCTCTAGGACATCACTGTATGTGCTATCATGTGCTGTTTGGTATAGTTCTAGTCTTACATGTATGCATACCTCACATTTAAAACCAAGTAACTGTAATTATAGTCACTATGATATGAACAGTCTCAGTGCTAAATACTTCCTTAAGTAGTTTTTTTTTTTTCTTTCCAAAATCAGGACACCAAGCATCAAGACTGCGAATGATCTTGTAATGATATGGTATCATAAATGTAAAAGGATGAAGGTTAAGGAATAGGGAAAAAGAATAGGTTTCTGTGTCTGTTCAAATTCAAGTGTAATACACCTTCTTCCAATTTATAAACAGCGATATCTATCCTTTCTCTTGTAAATTAGAACTGAAAAGTAGAATTTCCTCAGTTTTTACTGGACTTACTTGTTTTGGTACCCTGTGTCTGTTCTTCCTGATCAGCTTATCAAGAATTTGAATTAAGTGAGCATTCATAAAAATGTTAAACTCTGAAAGTTTAAAGAAAAGATTTTCTGAAAGTTAAAGGAAAGTCATCCTTTTCAGTCATTAAATTTGAGTACGTTGCATTTTTTTAGTTGTTTCTAAAAGTCATTGAAAACAAGGCAGAAAAGAGCTGATATGTTTAACCTAAACATGGAAAATTATGGTATCTGGAAAAATATTTTTGTCTCCTCTTTATAGATCAAAAGGAAAGAAATATGGACCCAACTCTTTATTTGCAAGGTGATTTTCAAGAATTTTAATTATGTGACTAATTTTGATAAATTGCCAGCTACTGTGATTAAGCCCTACTTCTCTATATGAAGCACCTTTACAAGAGAATTTTAGAAGGCTATTCAGAAGGCTATTAATGATATTGTAGTCTTGTAAATTGAGCCAAAAATCATATGTCTGAAATTTTGTTTTCTTTCCTATAAGTGTCGTGAGAATAGACAATAGCCTAGACTGGAGCAATAATAATGTGGAGTCAGACTGAATCCTGTATTTGAGGGTAATACGAAAGGTTGTTATCCACCCTTTCCTTAATCTTCCTGTACCAGATAGTACAGATAAGGCATTTTCAAGCCCTCTTCAATCTGTTGAACAGTGGCAGGCATTCATCAGGCTCTTACCATTCACTTGTCACAATAATGATCTTGCAATAGGGTAAGGACATTCACAGTGTGATGCTGGTGCTTTTGAGTTAACTTTAACTGTGCCAGACTGCTGGGTCAAAAGTTTGACTGACTGACTATAAGYTTTTTTTATAAACATTTTGAAAACCTAAAGATAACACCAAAAAATCAGAATGGTATTATCTGAATAGCTTGATTAATTTTCTGATAAGGAAACAAAGGGAAAAAGCTGGAATCTTGTACTTAAAATGACATCTGGCAGTTGCCTTCAAGTAAGAATGTGGTTTGAATTAGGATTCTAATTAACAAGACAATTCTATRTTTTTCTCCTTAAATATCTTTGTTTTTATCCAAATATGTGTGCTGGCTGCCTTTATTACATGAAATTTTTTGTTTCATGACTTATTCATAAGGATAAGCCCTTGTGGTCAGCAGAGAAGCTGAAAAAATTAGCTTTTATTAAAATCTGTCTCAGCTTTAAGTCCTCCAAAGAAAACACTGTTTCACTGTGCAGTCAATGAGTCTCTGGAGCAGTTAGTGACATATTTCAGGCTGAAATAATTGGTACTGGAGTTGATAGCACAGAGTTTGTTTTCTCATATTGGAATGGACAAAGGATGTAAAGAGAYACTAGGAATGTTATTTAAAAATTCATTTGCATTAAAAATTCTCAGCAGTTTCGAAACAGTTAAATTTAAAATTAGAAATGTCTAAACTGACAGGCATGATCATAACTAGTTTGAAACGAGGGTGTTCACATTCCTGTTTATCAGTGGCAGCTGAACTGATGTTTTGGAATGCAATACTTGGTCTGAAGTGCACATCTGTATTTTGAGGAAAAACACRCTATCCATTTAGTAAACATGAGATTTTATATTATTTCCATGTAGTCTTTCATTTAAATGAAGCAGGATGGCTGGATTTTGGTGAGAGAAGTCTGCTGAGAGTTTGGATTTTCTCTTGCTGCATATTCACAGCATCATACCTTAATGTGGCAAATTACCGCCGGTATTCTCCAGGCCTGAAGCTGCAAAATCAGAATCTCCAATTCTTTCCTAGTCATTTTCTATTTATTGTTTTTCACTTACAACATTTCTGAAGAAAGTAATTGGCTATGAACAAGGACTCTTGCCAGTCCTGAGACAACTTTGTAATGAAGGGACAGAAGGTGTTTTAAATTTTCTATCTAAAAGTCAAATGAGTTGTCCATCTGCCTCGCTCTTCCATTTCTTTGATCAGTTATTTCAGGGGAATAAAATAGAACATTTTCTGTTGCCTGAAAATATAGAATTTTCTTCATATTTAATACTAAATTAATGTTCCCAATTCAGAAGWATAGTCTTGGAAATCACCTCCTATACATGTAACTGAAATGACTCAAATACAACCATTAGTCACAACTGGATATAAATTTTAGTTCATACCACATCATGTTGTCCAAGCTCTTTCTTTTTTTTCCTTGACTGCTAAAACAATAAGGTACAATTTGGAAAAGCTGCATTTCTACTTTAACCTAGTGAAGATCACATGARCTTCAAATCTGATTGTGCTGATGTTGATGCCTTTGACTTGAATACAGCCAAAATTTAATTCCAGTGTTGTGTGAAGCCATCATCCKGCAGACCTCTATATATTTCAGTTTTTACTTGATTATAAATTAAATAAAGCAACAAATTATTTAGGTACTCTTCAATTGAAGACTATTAAATGCCAAAATACTACTCCGAGGAATCAGTGAGACACTTTYCAGTAGCAGCTGGAGAATGTACTGGGGGCAGCATGTATTTGCACCAGTTAGAAAAGAGACATGAGCTTTATGGGCCATTGGCTTCCATCAGTGTAGTWCTTACAGGATCATTTTGTTTGCTGGGTTTCTGGTCAAATCACAATCATTAACAGTCAGATTTTCCACTGCTGAACAGGGTGTATCTGCCTGAGACCCTGACATCCTACTGCAATAGTCTGACTTCCTGACCTAGTCTTTTTTTTTTTTTTAACTGTGTTAGCATATTTAAACCCAAATGTCTATTTTCATTTTGTAACCCTATGATAACCTTGAAATAAGTGGCTTTTCTGTATCTAATGCCAAAGAATTTAAGCTTCCTGGTCAACCTTACAGAATGTCTAGGCCCTCTTGTGGGGGAGGGAGGAGTAGGGGTAAAAATAGTTTTCTGAGGTATTACTGAAAGAAAAATAAATGTATTTGTTCTTTCTCTAGCTGTTGYGTTTAATAAAGACTGCTTTTAGGGATCACTGATGTCTTCTTCTAAGTTTCCCCCTGTCCCTCCCCCCCGATAAGGCCCCTATTTTGTATAGTTTGGTGTGTCTGTTATGTTTAAATAACATCCAAAGCCTATTTTCAATAAGCTAGGTACAGCTAGGTACAGCCTTCAGCTGGGGAGGCTACACAAGTTATCCTTTACCTTCTGCGAAGCCCAATGTGCYCGTACAAAGAATCTTAAAATTGCACTTTAACCCATTTCTTAAAACCTGACTGCAGCTACTAGTTTTAGTGTTTGGCCAACATATAGGGAAGCTTCGCCTTGTGGTATTAGAGAATTCTGAGCAGTGAAAAGGATTTTRTTCTATATTACAGCTGTTGGGTTTGAAAGCCAGCTCTAAAAATCCTGATGGTAGTTTTGGTTTCATATTTGTTAACGTCARCGCTTCCATCAAGGTTGATGTTTCAATGTTATCACTAACAAAAATTGAGAAAGGAGAAAAGCCAAAGGGATAGCAAAAGAAATAAACGCAGCGTGGTCATCCTACAGCACTAGCTGTTACGAGATGCAAACTCTGAATGCCTGGCATCTGTACGAGTAATGTACAGACTCCTGCTGACTCACTCASAAGGTGTGATGGCGCTGGTTAGCAATGAGACTGTTGCTTTGTGACCTGAGCTCGCGTATAACTTGTTTTTCGTACAAAAAATCATGGAAATCTGCTTACTAAATTAAGCCKTTGGATTCACTGCAAATGACAAGCTGCCTCCATTCCAAAAGCCTTGAGTGATTTTTTTATGAATTACTCTCGCAGCTCATATTTTAGGTTAAAACTGGTGTATATGCACTTCAAAGATAAGCGAACACTAAGATCTAGATGGAGGGTGCGATATCTGTGTTGCAGAACCAGAAACACGATTATCTGTCTACACTGGGATATTTGATATCTTTCGGATCTGTTAATGTATGATCTGTCACTTAACATATGAAAAGATGGACTGGSGGGCAAGTATGTAGACAACAGTAAAATATAGTTAAGACACAGGCAAATAGATGGTTTTAGGAGTGTGTGCATGTATATATGTGTATATATGTATATATATATGTGTGTGTGTGTGTGTGTGTGTGTGTGTATATATATATATATATATGTAGATCTTCACTAGATTGTTATACTGAACATCTGTGAGAGAGATCTTTCAGCATTGCTTTCTGTAGGCATTCAAATTTGGTCAGTAGCCAAATGTATTGCCAATCTAATAAAGTATCCTAAAGTTAGAAAACAACATACTAAAAATTCATGTTCTAGGCAATAGTGAATAATAGCCTATATAGCTAATAGAGTTTTCTGGCTCTCTCTTCCTAAAATAAAATTTTATAATCAYATATACATCAGAAAAGAAGACTTACTATATTTAAGTCTTCCTGCTTTGACTGAAACTCAGGCTAAATTCTCCTTGTCTTCAACTGGAAAGGGACTTAAAAAAAAAAAAAAAAAAACTTTTGAAAATCGTGATTGGTTCAGGGCTCTATTTTGCAGTTCAGAGAATCTACTGAAATCAGAGATGGTTATTTAACCTTATGACAGATGGAGCCAGGATGTCTGTACCATCAAAGAGAGTAAAAATGAAAATGTGAGTGAGCACAGAAGTCAGTAAATATGAGAGTAATTGGAGTGGGCATGCTGAGAGGGTAAGGAAGGATACATCGCTGTCACTTTTTCCGCCGTTGGCTTTGAAGCCAGCTACTGGTCTGTGTGAGTGACCTCACTGGCCCAAGCTGAAAGAGGCTAGAGGGTTATGTAAACCCATTGCTCAATATAAACCTTTCCAGGGACACCTATCTATAGTGTCTTCTATGATCATAGGTCAGATGTGCTCCTTGCAGAGAGGATGGACTAGAAGATCTGAATTGATCTCTACTTCTGAAGATATTTTACAGCTTGACCTTGTTTATGAGCTGGAGTTTTCAATCTATTTCAAATGTTTCTTCTCTTTCTGGGTATTAACTACAATCACTTTGAAAGCAAAAAGAATCCTGATGAAATATGTTAAATTCAGCGTCTTTGAATAGCTGAATACCACTCTTCATTGGAAACACTAGGCAGTTTAGATAGCAGTGGTCTAGACTAAGGTTGCCAGGTTATAATAATAATCTCTTAACTACTGGAGATGGATCTAAAAACTAATTACCTAATCTTTACTACTCCCATTGCAGAGCTGTTCTGATCCTTGTTTGTCTGGTAGTCACAGATAGTCTTCCAGTCTCGAAGCTAAGAGGTTTTATGGCCACTATGTTGGCATTGTCCTTCAGCTTAAATGACTTATCTTGCTGGGATTTATTGCTGTGAAGTGTTTTTATCCCTCAAAGCTTTTGTTTTGTTAGGTACGTTAACCAAGCTAGATTCTTTTGTTTTTCTTGMAAAATTGAGAATGAAGACTCAGTTTGTGTAGATGAAGAAATTGGGTTAGGACAAAAAATAGTCATGAAAAAATAGTAGAGCAGGAACTTGCGCTGAATGAGAGAGATTGAGTCKTGTGTGTAAAGTAAAAAAAAATACAAAAAACAACAAAAAAACTCACCTCTTTAATCTACTCAACCTCTCTCCTTCCTGGTATTTGGCTGAGATCAAGGTTGTGAGTTTCCATTGTGTGGATTTCAGTAAGTATCTGTGGAACCTCTCAGTAGTGTGTGTTTCTCTTTTTCTCTTTCCCTTCTGCTGACCCTATGGAGCTCAACAACCTACTGCTGTCCTCAGTTACAGTTAGTACAAAAGCTGAATGAATGTGTAATAAATCTAAAAATGACAGCTGTCGATTKTCTCTCTGAAGTATGTGAAATCAAATGGTGGGACTGAGCTGGGGATTAAGTTTATTTTTCAATTTTTAATAGATTTGCACATTGATTATATTAAAAAGCTTAAGTTACAAACTCAAGTGCTCAGGAGTTAGGGAAAAGTCAGAATTATTTTGTGCACGAACATACAGCATAATATAGCTTTTTTAGTTATAGGAGGACAGCTGTGGGATCAGGGGCAAGAGATGTTTCCTTCTCTCTTCACAAATGGCAGTAGCTTGCAGAGCCACATAGAATGTGGTGGATTTTATTTTTGTGTGGAAAAACAAATTGGTCTATGGTTATTCCTCTTTGAATATTTGCTTGTAAGTTTGTACTACAGCTTGAGGTGGCACAACATAATTATCTAGAAGCATAAGAGGGTAATTGACATTACTCAAATTTTGAAATTGAAAATATTCAATGAGCCACCTGGATTTCAAGTTTCTTAGCTTTTCAAGTTGTCTGCTTCTAGGTATCACTTTCAGTTTTTTGTTTGAGTGATTGGCTAATGTTGCTTTGGATACTATAGGAGGTCTCCGAGTCTCCTTAGGGGAACGCTAAACACGAGCAAAAGCCATGAAGGTGTGGTGGACAACGTCAGCAGCTGTTGGAGAACATGCTGGAGTCATGTTTAATTGTATATTTCTTTCCTTTTACAGAAAGCTAATTGGCTCCCCTTTCTGTGAGCAAGGGGTAAGCGAGGAGGTGGCTGTGTTTGTAGAGTAGGCAAATTGTCCAAAGAGATCTGGTAAAGGAGGAAAAAGACTGTGGCAGCAGGCAAGAAGTGAGACTGACTGGAAGTAGTTGCTAAAGAAAACAGTTTACTCTCCCCACCCTGGCAGGTTAAAAATAAGCAGTGTCCATGTGCTGTCCACATTCCCTGTCTTTCCCTAAGCATCAGTCTAGCAGTATCGGTCCATCTTGCAGGCCCCCATTCCGCTAGTCTGATGATCAGCGGTACCAACTGGGGCTTAGTCTGTGGGAAGGCTCTCCATCCTGCAGCTGTATTTCAGCTGCCTGCTTGTATTCGTTTGATTTCAGCCARTAATATTTATTGATTAGCATACAAACATTGCACGAAGTCACAGCTTCCACATTTTATTAAAATTTTATTACTATTTCAAGGGCTAGTTTAACACCAYCACCACCACCAAAACACCTAGTAAACTTAGCCGAAGTATGTGACTTTCATTGTGGGCAAAGCTATCTATTCGTGCAGTAAAAGATCTTCCCCTTAAGGCAGGGTTGGAGGGTTTTATTTTTCTTTTCAGCTTGTCAGTCTTGAACCTTTAAAGTTAGGCTAAAAGAATGTGTTTATTTTTCTTGTAGAACTTCAAATCTCCTGTACTAAACAAACATATTAAACTTGAGGCCCCTTCACATGGTTAACTTCTTGCATTAAGTATCAACAGACCAGTATGAAAGATCTCCATTCCTGTCCTGATAACAGTGATAGATGTAAGAGACCCCAAAGAAATGCCTATTATCTATCTTCCTCTTTTTGTCAAAGAAACTGAATGCCCCAGGTCAATTCTAGAATTAAGAACAAAGCAAAAAGCAATTAATTATTCCTTAGTTATGCTTGAAAAAATAATTTGCAGCTCTGAATAGAAGAAAAATGAATTTAAAAAAAGTGCTCAGAATACAAGATTAGTTGCCATGTATCGTATTAATAGTTCTGGGTGAGAGAGCTGAGGAATATAAACTTTCATGCAGAGATGCACAAGAAACAAGAATATAGTTATTTTATAGAAAGATTTATTGCCATGTAATCGTCTGTGAATCATCAAAGATTTATGAAAATTAAATAAATGAAAGTTTACCAGAAGGGCAGTGAAGTGAGGAGCTGGCTATTGAGTTCATTGAAGTTTAAATTTGAAGATTTACGAGGAAATATGTTTAGTGTATCTTTTAAATTCCTTACAAATCTTACTAGTTGTTTATTTCATATCTTTAGTAGCAGAATTTTGCAAAAAGGTAAAAATCTAACCACATAATGCTTAAACTAACAACACTTGTTTATACCTGATAACAATAGCACTACTGAACTCCCTTCATGACTTTTCCTCTATCCTTACCATACCGTAAGACACTTCTTCTTTGTTGATACTTAACATACTGCAGAATTTATTCCTGACATCCATTTTATTTCAGTTCAAATAAGAATTTTTGAACATTGAAGGATAAGCAGCAACATCTGTTTAACCTCATTCATCAAAGAATTTCTACTTCATGCATCTCTCAAAGGATCAAAATGACAGGAAAATAAATATTATATTAAGAAGGACCAATCAAATGATAAGTACTGTGCTGAATTCAAAGCCAGCAGTGTTCGTAAAGGAAATGTCCCCCTGAAGCCATTTGCTACTGTCTGGTATATGTTTAACTATTGCCCCTTTCAGGATTATTTCTTTATCTCTGTTGAATGTATTTTATCACAGCTAGCCGTTACAAAAATTGGACTTTTTCATGAAAATGAGATATGATATCTGGTTTACAAGGATTAGGTGAGACCACACGTTTTGATTTTAAAGAGCTAATAACTCATGTAGGAATATGCTGATAGAAGGCAAACRTGCAAAGACATGTTTAGATTAAGGGTATAAATGGTATTTGCACTCTAAACACTTCCCATCACCTGATATTACTACTTTTCAGTTGAGAGGGGGTAAAGATGGCTCAACTTTTCAAGAACTGCCTGCTGAGTTGCACTGTGGAGGATCTCTGCCTTGGGGACAAGCTGCTCCACAGTGACAGGGTCTATGCTGGAGGAAGGACAGTGCTTTAAGGTGCAGTAAGTTATGCACGTGTAGCAAGTGACTTAGAGACCTCTGTATTTGCTTTAGACGGTGCAAGCCATTACCTGGCAGGATTTATTGACTATCATGGTTATAATCTATCGTTTTCTTTTTTCTACGCACTTTCTGCAATCTTCTTTTATGTATAATAGTGAAGGCCAAACTTCTGTTCCTAAGCTGAGGAAAGCCAGTGGAGCTGTACATGTCTGTCTCCAGTGGAGATAAACAGGTATGAACATAGATATTATCCCAGTTCTGTAAGATTTGTGTTTAGTAAGTTCTTTCCAGTATTGGAAGAGATCTCTTTCAAGAGCCTGGTGTGGATCAGTATTGTGGATCTGCCCTCACAGAGGAGAGAGCCTTTGTGTTTTGCAGTGCTTGAGTGAATATTTTGCCAAATATTCAGACACAGTATGGTTTTGCAGTCCCTTCTAACACATTTATCTCACATTTGGTAACTGGAGGGGAGAGGAAGCCTTAGTGCACTCAAAGGTTTCAACAGCTTTAGCAGTATGAAAAAGGAAGAGCATTTCTATTTTTTTTGGAGGCCTCTGTCTTTTCTGAAGCTCTACCCTTGTAAGAAAGATTACTTTAAGGAATCTGGGATACTGCATTAACACACTCTTAAGTTAGACAATGCTGCAGCCATGTCTGAGGAACTTGCTCTGGAAATGAAATTAAATTCTCTTCTGTTTGAGAACTTAAGTATATCATGGAGGTCTGTCATTGTCATTTCCTAGAGACTTCTAAGAAAACCAATGGCTTTCCCCAATGACACAAAGTGTTGACTTCTTGGAGCCTTCAGCTTTTGGGGATAGTTAAATTCAAAACTTTGCATGTATTCCAGTAGTAGTCATTGCTGAATAGAGATTTTCCAGCAAGGGAGGGTGCTTCTCTAGCCACAGAGTGCTGCAGTGGACACTTCAACAGAGCTTTCATTAATCTGGACAGCACATAGAAACTGTAACTACAACCAACATACAAATCCCTTTGGATATTGTTATGGCATGCGCAACATTGCATAAATACACCACTAATAAATTGGGTGTGGGAATAAGATCTAGAGAGAACACAACTCTGATTTTGAGGGTGGGGGCAAGAGGGGAGGAAGACATGAAAATAGGCTATTTGACATAGAAGCAATGTGCTAATGAGGAGCTGAAATCTCCTTACTCCCTACCCACTTTCTCTACTGGTAAATTCATGCCTGTGGCTATAATTTGAAGGATCCTGGCATCTTAGCCTGAAAGTGAGCTGTCTTTTCCTATTCTCTCATTACTGACTATATTTGGGTGCCCTTTGTCATGAGGGGGGTGAGAGGTCCTGCTATGTCTTGGATCCTTTTACAGATTTACATACTTGGATGTTTTCAGTGTTCTGCTACTTTTGTTACTTCCTTATAACTTGGTGGCTAATTTCTCTTCAGCTCTGCTGTATGGCTAATTAATTTCTTGATACACCTATAGAAAAGGCTGAGTGTGTATCCTCTGGAATACCACTGACCATTGACAACATTTTTCCCCAGTTCTTTAATCACTTGCCAGAGGATATTTTAGGCACTTTCTGTGCCAGTTTTTAATAACATCCTATGTTCTTTACTTGTGACAGCAAGTATACCTTTATTTATTACTCATGGAGTTAGAAACATCCTAGCAATTAATTCCTATTATATATCATGCCTTTCATACCTTATTGCTGCACGCTGAGCATACATATTCAGCTTAAATACTGAACCAGATGCAAAAATACACTGATGTTAATAATATAGTAGCATAGAGTTATTGCCAACAGCTAAAAATCTAGAAGTGTGACTTTTTCRTGGTAGCATTGTAAACAAAACAAAATCCCTGTACCACTATTTACTTTTATGTTGTTTAAATCCTGTTCTCTACAGCCTTCTGTGCTGTTGCCACTATTTTGCCCGAGCATTTCCCCATGAACGTGGAGAGACAAACAAAAGGTAAGGAAAGAAACTCCTATACCAGTATCACTGGTCCAACTACATGACGTCATGGATAAATTCCCAGCTAATATTCAATATTATGCAGTCTTGGATCTACCAATTTATTCTCAACTATTCAAGTAATGAGTTGAAAAAAAGTCTTTGCCATTCATTAAACAGAAACTTGTGGTTTTTTTTTTTTCTTTCTTTCTGGTGCAAATAGCTTCATGTGGTATTGATAATCTAAAAGGAGGTAAAGGTCAAAATCTAGGGCATGAAAAGTAGCAGTTGAAAATGAAAAGACTCTGCACTTTGTCCAAAAAAGCCTACAGCTTTAGGTACCACTGCACAGAGAAGGAAAAGTTTGAATACAAAAAAAGATTTGTAATAAAAGTGAAGAGAGTGAAGAAATCCATGTATTTGGCAGTGACATAGCATTTGCATGTGTCTAGTACTAAGACTGTCTTAAGATCAGAAAGTATATTTTCTTTTATTTGCTTTGTTTCTTTGCAGAAATTCCTAGTCAGGCTTTTTGACTTATTCCTGTTGTGACTTTTGCAAAATCTGTAATGCAAGCTACTCATTTTTCATCTTTGCTTGGAGATTTCATGTGCTCTAAAATCTTCCAGGTAAAGACACCAGCACATTGACCCTCTACAGCCACAGAATATACTTTCCAGCATGGTACCCATGACTGGCAATTACTTTTTAATTTTAGGAGATACTGGCAGGTCCTCATCCAGTCTGCTGCAATTTGTTGGTTCTTTTCTTTTTCCTAAGCCTGGGAGTTTTAGCAGAATGTTTGTCTACCAGGACTTTGTCCCTGCCCTGCACATCCCCTTCCATGGCTTCGTTTAATACCTGTTACTTTACTCTCTCTTCTGAAATGCCAGCAGTGTAATGTTATTTTATGCAATTTCTGACCTCATGCTGGAAAAACCTATTAGTTTCCTACTTGCTATTAAGCTCTGCTAGCTCACTGCTGTTTCAGATCTTTCTAAACTCTGCTGCTTTACACTGCCTTTGGATTCTATTGTTTTGTTGTTGACCACTTCTTCTAAAGGTGCTGGCTTCTTCCCTACTCTTCCCTCTTTCACTTCTGTCATCAATCCTCCTTACTTTTCTACTTGCTGTTATACAGCTAGGTATATTTTGATGTATTTTTAAAGCCATTTTTTTTCAGCTACATTGGAAATTCATATCTGAAAAATCTGTGGGGCATTCTTAGCCCACATGCTGCTTTTGTGTTGATTTGCCRTTCAGATTCCACTGTGATATGCTGTAGCACTTCAGATGTGATAGAGACTCTACTTTGGGGCAAAACCAGGGTTTCTGCCAATTTATGAGCAGAGATGCTTATGATGTATAAAGCAGGAATGCTTTATATTTTTACTGGCTATTTCTTGCAGTTTTTCACTGCATGCTAATTAAAAATTTCTCCTTCTTTTACAATACAAGATCCTTGATATGATGCTGATTTTATGTGGTATTATTTTTGTATTTTTYGTCCCTCCTTTTTGTGTAAATGTTTCAGATTCCAAATTTGTAAAAGATACTTTGTTTGAAGGTTTTTATTCTCTYTCTTCCTTCTGACCATCCCTTTTTGATTCATATTCCTCTTCAAGTTTTTTGGTACAGAGATGCCTAATAAATACCGACATTAACAGCAGTTTCTGTGCATTCAGTGCTATTGAATAGTAGCCTTTTTTTGCCACTTAAGGCCTTACAAGGCTACCTTTACAAATCTCATTTGGAATACATATCACACTAGGAATCTTATTTTGAGTTGTTCTGYTTCAGGTAGGATATAGCATTTTTAGTGTCAGAAGGAGACACAGCAAAGGAAAGACTCTCTCAATGTACAGTATACAATTTTTGGTAAAGACTTAATTTTCCAGCTAAACAAACTTAGCTTTGTTTGTGGGGGTAGCCTCAGGGGGCATTAAAAAGCATTCATCCACCTCAGTATGGATAGGCCCTATATTGGTAGTACGTGTGCGAGARGGATGGTCATCGTAAYGGCTCCACAAAGAGAGACTACGTATGGCTGGGTTCATGTCATGACTGTTTYGGAAAAGGCTSTGAGCCATCTTCTCAGGCTGATGGTAGTCATGGGACAGGCTCACACGTTATGCTGTGTGATGCCTCATCTCTTCTGTGGGCCTGGACAATGCGGCAGGTCCCAGCAAGCAAGGAGGGCTGGGATGGGACTCTTTATGGTGGTGGTTTGTCCCCCTTTGGCAGTTTGTCCCCCTTATTGTGGGATGACATCCTTCCCCGGCAGACTTGCATGGTTACACTCCCTCTGGACTCTTTTTCTTGTTTTTGACCACTTATGAAGGTGTTGACTTCTTCCCCACTCTTCCCTCTTTGACCTCTCTATCAGCAATCCTTCTTGGTTTTTTTTTTGCTGGTACATTGCTAGGTATGCATGGCTACATCTACATCTATATTTGCAAACTTGCGGCCTCTYCTGCCTGCAGGAGTGTACAAGGGAGGGCCAGGTGATGCTGAGGTTGCTCGCCTAACCCAGAGGGCACAAGAAGCTTGTGTGCTTGTGGGGACACTAGCCTACCTGTGGTAGTTCTGCTTTCTCTTTCTTTCTTTTCTTTCCCCGTAAGCCTATCCCATGACTACCATCGACCTGAGAAGATGGCTCAGAGCCTTTTCCAAAACAGTCACGATGTGAAATGCGGGCCGGATGCCCCCAGGCCCAGTGAAATGGATAGGCAAGCTGGAGTCCAGGCTGCTGGTGGTTTAGGGAGGTGGAGGTAGATGTGGTGCCCAGGAACACAGCCTTGTATGAACACTGTCACGTTGAGGATAATGAAGCTCTTGGGTCTCTGCTGGTAACGTTTGTCACCTCTGCACATTTCCCTTGGGGGTGCTGTGTTGGGTTGARCTGATAAAGTAATTTCTCTTTGTAAGAAAGCTATCTTTTATTCTGCATATAACATTAGTTGCTTCCATATAGCATAGGACTTAGACTGTTTTTAAGAATAATTGGTTTTGAATTACTTCATATGCAGAAATTCTCACTCACTGTACTTAATGATACGCACTGTTCTAAGACACTGAACATCAGATTCTTTCTGCTACTCCTTTCTTCCTGTTCCCTGTAACGTTTTTCATGCTAGTCCTTTGGACTAATGTTGCTTGAATAATTTAGAAAGAAGTCTGATGAGAACTGATGGAAATCTCTGTTTTTTCTCATAGTCTTTGCGACCTTCCAGGTTATTTTGTCTTGAACTATTCTGTGTTTCGAAGGTTTTTCTTTCCTGCCCCCTCCATTATTGTCCATAGTTTAGTGTTAATCCCACTCCCTACCCGTCTTCCTTCTCACACTCTCACAAGAACTTAAAAAGAATTTTAGGATAGAATAAAGGCAGGAAAGGAAAAGAGGAAAAAAGCCAAGAACTTCTTAAAACTTTGATCATTTTATCCTGTTTCCGCCTCATGACTTTGTATTGTTTTTCCTCTAAAGCCTTTTGAAATGATAGAATGATAGGAATGATACAATGGAAGTTCTCTTTTTATTTATAGCTATTTGCTTTTTCCCAAGTCTTACCAAACTGCTCAAATATTATTCCCTACAGCAATGCAGTAATAAATTTACAGGTTTCTTGAGCACCTACCAGGTGGAAATCTCATTTTACTTGAATGAAATAACAAAAGGTCCTGAAGCAGCAGGTCAGTGTTTTCTCCTGACACGAGCTGGGAGGCAAGCACACAGGATGCAAACTAAACCTCCCAGTTCTCACTCTGCTGAACAGCCCCATCTCGCAAGCTTTTCTTCCCTGGCAGCCTTTCGAGCGTGATTGCTGCGGGGCCACAGTGCCGGGCTGCGGCTGGCAAGCGTCCCCGCGGSGCTGCGTGCCTCCTGCCGAAATGGCCTTGTCTCTACCCCGGGCCTGACCTGCCAAGAGTGCCTGGTGGCCRTGGAGAGCCTGGTGGCCATGGAGAGCCTGGTGGCCATGGAGAGCCTCCCCTTGCTGGGGAGGGCAAGGGGAGGGAGGTGAGCCGAGGAGCTGCGTGGTAGCAATGCCCCTGCTCTTCGGGGCCCCTCAGGCAAGAGCTGTCAGTCCTCCTCTCGCCGTGCGTGTATTCGGGTTGGAGAAGGGCTTGTGCTGGGCCTTATGTAACCCGTGTGACGTCTTTGGCAAGCAAAGAGCTGAGCGGTGCTTTCCGATTTTCTGCAGTTCGGTCCCACGCTTTGTCCGTGYTCATCGCTGTTCCTTTCATTACCATCCAAGTCTGTAGCTTAATTCCCTGCTGCAGTATTTCTAGTTTAGTCTTGACTTTGTTTTCCCCTGTGTGCATGAATCAGTGGCTTTGTAGAGGCGCTGAGGCTCTTACTACAGTTGTCTGAAAGCTTGAAGGATTATCCTTGTTACAGCTGGGTAAATTTTTAGTTATGAATGAGCTGAGCARTACGCCTTTGCCCCCCACGTATGTGCTAGGTCCTGTGTAATGCTGCTCCCCGTATCAGCTCCAGCACAGCCTTTTGTTGGTGATAGCTTTCAAAAGATTTAAGCACACATCTGCCTCTTGGCAATTGTCCGGGCCCCTGGGAAARCCTTTTGAAAACAACAGATTCAGGAACATGTCTTCATCTTACCCTCTCTGATACTTGACTTCCCAGCTGTAACTTTTGCCTAAGTTATCCTTTGAAGTTTTTGAACCTGAATGTTCTGTAAATTTCTGGTTTTGGGGGTTTATTTCCTGGGTTTTTCTTCCTTTATCACCAAGATGATTCATACAGATTGATATGCAAACAAGACCTGATTGAGTATAAACTAACACTACTGCTTTATTTAATAGACATTTTAAAGGATCAGTGGCTATTTGTAATGGAAAGAGGATTTTCTGTCTTCTTTTTTTAGAGAAGGTAATCCATAATGAGGATTTGCTTACAGAAAAGAACTAGTGTTAGCATAATTAACCTTGCTTGGAATTTTAACTTACTATACTTAGACGCTATCTGTTTTTCATCCAAAATGTTTCTTCAATTAATAGCCTTGACCTCTACATATCTGCAGGTTAAGGGAAGGGAAAAAGTGCCACTACCAATATTAAGAAATTTAAAAGAAGCCTGGATCCATCTTCTGGAGGAGGAACAGAGTAACTTCTGTGCTTGCCTGCTTTGAAACCCGCGGAGGAACGCAGGCTGAAGCTCGCGAGGTCGGGGAGCTTGTGCAGTCACTGGGTATTTCAGCTGCAGCCGGGGCTGGCGCTGAGCCACTTGCTGAAAGATTTTACAGATGTGAACTGTGCAGGACTGTTGTTTTAGGCAGCCAGTGTGAAACAGGAAATGACCTGGATGAAGCAGGCTGTTAACGAAGAAAGATGCGAGTTAGTCGCACCTCTGGGCGATGGCTGGAGGCGCGTCCTTCGGAGAGTTAGCCTTATATTGTTCAGGTTTAGCAGATCGTCACATCTGGAGTTCACATACGATACCGCCGAGTCTGTGCTAGAAACCTTTGCAAGCTGCCCTAAGTGTAACTTGAGCCCGGCTGAGGGAAGCTGGGTGAAGTCATGGCGTTTCGGTAATGGATAGAGAAGTCTTTCCGTGGGCCAAGATATTACTGTCAAGTGGATAACTTTTTAAAGACATGTCTGCGTGTATCATCTTTTACTCATAGTATAGTGAAAGTCGCACTATGATACTACTACTAGTAGTACTACTTTGGTTGTAYAGGCTTGACATAATTGTTTAACAGACTCTGAAAATACTGTTGTGCATGTGTAAATGCTTCAGCATGCAAGAGGGAAATGCAGTTTTTATGTGTAGCAACTTATAGAATATGGATTAAAACATAGCAGTCCAATCAATATAAAAATATGTAAAGTATAGTGATTAATTGTTTTTTATACTGTCAAGTACATAGAGGTGCTTGAGGTAATTTATGTTAATAAATGCAGCATGCCCYTTTTTCCCAACAGGAGAGGGCTATAATACACTTGATGTGCAATTAGCTAAAAGTGCGAACATCTGGAACACAGTTTCTTTCTGACAGAAAGATATAGCATAAACAAAACAAAGAGACCATCTTCCTGCAAGATAGGTGTATGTCTCTGGTAGAGTGACAAAATTGAGAAATCCATCAGAAGTAATTAATATAGCATAAYGCAATCCTCTGCAAGATGATTTATATCATGTCAGAGATAACCCTGAGCTGGATTACAAGCTAGTGTTCATTGGGAAATAGRCAGGAGGTGTTTGTATGTCACAGTTTAAATACAAAACGTGTGTTTTAGTTRGGAAATTTCTGTGAATATTTTGAAACACTACACTTGTTTTAAATCACGTTGAAGTAAAAATGTAGTTTTGCTATAGGCTTTTTCACTGTTTTGCATTTTCATTTTAAACAGCGTATCTTCCTTTGCAGTCAGTTCCTGGCAGTATCTCTAGAAGACCTACTGAGCTGGTGGAATCTTTTTCTTTGGGAGCATTTAGAGTGCAGGACGGATAGTCCTCCTTACCTTTGCTCATCAGTATTTTCGTAATAAGAAAAGCTACTAGCAATGAGAGGGACAAGGACATAAAAGTGATGATCTTGTGTATAAGGTGATATACAGTGTATATAAAGTGTATACCATTGCTGTAATTTACAGATTGTGGGACTGGATTTGCAGGTCTGGTACAGTCTCTTGTGTGATCCATTTGCATTCCCCTCTGTTGCAGCATTTAAGCTGATCCAACTGTATGGTTTTAATATCCATTTTGTTTGCCTTTTTTTTTTCTTTTCCTAAAAGTTAAAATTCCCATTTAAAATATATTCTGACTAAAAGTTCAGAATATTCACTTGCAAAATAGGAAGACTAGTTAAGCTACCTGCTTAACAGGAAAATACTTAAGTTTTATGACTTTTCAGTAATTCAAGGTAAACTGGGTATGTCCTACTCCATCCATGTAAATTAAACGGAATTTAAAAAAATAACTTAAACACTTGGCTGTGCTTTCTTTATTCCAGCCTTATGGATGCTTCAAGACTTCAGTAACTACTTTTCTAGAAGACGTCATATACTACTTTCTCCTACTGTAAGGCTTCAGTTGGCTGAAGTGTCTGATGGTTAGCTGTGTGCCCCCATTGGTTTTTTGTTGCTTGGCCTCTGTTCCTGAATTCAATTCATTTCCTGAGATATAGGGCCCCACAATGCTAGGTTCTGCTCACCATGATGGCAGCTGTTCAAACTTGGTTTATTATAAATGGTGTTACCTATAATGTATATTTTTGGAACAATGGCAATCAATTACAGTTATGTCTTGTTAAATAGCTTGAGGAAATGTAACCTGTGTGGCATTAACTCAGAAGCCTTACTGATAAGGTTTCTGTTTTATGAGCACTATACAAGTACACTGTGAAGACAGCAGTGAATTAAACATTTTTAGTTTACAACTTACTTTTATTTGACATTCATTTTTATTAACTTGTTTTATGCACTTTCTGCAGGGAAAAGTGTTGTGGTCCAAATGCATTACAAGCCACTTTAAACAGTATTATTTGTCCAAAATCCTTATGTAGTCTGAATTCACCAATGTCCTTAATCTTTTCTTGGTGGAGTTTTTTGAGTTTTTTTTATTTTTTCCTTTATGCATTCTCAGGCGAGAACAGCTCTTAATTCTTAGAACTGATCGGGCCCCATCTTGGCAAATTTCTTCCAACTGTATGAAAGAAATAACACACTTGCATCTTTTTTATCTTGTGGGATTTTACCCACATCAAGGGGCCCTGTATGTCAGCATAGTTTCATGTCTCTGATGTTCAAAGGAAAATGCAGTTAATCAAATCCCAGACTTCTGACTTGGATCTACTGTGTTTGATTTCCATCAATATTCATGGTTATATCATTCCATTGGCATGATACTTCCTATTGCTATTGCATATTTTCCCAATATTCAGGAACTGCAGTGCCAAGGGAGATGAGGTTTCACTAGGGTACCCTAAATTAGAAAACAAATAGGGGAAACTATTTCTCACTGGCATTGCAACTGTGAGAATTAAATAAAATAGTAATAATTGGTTTAAGTTTTGTAAGAACAAGGTAGATGAAACCTGTATTATTTTATTAGCTGATTATGAGGTTTAGTAAYTTTTGTCAAGACAATTGTGGGTATGATTTTGTAGATCTAAGTGAAATGATTTAAGAAGCTGGTACCTCCTTGGGCAGTGAATGTTGTGACCCCACTGTTGGGATGCTGGGACTGCACTTAGCTGTCAGGATAGACTAAAAAGGCAGATTCCAGCATATTTTGTTATCTACCAAATATAGAGATAGTTCTTGGATTTTTACACTTTTTTTAGAATTCTAACATGAGCATTTTTAAGAAGTTTTACTGAGCTTTCAAAGTATAGTACTGCAGTAAGCAGACACAGAGGTGGATGCATTTATGCTGATTCAAAATCTGTTCCTTGTGTTTGCGATATTGTAGACCAGCATACATGTTTACTGTTTTTTCTCATGAATATTTTCCTCTTGCAGAGCAATAGTTTTGTGTGCTGGAACTTCTGATTCAGTCGCTTAGCGTTTCCTTAGTTTACATCTAACATGTCAGTCCATATATGCATAACAAGACATCTGAAATTCCTGGAGTGACTGGAGAGTTAAGGTATGGCCCACATAAACAAACATGCTGCCTCTTCAGTCTCACGGCTATAAGTCATTTTGCCAGTTGTCTTATCTACCATCTGAACTCACTTGCTCTTTATAGCATATGTTGCCTGAACAAGGGCTAGTATTCATGGCCAGAAATTGAAGCTGACGATTTGTGAGGAGGAGCAAGACAAACCAGGAAAAGTCACTGTAATTTGCTGTATTTGACAATACTGCATTTGAAATAAGTATTCTGCAGCATGATGATGTGGATGATAAATGACTGTTTGCGGCATTGTGCTGCATAATCTTGATGAGCAGACACATTACTGGGAATTTGTATCCTTAGGCCAAACTATGCTAAGGAGAACACAGTTGCTGAATGAATGTGCTCCAGACAGTCAAGTCTTTTCATAAGTAACTTGAAGGGGTACTAAAACTGCTGACAAAAACAAAGTGATAAAGTAACTGCTGTGTCTCAGTGTTTGCATTGGATGGGTGTGTCTAGAAGAGTTACTTCCAAAATTGTCTGAAGGTGGGATTAATTACTGCTGTTATACTAACTGATTTCATCATGGAAAAGCTAATAATACGAATTCACAGCCAAGTCACCTGGAGTCATTACTGCAAACGGGAGATAACTTATATTAGAAGTTGCCATGAATAATGGTACAGTGCTGTTGGAACCTAGCAATAGTCCGTCCTTTTTCTGCTCCTTTTGACACTGAGCCATACTTGGTGTAAAGTCACTTTTATTGGCAAGCATTATCAGTATTGTTCAGTCCATCACAATTTTTTAAATTATTATTTTTATTAATATTAGTAGGGTTGTTTTAATTCTGGTATAGCTAAGAAACACTATTACTTGTGAAAGTATCTGGGTCAATGTTTTCAGCATGTGCCCATTGATCCTTGTTGATTTGGAAAGAGCAGCTTCATTTATCAAGTCAGTTTATCAGCTCAACCCCTTGGTGTTAAGCTGGAAAAGTTTTCCAGAGTTACTGCTATTAGCTTTCAATCTCAAAGGTCCACACTAACTTGAAAGTGGGAAATTTTCTGCCCCTGCTGAGGAGATTGGTTACTAGATCTTTTGGAGGAGGCTGAGGATGTGCTCCTCAGGGCAACGGAGGGAGTATATCTGTTGCTCTGGCTGCCAGCTCTGAAGGTTAATCAGTTATGCCTCGAAGTTACTCGAGACCGGAGTCTGTATGGCCCACATGATGCTTTCTTGAGCAAAGCAGTTTTGTTGTGTTGTTGTTTTATAAGGTATATTGAGAATATTCTTTGCATCTAAATAAAACAACAGAAAAAATGTTAATTTTATGACAGCTTTTTTCTTGTCTCCCGATTTAGTAAAGATGCAAGAAATTTAACTAGAAATGTTAGATTCTTCCCCAAATCTCTAACTGATTAGGTCCTTGAATCACAGGGCTAAAACCTGCCTGCAGCCACATGTTTTTTGCAATGCTCACAACAAAAATCTATTCCTTGCTTGTGGCTGGACAAATACTCATTGAACCTTTACTACTTTGGCTCATTAGAATACCTTTCATTAGAGTACATTAGAGTACCTTTCTCCCTTTAAAAAAGAGAAACCCTAAATCTATCATGTCACCTTTAATTTTTGCTAGAAGAAAACATTAATAGAGAAAGCCAGTGTTTTTTTTCCTGTAGGAAATACTGGAACATACAAAAAATTGAATAATGTTAGCACTTTCAGGGGTAATAAATATATTAACACTTCTTCATTGTCAATAACAAAACATACCTGTTCAGGCATATCACAGCCTGTGAGCCCCAGAGGGCCCTTCCTGGGAGGATTCAGTATATTAAGTGTGGATAGACTTATACTGGTAGCCACTATTTTTTTCCATTAAATGTATATGTCTGCTTTCCCTTTGCTTCCTTCATATTTCATTGGGATAAAGACCAAAAATGGTATTAACTTCAGGAAGCTTTAAGAAAAAAAAAAAAAAAAAAGAAAGAAAGAAAGAAAAAAAGCTCTATTGGAAACATGCACTTTAAAAACATCTTTGTTGCTGTGTCATATATGCCCAGGTCATGTGAATGAATACATTGAAGCAAGATTTCCCACTCAGGCAGAGATTTATGTAACAGATACCTGTCGGAATTAATGACAGAAATGTCTGGAAGCTGACTGAGCACAGCTTTAGCATAGTTTTTCATTATGACGCAGTGTCACTTAAACCGAGTTTTGCTCTTTTTTTCTTTGTATGTTTTCTGCGTGCAACAATTGCTGAACTTCAGAGCGGCCTCTTTCTTCCTGTAAGAAGAATCTGTTAAAGTTCTGGCAGTTAGGAATGTATTTCTTCTTTACTCAGGTTGTTGCTTCCGATTTTTCACTAGCTAACAGGCTGAACTGGAGAGAAGAGAATACATGTTTAAATACTACAGGACAGAGGAGTAGCTCTCACTACTTAGTATTATCACAGGTTATTGGAATCAAAGTCTTGGCACCTTATTGTGCTGAGCTCTCTGTAACTTCACAGCAAAAGGATAGTTTCAACCTTAGCTTTCAATTCAAGTATAAGCCAGGATGCAGAAAAATATTGAAGCACAATGAAATGTCATCAACRTAGGCAATACTCTTGGTATCCTAATAGTCAAAATTCAGAGGAAAAKTTTTGCTCTACTGTGGCAAAGGAGAGTTTTAAAGAAAGAATTAAAGAACAACCCAACAGCAGTGGGGTTGGGGAAATTCTTCTGATATAAAAAGAAAAGAGAAACCACCAAGTCACCTGCACAGAATTGTAACAAGAATGGAAAGGAGACTGCTGTCATGGTTAGTTAGGAACCTCTGGTTTGATGAAAAACAGCTGCAAAAAGACAGATCACAAACCAAAAGGAGCAGGCTTAGATAATCATCTTGCAGCCACATTCTGAGTGAACATGAACAGAGAAGGGCGGAATTACTGCAATATCTTTTTTTTTCCTTTTTTGCCTTGCTTGACAGTCAAGACTGTATGAGTTTTTGAAGATACCAGCTGTATGTTGGAGGTGTTAGGCAAAATGACTTTGGAAGATTTGGATATCCTTTGTGTTTGCATACAGTGAAAATTTGGGAATGAATGGGAATGGAGGAGAAAAGGAAACATAGATGATCTCTTTTCCCATTTCTTTAAAAAAAATGGTAGGAATTATTTCCTAAAAAATTCCCTGAAATTATATTACATGRGAGAAGTAGAGAAGGAGGAAAGGCACTCTAGTATATACGTGTGCTATAACCAGAAGGCTTGAAGGGGAAGAASGCAGGTGAGAGAGTGAGTGCCTTGGCCTTTGCCTGAAGGGAGAAACAGTGAGACCAAGGTCCTGTAGGTGGGAGAGAGGGAGTCTGTGCTGCTTTTGGGAGTCTGTGCTGGTTTTGGCATATGCATGTTGACAATCTGAGTTGTAAGAGCTGACACTGTTGAAAAATGGAGTTGAGGAAACAGCAGGTTTGTGTTTATACTTTCAAATCTCAAAAGTCCAAAAGGTGTGRAAAGATTTTTCAAAACTTTGCGCTTTCAAACCAAGACTTCCTATTTATAAAGGAAGATATGCCTAGAAAAGATCAGAGTTCCTTCTTTCTAAGCTGCTTTATCACCAACAGGYTCCACCCCACAGACATGCACAGATTTTTGAATACCTTGCAACTCCTTAGAGRTATATAACAACTTCTGACTCTCCTTCATTTTCCCATCATCTATCTTTCATCACCTGATGATGTAACTTTACATCTTCAACTGACTGAGACTTGCAAGAATCATTGCCAGAATCTTAAGTTGCTCCTTCCAGGTCTGATSTATTAAAACTATTTCTCTTAGCTCCTTGAGATCACGTGASTAGAACATAATTTGTGATGACTCTCTAGTGTCATCTGTTGATTGAATAAATACTTTCTGTTCTCCAGTCAAGACAGTGATTGAGATTGATCTAAATCAAAGACCTGCTCCCAAACAGCAGAAGTTTTTGTTCTAAAATGCACCCTCTTATGTCATGACTAGGTTTACATACAGGGGTGCTGAAGCAATACATGAAGTCAGGCTGTCTATTTCTYGGCACCATTAGATATGAATCTGGAAATGAGGTGAAAGAAGTGGAGGAATGCACTTCTAACAAGAGAAAATAAATGCAAATTAAACAAAATCTTGGAGATGTTATCTTCCACTCACATATGATACAATTAGTAGTCTATTTGAGCCCCTAGTTACTCTGCTGAATAATTGCTTTTACTTATAGAAGATGTTGAGAAATATGGATTATTAGTCATGTGATCCAAATTATCTCTTTTTTTTTTCTCCCCTCCCCATGAGCTACAGTTCCCTTGTTGAAGGCATGAGTGCTTGTAATAAAAGATCCAGTCCTGCCCTGTCCTCCTTGTTAATACTTGGAAAATACGTTTGTCCTCTTTTAAGCAGAAATAACATTGCTATACTTACAGGATTCTTTTTGACTAGTGTCAGCCAACACTAAACATACAGTAATATTAAAAAAGTGCCTGCTGCGCATCAAAGTCTTTCAATAGCCTTATCCCTTTAGATGAACTGGTGACCCTCATTGCTTTACTCGCATTGCATTCATTACAGGCCTGCTGTGTGTGACAGGGAGTGTATAGAGGCGGTCTCCGTAAAACACACGTGTGATGATGTGGTACGCTCTCACTGAAGAGGGTACTGCCATTTTTAACGGGTGGAGGTCACTCAGTTGTGTTGGCTGCCCTCACGGAGATGTGGAAGTGAAGTACTTGCACTCTTTGCTTTCAGTGAGAATTAACAGCCCTGTGGGACTTTTTGGTTCTGCTGGAATCAGCTGTTAGGGTGAACTGTGCTGCATATGTGGCTGGGCTCCTGCTGTATCTCAGGTCCWACTGAGATCTTCATCCCTGTTTTTCTCAGAATAAACATGTTGGCAATAAGGAATTAACTGGAATTCATTCAGAGATAATCATGGCTTACATGTTGTTTCGTTCAACACTAGCATTTTATTTTTGAGGAAAAAATATCCAAGGCTTAATTTGAATATTGCTATGAATAAAGCAGAAATATAATTTTGTCACCCCAAACCTCAACTAGATAAGATATTATAATAAACCATAATGATTTCAAGAGTTTTCCTTTCAAATTGAAGGAACTTAAAGTATTGTCAAGAGACTAATCTGCTTGTCAAAAATAAACACAAAAGGGGCCCTAACTAAAAGATAATAGAGGGAAAAATACTCTCTTGATCTGTTTACTTTATTTGCCAGTACTTCTTATGTCATCTGTTTCACCATTTCTCCTGGAGTCAGGCGGCTGCCTCTACTGTTGGTAAAATAAACATTTCTGCTTCCTATTGATCTGTGAAAGATCTATGTAATCACATTTTTTAAAACRATAACAAGAAGGCTAAAAGGTGTAAGCATCACCTGAAGCCACTCCTGACACAAGAGCCCCTGAAGAATCCTCCTTGATTACAATTTTTTAAGACAAAAATAACATGTATTCTGAGATTTGTTTCACAAACACAAGATCAGAACTATACATTTTTCTTAAGTGTTTTTGAGTCTTCCCTTTTGCTTTCAARTGGCTGTTATCGCAGATCCCTTTCTACTGTGTTTTTAGGAGATCCTCAGCCTTCCCTGCTTTATTTTACATTGTCATCACACAACTACAGGATTGTCACACTTGTAAGCATTCCCATGCCTCTACCTCTNTTTTTTTTTTTTTTTTTTTCCTTTTTAAAAAAGTTTCTCTATCCTTTATGGAATTTGTACCAAGTAATCTATTTTTGTTTGATATTAATGCCTCTTTAAACTCACTGAAAGTATGAGATAGGATTTTTGAATACTTTTCTTAAATGCTGAGTCAGCATCTTGCTTCTATCCATTTTAGAGTTCCCTTTTTCCTATGGCATTTGCTGTCCTGAGTCTCAGACATGCTTTGAAGATAACATTATGGAACGGGAAGCCCAGCATTTTTAGTTTTTTGTTTCCTCTCATTGTTTTCTGTGCTTGACAACATTTTTCCTTCAGCCTATGAAGCTCCCTGAATAGTGTCTTGGCATCTCCTAATGAAGTCTTACTGCTTCAGTAGCTTCATTCATTTGCAATCCTTCTCATTTTTGTTAAATGAGATTAGTAATTCTTACTTCTATTTTCTTTATCAATGCATATTTTTCTTCATTTTTTAAAGATTTTTTTTACACTAACATGTTTTGTATTAATCAGTTGGCTTGTCTGGTTAAACATTAGTCATTCAGAAACTGTTCCRTTAGCTTTAGTCTAAGTTACAACTTTAAAAGAGGTATAAAGGAAGAAATATGCTCCTTCTTGACATGTACTTTTCTTTGGGTATTCTGAAAAGCATATTTTTGAGCACTTGAGTGTGGAATTAAGTATCACCTTCATTAATTTATTCTTTGTTTCTACTCTAATCTAGCAAGTAGATTCTGGGTGGTCTGGTATAAAAATCACTTTTGTTTCTGAGCACAAGTGCCAGAAGTTGTTATATTCAGGAGCATAGGTTAGACCTAGGTTTATGAGTGAAAACTGCATAGCCAGTTTAATGCTTTTCTTTTGTCGTTTTAGTTTGGACTGAATACTTACAGCTCAAATGTCAGTTCAACCAGAACAGGACAGGAATTGCTACTTGAAATTAAATATTTTTTTCTGGAATTGCTTAATCTTTGTAAGCTTTAGAGAACAGGTCCCATAGTGAGTTGTTACAGCTTTAGCTGGAAACCTCTGTTTCATGGTACACTGGCTGGGTTTCTTCAGAGAGGCTTATTTGTTTTGTGTTCGTTTGTACATATATGTGTCTTCAAACTTAATTAACTTGCACCTCATTACGAGAACAAAAGATCAAAATACATTTTTACTAGATATCATCAAAATCTAATAACTCCTGCAGCAAATGAAAGATGATTACTCAAAAGGTTTTAATCCATAGTTTTTGCTATGACTTGTTTTAGCTTCATGATGTAAATCTAAGCTGGTCTCTTTTTCTTCCTCAGTGCTGGCACTTGTCTGTATTTTGTTTATATTTAATGAATTTAGCAATTTAGAAATGCCTTTTGTGTCTTTCCTTGAAAACCTTTTATTCTACTGCTCCCAGGAAACAGAATTGACACTATTAACTGTGATTCTACAGTAATGTATGAATTCAGAGATTCAAGTCCCCATTTTCTTTCTTCATATCCACCAGATCATATTTTACATACTTTGAAGATGAAAGATTTACATTCACAAATGATAATTTCAGTAGTTTTCAGAATGAAGATAGATAACTATATGATGATGGATACTGTGATTAAACTTGCGCTGTCTCTTACTCTATTAATATATTGAATATTGTATTGAATGGAAAATTGTCAGTTTGTTTATTGCTTGTCATTAGTGAAATATGCACTTGGATATTAAGTCTTTTGAGAAGGTAATTAAAGGAATTATTGGAGACACATTGAAGCATGTTTAAAGAACAGAACAAACCCTCTTCTCCTGCCTAAAGGTGTATGTTTATTTTAAGAAGTTAGGGTGTTTTGGAATTCRTGTGTATATTGTTTATTGGATATCATATTTGTTGTAAGTGCTGGCACAGAAGTCCTAGCAGTGTGTGCCAAGGTCTCAAGTGATCCAGCAAGGTCAGTGCGGATGCTACCACGAGGCTACAGAGCAGTGCGTGTGTAAAGGCCAGCTTTTAGTGGAGGGCTGTATCTCTAGCAGTACCAGAGCAGCATCTCCACGTCCATGGGGACCTGCTGGAGCCCCGGCAAGATCCGTTGCTTAATTTCTCTTGCCTAAGCCCTCTGCCGTTCCTCTACTCTCAGGACAACTGCCACATCCAGCGTAAGGTCTGTGGATAATGAAGAATGAGAAATGAGGGAAGGTTATAGTGAAGGAAGTCTTTGCTTTAATTTGGAGAACAGAAGCCCTTTACTGCTGTCGAGGGTGGACTGCCTCCGGGGAGTTAGATACTCCTCGCTCCTAACCAAGAAAGCTGCATGTGGGGGATGTGTGCAGTTCTTCAGTAAAACGTCAGGATTTTTTCCTTTAAACCTCACTCTGGTATTTTAATTAAGGTATTTATACTCAAAGTAGTGAAATCTTCAGTTCAATTATTGCATAGGAAGTCACAATAGATTCTCTTCAAATAGTTATGTAGAGTGAACCTATATATCCTTTACATTTGCCTAAGATGTAATTTTTAGGGGTGTGTTGGCATCTGTATTCTACAAAGTCTTTTTTTTCAAGAAAAACCTAGTACTATATGTGTTCGGACTTAAGTGTTTCTCATTTTCAGTTTTTTTGGGGGGTGAGGAGGTAAGAGGGAGGGACTGAGAGCAAATAAATGATATTGGTTCTCTTGGTGACACAGTAGGACATGGTGAAGCTGGCAGGTTTGGTTTCCGGTTTTGGGAAGTTAACTGAATACAAAAATTGGGTTGAGGACTCTCGAGACAACATGGAAATTCTCTGCTGGCTCAGCTTCTAGCTTAATACTTTATAAGCAGCATGCTAACTATTTATGTATCTCAAACTCAGTTTGTAATCTGAGATGATTTAGAAAACTGGACATGCTGTACACATTCTTTATACTTTGTTTTGCAACTTAATACAGTGCAATGAATAGATTGACAATTCAGATTTCTAAAAGTTGACTTTCATTCAAATCTAAAATAACACTCAACACAAGTGGAAGCAAAACAGTATTACTTTTCCCATATCTAGTGTAACTCGGTTTACTCCTTGAGCAGTGTTTCTAATGGAAACACATTATTGTGTAGTAGGCCAGGTAATCCATTAGAGGGCAATATAATATTGCTCTGTTGCTTGGAAAAAAGTCATCAAAGAGAGAAAAAGAGACTGAGTCATGCATAGGAAAAACAGGTACAATGGTTTTGATAACAAGGTTGAACTTGGTTTTCTGTTCTAAACTAAGAATTGTTTTAATTACAAGATACATGTTAGATCATCAGTGGAACAAAGAAAAACTTCATTTGTTCTTGTTATGATGTTTGAGTAAATACAATGGATTTTTGTTATAATAGCACTTTCTTCAAAACTGTCTAGATGAGAGAAATGATCACAGGATTTGGGAAAAACAAATTCCACCATCTCAGTCTCAAGTGTGTTTACCATCTGGTTATGGCCAGGTTGCTGAGGCAAGAATTTTCTAACTTCTTAGAGAAAAGTTAAGCATGTGAATTCTTTTCAAAAAACTAAATTAGGGCAGAATTGCTGAAGTCAGAGTGCTTAATATGTGCTTTTAAGAACCCAGCTTTTTAATACCATTATTTTAAGATCTTTCTCTGTAGCTTGTCTGGTTTTAGAAAGGTAGAAGGAATCTCAGAAGAAATCTCAGAAGGAAGTTTCCAATTTTAACTTTTAAATTAAATACTATCTTGAAAACGATGCTGTAAATGTAATGTCACTGCCTACACTATGGAAGTAGGGCATGTTTTTTAAACATCATATGTTTTGATCTTGCAGCAATTGCCTAACTGCTKGAAGTATGAGAAGATGTGCCAGCAAAAACATTGCTTTATATTTGCTTTGTTTCATAAGCATGTGTTAGCAACCACTGCTGAAAAGAGAACACTCAGCTAGATTAAATTTTGGTGTGATATGATAAGGTGATTCTTATGCTGAGTTAGGYGAACAAACTCTATATTTCATATTTTTTTCAGGAATCTATGTTTTTGTTCCTTGACAGATAGGAAAGCAGCTTATTTAATTGAAGTCAGAGTATTAGGAAGGAATCCTATAAAGGGTTCAAAAGTACAGATTTAATTACCAGACTTCAAAGACAGTTCTGCAGAGGTTTTAGGTTGATAAAGTTTTCTAAGTGTGAATGTGTACCTTTAAAGTARTTCGCAAGATATCCATTATGAAGGAGAAGGCCATGAAGAAAGCATGGCATTCMTAATGAAGCACTATTCAAATATAATTATAATTTTGCATTTTAAGAAAATCTATTCTAAGTTAATAAGCTTAGTCAATTCATGCATTATTGCTTAACACATCACTTTCATTTTGAAAATTGAGAAAAAAAGACTCCATGAACCAAGAATCCTATGCTTGCAAACTTCAATTTAGTAATAAAACACCCYAGACTTTTCTTTACAAATACAAAATAAATTGGTAATAATGATTACTGTAAGATGACGTGTACTGTAATGTTAGTTTCTGCAACAAGCAGTGCTTATTCCCTACAGAGTTAGACAGCAGAGCTTTTTCATTTTGCTCTGAAGAACTGAAGTGGAAGTAGGGCTTCCATCCAAATCTCATACTTGAATGATCCAGTCTTTATTAATTGTASACAGATGAGGAACTCTAGGTTTGGTTTTTGTGTTTAGTTTTTGAATTTTCAGAGCTGTACWGAGCCAGCGTATATAAATAGTCCTAAAGCTATTCACTTTCTCATCGGTGCTATTTTTGTCAGTGGCCTCTGGTTAGTACTGRTTCCACTATGAAAATGTTTGCATGTGTTTCGCAGAGGGCCTTTAYGCTCTGGATATGAGAAAGGAACGTGTAGGTCTAGTGTGTTGCTTTGAAAATGTGGTTAGGAACTACTACCACGCTTAAAGGTAAAAGGCATTTACCTGAGAACTTCGTCCTAGTACTTTTCTTTTCTGGACATGTGCTCCACGATACTGACTTGTTTGTTTTGTTTTGTTTACTTCAAAATCTAGTGGTATTCAAAAGGTAGTCAAGAGGAAAAAACTATTAAAGCAAACTCCTTTGCTTTGCTTTTCTGCTTTTTGAGAGACAAATAGTTGCRAGTCCTTCAGGATGGCAGTGCATTTCCCTCCCCTTTGTGGGACCGGTTCTCCGATGCTTTCTTGTCAGCTTCCTGCTAGACGGTCTGGCAAACTGATCTGGCTGCAGGTGGGTCTGCCGTGTGCGAAAGTGTGTGTCTGAGGCACAGCTTGGCTTCCTGGAAGTCTGGGTGAGGAAATGGTCCCTCACAGCACAGCCCGAAGAGCGGGGATTCGAACCACGCGCAGGGGAGCAGGACTCCGAGCTGCAGGGCTGAGGGTCGCTTGCAGGGGACGTTTTTTGAGCAGCTTCTTCTTAGATAGACTCATCACAGAAAAACAAAAAACAAAAACAAACAAACAAAAAATCTTAGTGCTTGTGTTCACAGAGAGATCCATAAAATACAGAATTTTGCCTTAGGTTTTGGGGAGTAATAAAAGAATTTTCAACAAAAGTGTGTACAGAGCCTGACTAGATTGGTACTTTTATACATTCTCAGTTTTCCTCATTTAGAGGAGGAAAATGCTTAGATTGGTACTTTTATACATTCTCAGTTTTCCTCATTTAGAGGAGGAAAATGCTTTCTGGGAGTTGATGTTCTGCCACTCAATTCTCTTTGCATTTCCTGATCATCTTCCTGCAGCTGCTAACACAGCTTGTTTTCCATCCCAATACTTAAAATTTACCACCAACTCTRCGGAAATTTCGTTGGTGGACAAGTATCTCCAAAGTGTTGAACTTACTGCATTCCCCCATCACAGAACACATCTCTGAAGAGAGGCTGGGGAGAAGCACTTCAAAAATCAGGAGAGCTTTGAAAGGTTCAATTGCTGTATAATTTTCCAATAATGACAGTATAGCCAAAAACTTTGTGCCTCACTGCAGTTGAATGTTTCAGACTGCTAAAATGAAAACAGGGTAATTTGCAGTTAGGAAGTCAGGCCTCAGAAAAATCAGTTTTCTGCGTGTTTCTTGTCTTCAGCAAGAAAAACTTGGTTAAAAGCGTGTAACTATTTAAGGTTACTCCAGGAAGGAAAACTCAAGGTGGTACCTATAGGCTTGTTAAAAGGTGGGACTAGMCATTTTTTATGTGATACTTTGAATCTCAGCTTATAAAGATCAACAACGTTAATAAAATTGCTCGGCTTTTACAGGGGAAAATGTGGCACTGCCAGTCAGCTGTCAGGCGTTTATAGTATGATTGATGAGCCATGTTTAAGTGATTGGAAGTAAAAATTTACTTTTGTAAAATATGTCAGTCATTTTTATGGCCCCTCTTCATTTTCGTGGGCCTGGGTAACCCTGTTGTGTGTTTTAGGGGCATTGTAACCACCACGTGGTTTGCCGGTGGAGTTGAAGTCCAAGGAGCAGAAGGCTGATCCCACCCTGCCGAATCTGCTAGATTTCTGYCTGATATAAATCAGAAGCGCTGGCGGAGTGGGGAACTCTGAAAACAGAGTTAGCTCAGCTGTTTCACTGTAATTCACCAGCTCACTCCATGGGAGCGATGATGTTTTGAGATAGCTAGAAGGAGTGATACTCATTTCATATCACGTTACCTACCCCAAAGTGGGTGGCCTCCTTGGCATGCTGCCGGGGCCACCCCTGTGACTGGGTTTTTGGAAAAAGTGACTTTTCTGTATGATGAAGACTGGGGAGAGGTGGTGGTGGGGGAATCTGCTGGTGAATGACTAGCTGCYGTTCTGATTGGATTGCTCATATTGGCATAGATGTTGATCATGTCTAATTGTTTTAGATAGCTCTGGTGGTAATCATTGCTTATAAAGCTTGGGAGAAAAGAAATACTATACGATACAAAGCCAAAGATCCATCACACAGGAAGGAATAGTTCTCATAGGAGAACACCTCCAGGTTATTATTTAAAGTAGGAAAAATTGTAATGTGTACAGCAGCAATATCTTTTCTCTACCTCTTCCCCATTCAGCTGTTCCCTTCCCTTCTTTCCTCAAAGCAACTAAGAAAAAAGGATGATTCCTGTGGAATGCTCCATGCTTTTTAAATTTAGCAAGCCTGATCCTCCTCCCCTCATGAACAAGGAGTGGGAAAATGCAAACTGTAGAGCTCAGCAGCTTTCAGAAAGGGCTCCCTGTCTACCCCAGTGCTTCACTTTGTCTCCACTGATACCAATAATGGAAAATACATGGGGAAAGGGATAGTTTTTCAAGTTTATGTGACCTAGGTCTACAGCAAGAAAACGTGAGTGTGCAACAAATGGTGACAACTTAGACAAAAATTAGTCGCTATCTGTGACAATTCATTATAGGGAATTTGTAGTTATTGGAGGAGGCAAAAGAAATTATGCTTCATGAACTACAGAGACACCATTAAGTCTTTTTACAGCTGAATTCCTACCTCTAATSTTCCTTTTGGATTATTGGAGGTCAYTAAAGAGAGTCAAGGTGATGTTTTCAGGATACTAACTTGTTAATGAATAAACCCCTCGGATAATCAGTTGATTGAAAATTTACCTCCTTGATCGCATTGAAAAGAAGAACACAATGTAAATGGAAAAAARTGGTTACTATATGCGCATCAGCTGCTACAGTGGAGGAAGACTATATTWATGCTACATCTACATTTTGCTGCTCTGTATGCTGCCTTCACCAAGACATTTGCAATCACAAGATCAAATGTTCTCTCTCTTTTTTTTAAGTTCATCTAAAATGGTACAATTTAAACACAGCAGAAGTTATTAACATTAATACTGTCCAGAGTAACCATGTGGTCTCTGTCTGTTTATGACAAATAAGTTTCATCAGTATTTCCATTGTAACTCAAAAACAAAAACAAACAAACAAAMAAAAGGGTTTTGCCTTTTGGGGATGGCTTCAGGAAGGAAAGTGCTACATAAAGGATTTCTTTTTGAAAGACTCACAGCAGAGGCTCTGGATTGCTGGCAGTTGTAGCTTGGAGGCATTTGAGTCTGGTCTCTACTCCTGACCATGCTGTTATCTATGTTCTGCCACGTATCCTAGGCTAAGTCTGGGCTTAGCCTTGGGCTAGCTAGTGTGTATCTCCTCCTCCCGTGAACACATAGATTTATGTAACACATATTGGAAAATCTTTCATTCTAAAATGATCTGTATCTTTGCCAACAGAAGGGGGAAAAAGAAAAAAGAATGACTTAGGTATTTTTTTCTTCTGAAGCCACCTCACAAGTTTTTTCATTTTTATCTAGGTCCATGTTAGTCCTAGTTTCTCTTACGTGGGCAGTTGTGTGAATGGAATGAAACTTATTTGTCTTCACTGAAAGTAAATTTTCAGTAAAAYGAGTGCTACCTTATCACTTGGCTTTAGGCACCTAGGAAACCTAGTTATCTGGTGATTGTCATAAAGCACCAGTACTGCAGGTCGGCAGAGGAGATAGATAAATATGTCTAAATATATGATTAGATAACTAAATAACAGGGCACTTTACTAGCACTTATCCTTTTCCCTGAATGGCCTAARATGTATTCCATTTTCTTTTACTGCTTGGAACTTTTACACATTCCTTTGGAGAATACTGCTTTTTTAATGACGAGTAATATGGAACAGAAAGTAAGAAAGCCAGATTTTGCATAACAGAATTATTTCAAGTCTGATTGCTTGGTAAGATGTACTGACATAAACAGACTTTGCTAAAACTGACTTTCTACTGTGTCTCAAACAGTACTTTAAAAATCAGCATCATTTAGTCATTGGCTTGTCTTATGAATAATTCATTCCTGTTATCAGTCAGCTGTATACAGCAATATGTTAATTTTTATATCATTTGCATCCACATTTCCAAAAGACAGCAAGATGTAAATTAAAATTAAGGATTCCAAACATATATTACAGTCAGTGTTGACACAAGCTRTTAACTGCATTATTAGGAGGCAATGTGGCAGTGCCAGCGGAGGTTACCTACCAATTACTTTGTCATCTCCAACAAAATTCTAGGTCACCCTATCCTCTAGGTGCTGTAGAGAAGAGTATATGTTTAGAAGGATCAAGCCAATGGACTGTGGAGTATGTGAAAAAGGTAGTAATGTATAACTGTTTTTTTCTCAGTGATGCTGGGAAACATTCCAAGCTTTTAGGCAGTTTACTCTGGCTTGTGTTTTAATTTCTCAGTTGAATAAATCAGTGAGTGGTCAGCATGTTTCTCAAATTTACTTCTATCCTGTTTGATCAAGTATTTGGTATCTTGCAGAGCCACAGAGAATRTCTGTGCTGTGTAAGTGACTTTGTAATTAGCATTAATGAATAACCTTAAAGACCTTTTTTTCTGAAATATTTTCATTGTCATTCTTCCCCCTTCTACAGTAGCAAGTAGAAAATAGACTGAATCCATTAAGCCTTCGCTTTAGCCAGTGGTTATAATTCAATAATAATTCAATTCAAAACCAGGAACCTTGGCAATCTTTCAGTAGCATTTGTTTAATTGGCTCTTGGGTACAACCACCACTAAAATAGCTAGAATGTTGTAAATGACTTCTCTGTGCTTCTGCGTAATTGGCTTCTCCTCTCTCAAACTTAAAGGCTTTTTAACCTGTTTTTTTGTATTTATGCTATGCCAATTAGAGCTCTACCCCTTTGGCCTTACATTTCCTTTTTCTCATTCCAAATCCACATCTGTTTTTTCACATTCTCATATAGTTTGACTCAAAATGCCAATCAGCTATGATTGATCACATTTACAGACTACAGCCTGGAACCCAATTCAGTGCTCACATGCATTTGCTGTTGTGATTAATGAACATAAATCAGGGGTGACAATTCACAGTTGCAGCTGGAATGCAGATAGTTACTGGAAATGCAGAATAGTAGGAAGGTCAGGCTTTACTGTCTCCTTTAGAGTTGCATCGGAAACAAATTTTCCTGTCCTCCAGTGAAACTTACTGTTATCATTTTAAATATATCTAAAATATGGAAATAAAGCACATGCCCTCAGCCCATTTTGCAGCTACATAAGATAACTCTATGTGAAGCACTGATTTTCATCTGCTTGCACTGCTAAGAAGATTTATAAGTACATTTAAAAGGTTATTTTAGGAACTTAGCTGYTTTTTCATCTTTGCTAAGGACTGTGAAAGGCTGAAGGTGAAATGACTATTTCCCTCCCACTATCTGAAAGTTAGTCAGTAATGCTGGGAGAAAACCGTGGAATATAATCTGATTTCCTTTTTAAGAAGGACTCTACTGGGTTTACTTTTCCTCTCGTGACTAACGTGGAATGATGGAATACTTAAGGCATCATTGTTCCAGGATTTTGTAGGCTGAAAGTCTCTGAAAGTCGTCTTAGACTAAAGACTGTAATCCATTACAATTTTTACAGCTGAGCTTTGTCTGCACWGCTCTCTTAACTAAGAATTTAAGCTCATTATTTTGTAGTAAGATTGTTTGCTTCCTGACACTATAACCTGATTTACAATGAATGCTATTAGTAGTCTGTTCATTCTTAATGAATATAATTAGGCTGAAGATGCATGAAACACAATTGACAAATGACATGTATTGATTTTAAGCCTGACCTGATTGACATACTAGAAGAATAACCAACTTGCCAATAATAGGCTATTTGTCTAGCAAAACAAGTGTTAAATCTTTGCAATTATTTGAAATTGCTTTAAAGGGTCACTGCTCTAAGTGCCTCTTAAAGCAGATCACTTACAAAAATCTATGCATCCCTTTATTGCTCATATGCACATTTGTAAACATATAAAGGAACTATTGCAGTACACAGGATAAGAGCAAGTGTAGTAGGAAACAGACATCCAGCATAAAAGCAGGAAATTCTCATTGAGTTCTAGCGCCATCCTCTTGGAAATACTTACTTTACCAATTCTGATATCCAAAATACGTTTGATACCAAAAGCTTTGAAGATCTTCTGTGTCTACTTTACATCTCAAATTTAGTTTCTCTCTACAAATTGCCTTGCTTTTAATATGCTAAAATAGTATTTATACAGAAAATGTATTTTATCTGTTATCTTGTTTTTTTTTCCACTTTTAACTCAGTAAGTATCATCAATTGAATCTAAATCTGAAAGCACCTTGAAAAAGAGTGATGAAATCTATAGATGCAGAGGCTCTATTACAGCTTCTGCCTGTTACGCTGTTATCTTTCATAATTTGTTTTTTGCAATAGACAAGTCCATGGTGGTCTGTAGTTTGCTCATTCAGAATTCCTGCTGCTGAGATGAGTGATTAATTTGGGGTTTTTTGAAACAGAGTCCTTTGATCTTTGGTATGGTTCTCCTCTTGGAGGTATATTTAAGCTCCAGAATATTTGTTTTAAAACCGAGGCAGAGCAATTTTATGAGACTTATTTATAAGAAGGGGGGTTTACATAAAGGCATTTGTGGCAATTCTGGAGAAAGATTCCAGATAAGAAAACTCCTGGGTAGCTGGTGTTCTCTAAAGTAGTAAGTTGCTCTTCCATATTCTTAGTGTAAAATAAAACATCATGTCACAGTTGCATCGTCTTTTGCCTTGGTTTGAAAGCTTCAGTCCCAGGACTGGTGTAAGGACTGGTGTAAATAGTGGCAGATTTGGAAAAGGAGCTCAGCTGTGCCCGGGTGACTAGGAAGACCTCCTGCCACAGAGTGGAAAAGTCTATACTCTTTTTTACGATGATGAAGCTGCTTCTATTAGCATGCCATGGAAARAAGGAAGGGAGAAGCATGTATGTCTGTTATCACGTATTCCAAATTGAAACGCACCGTTTTGCCATCAGACGTGCTTTACGATTCCTTTTACACCCCAGCTCCCAGCAGCTGGCCGCACCGGCTGGAGGGACCCTGCTGGTGGCCAGCCTGGGCCGTGAAGTGCCCTGGGGGCCAGGGACAAGCTCGGGAGGCAGCACCCATATGGCATGTCTGTTACCACTGACTACCCGTTTGAATACATCTCRTTGTACGCTAGAGGTTCACGTAGATTTTTCCATATTAAAAAGTCTCTGTGGGAAATACGTTTTGTGCTGTGGTTCTTGTTTTGATTATTTTTAACTTGCCGTAAAGGGGTCTTGCTCGGGATTCAAAGGGCAGGAAATTCAATAGTTTAACATTAGGCACTTAGTGGAAGTGTGATACTCTTTTTAGTTTAGAGAATGAATGTGATCCGTTTATCTTGAGTGGCAGGAAGAAGTCTGGGCCACCCAAGTGAGTAAAGTTCCAGTGATTTTCCTGGTTAGTGGTCTGTTTTTATACTGAATGTACTTGCAGACTGCATTTATTTTTTGCTTTGAGCTTTATTCATTAAGTTTGTCTTTTTTCCTTAGTGATGTGCTTTTTTTAGGTGCCTTTTCTTTGTCTCTATCTCTCTCTCTCTTTTTTGGTAAAATGTTGTCTATTTAAAGTGCTCTGAAGTATAGTTTGAAATAAAGCTGACACAAATGTGTGAGCTAGTGACTTGCACAGTTTTAACATCCTTTTGAAACATAGATGCAAAAATGCAYTTAAACTGCTGGCTTGCACTTAGCTTTTATGTGTAATATTTAGGCTTTGTGTGTTTAAGCATTTGTTCACTTTAAGGCAATGCTGGCTGAGTGAGAGGGAAGCACTGTGTGCTTAGAAATGCTATTTTTCATATTAAATGAAAACTGGACCCTGGAGTCCAGTGGCAATTAGAAGAGCAACTCGCCCTGGACCAGAGGTGCTACCCCAGCACCCTGGACTGATGCCAGCTCGAGCAATTACACTCCGCTCAGCTACTTAGTCGCTCCAATATTACAGTCTGTTTTACTTCTTAAATTCTTGTTGTGGTACTCTCTAGTGCAGCTAAACGTATTTAGTTGGCTGTTTTTCCGAGTGGATATCGAGTAATGCCTTTGTACAGTTCTGTTTAGAGCAGGTTTGTTAAGTGGCCGAGGTTCCATGGTGTCGGGTTATTTGTAACCTGCTATGTATGTTTATTACTGTGTTCCTTTTTGTAGGATTGCGTAAGTGTATGTGCGTGCAGTTCATAGCCATGGTCCATAATATTTAACGTACATTTTTTCTGAGTAGACTCCAGTTTTTAAGAAGTGGTAGAAATCACAACTATGCTGACGTCATGCCTTCACTGACATTGGCAGAAAGATTTGTGTGCCTCTTGGAGGCTTTTATTAAGTTACAAAGCACCTGTGTATGTTCAGTTAATCAACTGAGGACTCTATCAGTTTTTTCTTTAAATGGCATGTTGCCTTCACTGATAATAAATCGTACCATTGCTGCTGCAGTGAGAAAGTGTTTATTTTAAACTACTTCTGTAGTGAAGAAAGCGCTAAGCCAGCAGTCTTAAACAGATCAGCATGCACAGCTAGTACTCTTTCTCCTATACCGCAGTTCTAGCGAGAGTTTGTTAAACAAAACTCTTTACTTCCGCTGTAGTCCTCTCCGACTTGCCCAGCAAACTTTCTGATTGCAAAATACTCCTGAGCAAGTAGATAGCATATTGGTGAGCTCCTTTCTCTCCTTGTCCCTGACCCTCAGCCCCGCTGAGCGCCACGGGAGAGGTTTGTCTACCCCGGGCAGCACATCTGCAACGTCCCTGAACAGCCCTTCCCGTTCCAGGGGTTTCTTCTCCTATTTCCCTCGTAGAGGAACACCRTTAGGGGGAAAACTCATGGCATTATAGTTATCATATCTGCCAGTTATAGCTGGCAGATTTCCCCGTTTATCGTAGTGAGTATGTTACCTATCCAACTAAAAGTTACAACTGTCTTAGATGCAGCCTGGGAGCATCTATTTTAAATTGACTTGCAGATGTGCGGTGTTGACTGTCCTGGTGTACTGGGATTTCACACATCTAGTCGGGGGTCCGGTTGGAGTATGCTACAGTTGCCCTCTGCTGTCCATGTCTGCTTTGGAGGGTCACAAACTAGAAACTAAACTCTCATTTGAGACTATTACAACAACGCTGGAGATTTGCAACCTGGCTGATGGGCTGTGCGGCAGCTGCGTTGAAGTTGTGTCTCTCCTAACGATACTGGTGATGCAAACCTGCTGTYTAGCCTCTAAGCCATGATGGCATTCCCAGATGTTATTTTCAAGCTGTTTTTCCTTTCTCTTCTGCAAAGACTTTTAAAATTTTGTTACTTGAAGTTTGCTTTAAAAGAATGAAGGCTGAGAGGACTGTGAGAACTTCTGAATCTAGCAGCTTAGGTTTTAATAAGTMAATAAATAAATAAACACAAAATGTGAAATACCAAAATACTTGGGGTAAGATCACGAAAATAAGGAAACTGTTGTAAAGCTATGAAGTGACAGTTTATCACCAACTCTTTCTAGATAGTATTGGCATATTTATTATTATTAGGATGATTAATAAATCCTAAAATTTGCTGGAATGAATGTGGCAGGTAAAATTTATGGTGTTAATATTAGAAGAAATTATGATATGTATGTTAAATGATGCATACAACAGAAGAGATACGGACCAGTAAATAYGCCTTCATGCTCTATATGATACCGTGTATTACTTAAGTGACATGTGTTATAAACATAATGACTTCTGCAACTTTTCATAACTTTTAGTTGATGGCCGAGCGTTTAAAAAAATGCTATACGTATATGATAATAAACAGATCAGAGATTCTGTTGTATTGTAAGTTGCTGTTGCGTGTTGTGCTTGTGACTGTGCAGAACCGCCGCCCGGGATGCTGCCGGTTGCCCCTCGCTCCCTTGGCGCTCCTCGCTGCCCTGCGCCCGCGGGACACAGCCCCCGAGCCTCCTCCCCAGGCAGCAGCAGTGCCAGACCCCTCTGACAGCTCCCAGGGCCGAAACCCTTCCAGTTGCATTGACAACAGCCTGCGTTTCTCCAGCAGATGGCAGGAGAGCCTAGTCTAACTGATGGAGGTTCGCATTAGGTCCAGACGTCGGATTTACTGCGAACGCAGCCTGCTCTCGCTGCGTGTGCACGTGCCTTTAAGGCTGTGGGTAACTCCTGCCTCTTGCAGTTATGAAACTTTTATTAAGATTCACATTGCTTTGGAATATTCTAAATAAATAATTTAAAAAAAAAACCCTTTCTACAGTGGTCAGGTGAGGCTTTCGGGAGCGGGTGGTGGCCACGTCCTTTCGGTGGCGGAAGGGTGCTCTGTACGGGCGGACGGTAAAGCTTGCCAGACTCATCGTCGCCGTGCCGAATTGCGCGTGGTAGTTTAGCGATGGAGGAGATCCCGCTGCTAGGGATGTCGCCGAGACCTTCAGAGAAGCTAAGGTCGTATTGCAGCTCAGGTTGTGGTACTGGAGGTCACGTTGCAAGGCTGTTTCCACTGCTCAGTGCTGGRCAGGCAGCACTTGTTAAAGGAAATCGATTCCCCCCGTAACGATTTAAGCAACTCATCGAGTGTGCGATACAAATTCCTCTTCATACAGGGAGAGATTACATTATTTTTAGAAAGACCTTTGACTAAAAGGTGGATATTAGTTCGATGCTGTAGTCTGCAGCTAGGATTTTAAGGCAAACAACCTTTCATCTGCTCCAGAGCCAATTATGTTAATGGTCTCATAGATCTAAAAGATGTGACCATATGTCAGACATAGGCCTTTCACCCAGAATATTTGTGTGCAGATAAAAGGGCTCACCTTACATACACKATGTGTATGCCACAGATTAAAGCAGAACTCTTTCTTTTAGGTTTGTGCTGTGATCTTTCAGTAAATATTAGTAATGAATATTTTAATGAGTAAAAATTAAGTAGCACAAAACCAACTTGCATTTCATGTTGATAGTAGTYGTTTCAAGTTTAAAAATGAAACAAAGAAGAATGCAAGGAGAATGCATAGTAGGACTTCGGGCTCCCAAAGGGGAGGATAATCTGTGAATTGCAGATTCTTTGGATCTGTGAGAGCTGATTTTTTTTGTAGTAACTGTTTAGATATATATGCTCCTATCTGGTTTATGTATTACAGTGTTAAACAGTAGTGGTAGAAGAACACTGCAGTGTCTGTCATGGTACTGTGGTATGTACAGAGCTATTCCTGTTAAATTACTTGCTGTGGAAAGCCCTGAGAGTATTAACATCAGGTTAAGACCCATGTAAAATGATATAATAATAGGGACAATGTCAAGCAGTTAGTTCAGCTCCTATTTGCCTATCAATCTAGACAATGTATTTGTGAATAAATGAACAGGTTGGAGGGGAGGGTTGTTGTATTTTTAATTTCTGTACTACTTCAGCAAGAATGGTTTTAATTGGGACTAATGAGCAGTGGAGGAGGAGGCCCTTTGTGGTGTGTGCTTGTGTGATCTCCAGCTGAGAAAGGCAGAAATGGACCACTGCCAGAAGGAAGGAAGCTGAAATAATCCTCCTTGTTTTCTTTCAGCCTCACCTGTATTTGTAGATATGCTAASCAGAAACACTTATGTCAGCTCCTTTAGAAATTAAACTCACTTTGGTCTAGGAAAYGATATTCATCTTAGGGAACCACTCTGTTAGCAGAAATGGATCTGTATTTTTGAAGTAAAAATTGTAAATGGCACTTTCCATCTTTGATCACTTTTTTTTTTTTTTTAACCCCTTGCACTTTTCTCTCCCTCAGTTTTCCCCAGTAGCAATGACCTGTCTCCATAGCCTCTTCCAAATATTAAACCAGGAAGAATTAAACTATGGAAGTGGAATGATAGCTGTGAGTGAGAACAGTCTCTGTAGCTCTTTTATTTGTCTCTGTCGAGGTGAGCATGTCAACAACTGCCAGCAATAATGCTTATTTCTCCTGCAGCAACATGATGGATTGATATGTATACCAAAATATGTTAGAAATTGAAATAAAATATGCATTTTTTCATAATTTATCAGCATTATGATGGCACAAAAAAGCCAGTCTTATGAATAATACAGAGCCCTGCAGTGGGCATTATGTACTGTAGGTAATAAATGCAACGTCTCTCCTAGACTACCAGGAGAGTTGTAAAGCAGAATGCATTAGTTCTGCTTTGTGATAATAAATCATTTTAGTTTGTCAGAAGGCTCTGGCTAACTTTTACTCCTGAGGTATGAAAGAATGCAGTGCCATACGGCTCTGGATGGTTTCTGAAGTGTTTAGGCTGGTTCTGAATCTCCTGGGTAATGTTTTGAGTGAGCGATATGGTTAGATAACAAGTGGCAGTATTTCTCAGGTATCGATGTTGTGATGCCTCCTGTTGTTTTATTGCCCAGAGTGGCTGATTTCAGCCTAATTGGAACTGTAGCTCTTCTGTGATGTTTTGTGTCTCTATTTGCAATATGGCTCCGTCTCCCTCTGAAGAGCGGTGTGAGGATGCTGCRGGTGACAACCTGCTCTGCTACTTGGGTATCTTGGCAGGGGTGGGRGAAGGATATCAGTTACATTTTGTTTTCATTTTATACTCATGCAAACTCTTTTTAGGCTGTCTGCAAAAGCTACCTTTCCCTAAACTTCCTTGTGTATCAGCTAATCATTGCTGCACACAGTCCAGATGATGGCAACACAGAGTAGGTAGAAACAGATCTGGATTGATTACGCAAGATTCAAGATTAGAGGAAAAAAATATTTGCATAAACTTCACTAAAATATGCTAGTTGTCTCATGTTCATTGATTTCTATTTAATTTTTACTGAGTAAAACCTTATGTGTTGTGGTAATCTCAATAAATTCAGTGGGGTCTTTGCTAATTCATGCTTTACTAATTTGTACGATTCACTACTTACATCAAAAAGATGGTGTCTTCCCACTTTTTAGCCAAGATTTAATAGTAGAAAGTGTAGTGAAATCTCATATTAATAAGTTTTCATCATACGTACAAAATACACTACAGATACAACATGTTGTGAYATATTAAAAAGAATTAAACTGCATTTTTCTAAATAACTGAATAATATAAATTATGGGGAGTGTTACTCTAGTCTCTTTTATTTTGTACACTTCCTGCTTGAAGAATCCTTTTACTAATTGCTGAAGTTTTGCTATTTTTAAAGTTATAATGGAGTTTTTATCCCAGATGATAAGACGACCAGCCCTGTGTTTCTGGCTACATCCTGAAGTCTGCTTGTATTGATAGATATAAGACAAACCTGAGACACCATAAATAAAGTTCACATTCTACATTAGACCCTCATCTGTTGTAGATGCTTTTTTCTGCCTTCTACRCTGTGACGAGTACCTCCTTCCCTTTTTGTTTCCKTTGGTGGGAGGTCCCAGTCTGAGAGGGGTTAAGATCTTCTACCTGTAAATGGTAGAACATTTTGCCAGTGCCAGTGCTGGGTTTCCAGAACTGTCTGCTCCAACTGGAACTGTCTTTCCTTGTTCCTGGAAATGTTCTTACAATTTGTATGTAGTACTTCAGAGATGGCGTGTTGGCAGCYGCTGTACTGCAACACACTGTCTGTCATGCTGATCACTATGGTCTTGATATTTCTTGTACCAACTGTTGTATCTTCCCCTAAAGGTCTGAAACCTATCTGTTGGGGCAGTGCTTGTTCTCTGCCCTGACAAGTCAAGTTGTTCCTCACTGAGGCTTCCAGGTGCAATAAATCATAAAAATAGTGTTTCCAAACAACTCCTGTATAGAGTGAACATAATTCATTGCCTCTAATCTCCCAGSACTATCCCCATTCAACTCCGAACCGTGACTCTTTGTCTTCTCGGTGTATTCAGAAGTGATCAAGGAAGAACAGAGTGCATGGGGAGATACTCATGTGTGCATTTACGTGATGGATGGTTGAGGCATGATCTGAACTGATGCGGGGTTGGAGGGCAGAGAAGCTGTGGGTGGACAGCCTGCTCCCAAGTGCCCACCAGAGCTGGGAACTTCCTCCATATCATGTTCCTCCACCTGTCAGTGAKTGGCTCACATCCCTGGGCAATACCTTTCATTTGCTGGGAGCATTCCTATCCCCCACTGTTGGTCTCTTCTGGCCCTGTTTTGGGGCTGCACGTCTGGGATGCTGCCTAGGTGGCAGCTGCTGCAGTGACACCTGCCAGAGTTTGATGGCCAGTGGCACCTCCGGAGGACCCAGTTACTTGTTCCACCTGGTGCTGGGTGCCACACAGCCACTGTCAGTCCCCAGTTGTTGATGGAGACAATGAGGAGCTTCTGTACGGGCTGCTCAGAGCATCAACTTATTGCTGTCAGTAGAAACGCGTTAGGAGAGGTGACCTCCGTGTGTTTGCGTGGAGACTTTGGCTCTTTTCCCCCTTTCACCTTGCCCGGCACACCCTCAGATGCCTCCCTCATCTAGGGAGCGTCTGCAYAGCTGGTGTACTCCGTGTACTGACCTGTGCAGCTGAGTGCGTATGAGCAGCATGGCTCAGTACTCCACGAAGAACAGTACTTCTCAGTTCTTCTTGTGGGTCAGTGCAATTGTCTATGCTGTTCTGTGTTCYGGGCTGCTACTAAAAGTACGTTGGCTGGTCCTCAGCTGAAGTTTTCTCCAGAGGATTTTTGTGGCCCCCTACGTTATGTCAGTTTAGAACTACTGATCCATTCTTATAGAGCTCTGAATTGTATAATTGTCTCAAAYGTATAGAAACAGACCTTCAAACCTTGCAGCTTCCATTAATTTAGTAATATTTTACTCAGGAGCTGTCAATATAAAGTACTGTATAATTTTTTTAAAAAAGAACCCAATATTTTTTTAAAAATTCTTTTTCAAATTGAAATTTTGCATGTGATTTCTCAATAGCATGATAATTGCCTTTTTCTTGTTTAGAAATAAATAAAAATGAGCAGTTCCATTAGTGCGTTTAATAAGCARTAGTGTACTTTGCCTTATGGAAAAGAAAACAAAACTTCTTTTTAAAACAGTGGTGAGCTATAACCGTTAGTTTACCTTCTCATCCTTTTCYATTCTGGCAGTGTTGTCTTACTTATGTATTTTCTTGACACACTTTGCAGTTGTACTAGCTGTTCCCCACTGTCCTTTATCACAACTTTATTTGATTTTAGGCGCAGAGTACCTGAAGTTCTTAGTTCCAAGTGCTCAGTGTGATGTCCAGTGGAATATTTGATGGAATAAATTAAATGTAGTATCAGGCTAGATTTGTCTGATAATGGGAAATTAACTATTTGCAGGAGAAGCTTTGTGGCTTCTCTGTGTGTGAACCTCTCTATGAAAATAATGGGACCTCTGTGCACAGCAMAATTAACAGAGACATTGCAAATCTTGGTGAATGTCAATAACTGTCAATCATAATTTCTTATGGAAAAACTCAGTCCAAAACACACCAATTTCCTTGTTTCTGGAAATTGGGACCAATGAAAGCTGTTTCGAGTCAGACGGCAGAACTGCTAGGGCCAGGTGGGTGCTGCTTCTCCTCTTGCATGCAACAGAGTRTGGTGCCGCTTGCTGGCAAAGCCAGGATGTCTGATGGCAACACTGAGGGCATATCTGCACCTGCTGCTTGACTGCAGGATCACTATATTGCTGAGCTGGCTTTGAAGCATTAATTACCTTTTTTAGATTTTTTTCCCCACAATATTTAGCTTGACTGTTTCTGATTTTCCTTTGTGGGACACCTTTTAATGTTTTCTGTATGGTTATTATGACTTTGGACTTTTGATGGAAGAAGAATTAATCTTTTGAAGCAGTCTGACTTCATCATAACATGGGACAAATTGTAAGAAATGTTTCATCCTAGCCAGAGAGAAGTTGCTTTGGAAATTAAAGGAGAATGTGACATAGATTATGTGATCTAATGGCTGAATGTGAAAATGATGTAGGCTATGTTCTTTGATCTTGTTTGTACTCTTAAAATTATTTTTTTGAAGTGTTTCATATCTATCCCTTCATTTTTTATGTATCATAGAGTAATACAGTGCTGCAAAATTAAGCTGGAAAAATAAGTTTTTAAYGCTGAAAACTGAAACTGCAAAGCATTATCGCACATGAACAGCTTTATCACAGACAAACCTATTCTTATAAGTACTCCGTAAAGCTGTTTTGTGGGATAAAACACCTGGAACTTTCAGATCAGAGTTTAAAGAATTTGGCAGTTAGAGGTGTTTGGTTTTTCCCTATGTCTTTATGCCTTTTCCACTTGCCTTTGTCAGMCCATAAATACTTTACTTGCTAGATTTAGTTTTCACAATAAAATGTAATGCGGAGGAAAGGAATAAGCACAAATGGAAACAGTCTTTGTGTGCTTCTTTAAGACATCAAATGTGTTTGCTGTCACTGATGAGATTTTTTTTGAATCCAGAAATTGCATTGAGACATTAACCTGCAGAAGCTGCCTTTAAAGCGGAAGAAATAACACCCCCTCAGATTTAAGACTATCATAGCCTCAGGCTAAGTGCCGCCTGGTGGAAGGCTGAGGAGAGGGTTCAAAGCACGCCATCCACCGAGCATTTTAGGTGGTGCAAAAATAAGAATGAGCTGAACAGGGCACAGACCATGAGAGGTGCAGGCCCTGGGGTGAAAAGACCTCCGCTGCATTTCCTTCTCTCTACTGCAGACACTGGTGCATTTTTCCTGCCCAGTGTTGCGCAGAGGGTGTTGAGACAGGTTCACACATGCCATTTTATTCATGGGGTGTATAGCTGATGGCACAAACTTACTCTTATCAGTAAAAGTTACTTTTGGGGCAAAATAAAACAGAAAAGAAGGAGACAAAGGAAAGAAAACTGTACTGGCCAACCGAGAAGAGGAATGATAGGGTCCCCAGGTAAAACATCCTCCCCTCTCTCCAGTGACGGTGATGAAGATGAGGATGATGATTTTAGCCATGCTTTTACTACAGTACTGTGTGTTTTTAATTGGGATCTACTTGAACTTTCTGTTATTTGTTCCTGTTCATAACACTGTTAGCACTGATTGGAATATACTGATCAGGTGCAAGTGTTACACACTGGCTGACTGCTAAGCTTCTGTGCAGATATATTATTGAATAATATTTATTGAGTATTTAAATGTCCTCTGCTTTATGTACAAAGTTTCAATTTTCTGTAGCATAAACTAAATACAGAAAAACAAAAGGTAAGAAAAGGGAGGGGGGAAGAGAATGAAACAGCATTTCTCTTGCAGGCTGGCAATCGTTTCCCAAGAGAACCTGCAATAACACCAATATCAGGGGTTGGAGGTGCAAGAGCGTGAGAGTAAAAGTCTGAGAACAATACCATGAGAACTCAGGGAAAAATGCTGCCACCGAGGAAAAGCACAACAGCTTAGGTGAAGGGTTGCAGAGCTGTGAGTATAAGGCAGGTATGGAGCTGCAGGTAGTAAACCCTTAGTATTGCTGAGGCACTGTGCGACACCAGTGGATAATTTTGACTTTTCAGTGATTAACAGCAATTTGAAACACACAGCCCAAACTTACTGACTCGAACCAGAAGATTTCTTTTAGAAACTCCATGAAYCAGAGTCATTCATCAGAGCTGAATTTGGGTTCTCCATGTGTCCATTCTCCATGGTCTGATGCCACTTGATGCCACAGCAGACCTGCATGCCCGTGACGTAGGACATTCTTGCCCTTGCACTGGTGTCATGTCTGGATTTCTGGAGGTGAAGGTGCTTCCAATCCTCATTACTGTGTTAAGGCATCACTCCTCATCGCTCCCTCTCTGTCTGGGCTTCTCTAGGAAATTTCTTTTCCACACGGCTATAATTTAGTAAATATTTGTCATTTAAATTTGATTTCAAAATAATTTTATTGAAATCACTCTATTTACGGCCACTACTTAAAATGATTTCAGAGTCATCTGAGAGCTTAACAACGATAATGAATGTAGAACTTTAGTGCTGGAAAATCTGCTTCACAGCTTAACGCTCTCTCTCTGAGCGTATATGTAACCCTGGGCTCTGGGGATGACACAACGCTACTTCTGAGTTATTGTTGTTTCTTTTCCTTTGGTTAGATTTTTGTTTTATGACTTTTTTTCCCTTCCAAATGTTGTGCATAAGATTTCCATGCAAATTACCTTTTATGAGTATTTGCATGAGAAAAAGTACCTGCAGCTGTAGAACACAATGTGGCATTTCAGTACTCTTTCCTAAACACTTGCTTTTTGCTGGAGATGAGTTATTTGAGTAAAAAGAAATGTTTGGTAATCCCTAAACACTTCTAAATTTTTTGCAGGATTTTTGCATTTTTTGCTTGGGAAAGTTTCTCTATAGAAACATATAATTAGAGCCAAACTTTTTAAATAGGAAGTCCATGGACTACTTCCCAGATTACAAATATGGCTGCAATGCCACTTTTAGGTCTATTCTTTCAGCAGTATTTGCAAATGCCTATTTAAAGGTTTAACCTCTTTCATGTGTAAATGTACTGCTACTTAAACACTTAACCTCTTTCATGTGCAAGCTAATTGATAGCTTATAGTGCATGATGAATCTGTTCTAAATGGTGATGGTGATACAGAGAAACGGCTCCATCAGATTGGAGCTGATTATTGAAATTCTTGATTTTATGATATTTTGGGTCTGAATGTGAACAATATACACAGTGTAAATTCCACCATTTTCTGTCTCAAAGATAGAAGATCATTCTTTTAAAAAGTCTTATTTACTCTGCTGTTAGATTACAAACTCCTTCTTTTCTCACAATTGTGTCCAGCTTTATCCTACTGTATTTAGGAAGGTGAGTGAATTAAATAATTATACAACTAGAGAATGTATTTTTGGATTCTACCCTTAAGTGCCTTGCAATAGCAAATGGTGTCTGGCTGATAGGTGGAAGAAAAAGTTGACCTAAAATGAAAAGAATTAAGGTCAGTTTTGGCTTAGAAGTTTCTGGATTTCTGTGCAGATGGGCCTTTCTGGAAAAAAATAAAAATAACTTTAAATGGTCTCTCCTATAAATCTGTCTTAGCATAACAGTTCTTGTAAAGAGTCATTGATTCTCCCTAGCCTTCTTTTTAAATACATGAGTTGAAAAACACTATTCTTAAAAGCTTCTGAAGTCTTCAGAATCACTTCAAGATGTGTATATGCGTCGTATCACAAAAACGCTTGCTCTGAACCTATGTAATTAACTTCGCACTCAGTTGTTTTGTTCCTTTTTCTTCCCTCCTACTTAAACATTTCTCTGTATTCTGCTGGTCTGAATTCTCCAGGCACCTGCAGAACTGCCTTTGTGGGAACGCGGCAGCCTGGCAGGGTCGCAGCTAGTATTGTGCAATACGTATGAGGGATGCAATTCGTATCTAAATACGGCAGAAGACTTCAGACCGTCAGACTTGCTGTAGGTGTAAGGACCATTTGTTACAAATCAGTTGGTCCCATCTGGTCACAGCTCCGGTGTGAATGCAGAATGCTGAAACGTTTATTCAGTGTGTTAGTTTATGCCTTCTGTTTCTAGGTAAACATCTCTATTCTGTTATTTAATTCCTTCCTTTACTAGCTGATATATGCCTTCATGGCATTTCAGAATCTGCTGTGCCTGTGGCTTTTGAAGCTGGGTTTGTAATGTCAGGAAGGCAACCTTGGAGTATTAATACTGTAATTAAAATCTCTTCCAATAGTGCTCTGCATGGACAAGGAGCGACCACTGTGGACGTGAAGAGCTGTTTGTGCTTAGCTTGGCCATGTACAAGCAATTCAGTTCAAAGGATTCAATCTTGCAAGGCAGCCAGAGCCTTAACCTTTAAACCAAAGCCCTAACTGCCCAGTTCTCTGGGCAGGGATGTGGACACTTTCTTTGTGTTGAAAGATCTTGGGAGAAGTTCTACAGAACCTGGTTTCAGCTCCAAAGGGCTAAAGCAGGTAACCATATAGGTGGTTTCTGGGAAGGTAACTGATAAAGAAGAATGCATAGTTTTGACGGTCATGGGTCTCTGGCATTTTTTTTTTGGGGGGGGGTCTATGCCCATTAGCAGAATTTATCTGATTATCTGTTGTTGTGTTGGCTCTACCATGCTTAACGTCAGCAGTTTTTATCATTAAAGACCATTTAGGAGCACTTATTTATTGATATCCTGCATAATTTATATTTTCCATCTCTAGATAGCAATAACATAGTGTAATAGATAATATTGGTTTATAATGATGTACTGAATGGGGAAGCTCTGCAGAACAATGGGTTGATATTATGTTAGTAAGTGTAATGACTAGATGTGTATCTTCCTTTAATCGTTGAGCTGTTTGTTGTGACCCACAGCTGACCTCTTTAAGAACAATTTCCTTTTCATATACATACAGTTAGCTGGTCTAATACTTTTCTTAGGTAATTGTGCAGCATGTAGGCAGCATCCATGCCAGGCAGATCAATGAATTGCCACATGACCTGTGTTTCACTGGTTTCTGAAAACAACAGTGAGTTTCTAGTGATGTTTTACAATTGAACCAGAATAGGAGCTCTAGAAAACCCTCAGTTGAAATAAAACCTATTATACACACCTCATTATATGCAGCCTTAGGGAAAGCACCAGTAGGTTTCCAGTTTCCACAGGAGTCACCATGATTGCCTTGAAAATTACTCCACATAAAGATTGCTTTAGCTGGTTGCCATATTAAGAACTAAAACAAACAAACAAACAAAAAATCGCAAACCTGCCATGAGTTCCCATAATCCCACACCTTAATTTCAGAAGGTATTTTCAGAAATCTCTGCCATTACTCARTTAGTGGCCGTAAAAAGGTTGTGCTGAATATTTCCTCTTTCCAGGTACTTTTGTCAAATTCTTGTCATTCATGTTAGTAGWTGCATTGACTTGATTTTTGTCTGAACTGCTGCTTTTTTGCACATTGTTTCCAGTTAATCTTCTGTAACCATTCCTAAAAAGCCTCAAAGGAGAATGAAAAGTACCTTTTTGACATATCATTTAAAAAGGTAATAGGTAATAGAAGCATGTTACCAGACATAGTCTACTTTTCTTTGTATTAAAGAAGAAAGAGTTTTGAGAAAATTTACTTTTTAATACATTTGAAGTTCTTGAAGGACTACATTTTATTAGTACTCTTCTGTGCCTACTTTTAAATGTTGGCTTTCTACTCACCCAAAAAATAGTGTTTCTTCCCTTCCTGCTTCTGATGGAAAGGGGAGATTTGGGAGGAAATGGTCGTTGTGGCATTTCCTGGTGTGAAGCCCCCTGTCACAGGTGGGAGCGAAAAGTACTTTTGTCTACATTAACCTCCTCCTTCAAGGAAGATTTTTCTTAGGCATTCATGTCCTGCTGCTTCAGTATGAACATTTCCATATTTTAGACCAGGCAAATGGAGTGATGTACAAGACCATGAAAAAGAAGTGGTGTAGCTAAGTTTGCTTGTTACCCCTGTTTCTTAGGGATTACATCTTTCTTCCTTGTTGCCATTTCAGTGTCTAAGTAGGGTCATACTGGTCCCCACAGTGGTCCCAGAAACCCCACCACAGACCTACACTTAGAGTGAGAGTAAAAACCTGAGCATGGGTTGACAGTAGTTTATCAGAGCTATCAGGTGCAAATTTGTGAGCAGATGAGGCCTTTCTAAAATGGAACATTTTACTTTTTTCTTTGCATGCTAGTGATTGGGGTAGGTTTATGTTTTTACTTTTGTATGTAGTGCAAATTGTTGAACCAGGAATTTCAAAATTAAGGGAGGTTGCTTATATTTTCTTGAAATGTAAAACCCATTTGCAACTTTTTGATCCTGCAAGGGCAAACTTMATGTCATAAAGTGGAAGTCACTTCTGTTCATATCTAGGTAGGAACAATTAGCTTTCGGAGGGGTTCCTTATTAATTTAAAATATTATTATATTTGCCTATTTTAAACCAAAATAGGAACATTCTCCAAATTTTACACTTGCTTAACTAAACTATTTTAAAAATCGCACTATTAGTTAAGTAAGTCTTACCTTTGGTTAAATCAATGTAATTTTACATATAGCCTTGTGCTAATACCCTATTACAATTTCTTTACAAAACATAAAAGCAATCAGGGATTTTAAGTGTGAAGAGAATGCGCAAGAAAAGTGCAAATATCCTCTTCTGTGAATTTTTTAACAAAGTAAATCTGACCTTGCGGATTGACCCATGTCATTACTCTGCAAATTCTGTCTGATAAAGTAGAACAAAGAAGGCCGACGAGAGGTGGGCTTGTGAAGATAGCTGTCTAGGGTTCAGAAGAGCCTTCTGAAGGTAGTGAAATGAATGTCACCTAAGCATCAGCTTGACTGACATTGTTTTGTGTGTCATTCGCTTGTGTACGCTGTCTCCCTTTGTGCTCTCGGTTTAATCTGAAATTTAAAAGTGACTCACGTGCATGAAAATGTTAGCCGCCCTTTCTTTGGGATGAGGCTGCATCTTACTGTAGTTTAAAATTTGTTGCTTAATGTAAAATATGCCCTATTTTAAGGCTGGGATTAATTTTGAAGGGCTCTGCTTTCTACATCTGTCTGTAGTGTTGTACCTGTGGTATTTTCAAATAGTATAAAGCCAGAGTGCATTGCAGAGAAAAATCACAATTACTCATATAATTATTTCTTCATCTCTTACAGCTAATGAATTACCTGCATGACCCCTGTCTGCACCTTTGCAGGAAAACCTTCGTTTMTTAATCAGAGTTTGTTTTCCGTATCAGTAATGTTGTTTGTCGCGCTCTCTTACTATCCTTCGTATTCTCAACTAAGCAGACAGCAGATTCTTTTTATTTTCAGGTCCCAGTTCTGCTCTTCTCTTACTATCAACTCGAATGAAAGCTTTCAGACTTCTTATTGATTAAAGCAACTGAAGCTTGAATTGAGTCCAACTCTTGTTAATACCTGGCAAGTACTTAACCAAGCCAGTCTAGATATTTCATGATAAGTCAAATAGTATTCTTGAGGATGTACAGGACTGAAAGGTCATTTATTGCTGGCTATTGCTATAAACAAAGCAAAAAAATTGAATCTTTACTAGATCTATTTTTTTCAGGGATTCAAATATATTATGGTATTGGATCAAGCTAAGTTATATTTTGATTATAATAAATGAACACAATATTGCCCTATAAATGCACATAGTGCAGGATACATATCAATATGACAGAGGACTAAAACACCTGGACTTCAAGCACGTGTACTGTCTGCTGACCTGCATACTTTTCTTTTAAGCTACATTTAACWCTTTGAGGATAACATTACTTGATACTGACCTTGGAACATAATTTGGAGCACTATGGAATACATTTCAAATGTAAATCTAAAATTTACGCATGTACTTACAGCCTTAAAGCAAGTGGTGGGACAGCAGAACAGCAATTTGAGTAGTCACATTTAAAATGTTAACCTGACCAGTCCTTCGACAGCCAGCCCATGAAATTRTATGTCAAAACTACTTCAAGGCATTGAAAAAGAATAAACAGCATTTTAAAAATGACTATATTCTTCCTCCCTTAGGGAGAGGGGGTCAGGGGTTTTTGCTATAACCTTGATTTCAGAAAACAAAATGCCCAGTCTGACTGATGCACCCATGAAGCATATGGGTGCAGGGATCTGCCTGTAAGGAGCGTGCTGCAGGCAGAGCCTTGCTGAACTGCTTGTGATGAACAGACATTACCTTCTGCACTATAATCTCTCTGTGAAAGCCATATGACTGCAGATCTGAAAACCTTTCCCCAAAATAATAATGATACGTCTGAAAACGGAAGCAACTGAAGAGAGGGACAAAGGCAGGTTGTTTGGATGAAGACTTTCTCCACTRTACACACAAATTTGAAACATTTTTCATGTGGAAAAAGAAAATAAACCTCAAATATGTGTCATAAAGGCTCCATAGAATTACCTCTTAAAAATCACCTTTTAAATTATGTTTCATCTTGTTTCACTGAGGGTAACAATCAGCTAGTAGTTTTATTGATTTATTGTCCAATTCCTACTAAGTCAGAAAATAGTAGGATATTGTGGCAGCTGTCATAAGTGCATGAAGTCCTTTCTCTCAGTTCTTCATTTTCAGTACGTATCAATATTCCATCTTAACAYTACCAAAGCAGGGAAGTCCTCCCCTGCCCCCAGTCCTGCCCACTAAAGAATGTTCCTCATGTAGGTAAGTGCTTTTTTTTTTTTTTGCTTTTTGCTTTTTGCTTTTTTGTGTGTGTGGCTAGCACAAGGTTTTCTTCTGAACAATTGAACACATTCTTTTGAGCAGTATGTTCAAAGTAAGTTTTTATTCATCACAGAGCAGATCAACACCTTTACATGTAATTCTCAATGAGCTTTATCATCTGAATGCGCGAATTAAACGTAGATATTTTCCCCTGAAAAAATAAACAGTGCATTGTACAAACATTTTGCCAGAAGCTTTTGCATATATTTTACAGAAGAGTTCCTTCTTGAAGCTCCGGTCTGATGCCCATAAAGCTAAAGCCTTTTCTTTAGGTAGAGGAATACTGCAAGCTTCATTTAATTTCCTTGCTGACTTTATATTCATCGTTGTTGAAGGGATTTTGTATATTTTCTTTGATCTTCTGGTCAAATCTATTCATTAATTCTTAATGCAGAACAAACCCACAACTCACTTTATCTTCCAGCTAGATTTAACAAGTTACCACTCTGCTTACAGGCATGCTCTTGTACCTAGACATTGACCCTTTGCAACTAAACCGGAATACGGAATTATCAGTAATTCTAAAATGTACCTACAAATGTAAATTCTCTTCTATTATCTGCTTATCTGAATTTTCACTGGTTTGTTACAAAAAAGGAGGGGAGGGAATTAAGATGATCATGACAAAGATGCAACATAAATGGAAGCCTAGTCAAAGAATGGCCACGTATGCATGGGACTCATCTTACTGTCTTATTGCTAGTATACAAAAGACCAGAAGAGACCTAAAGAGATTATGTGGTTCAGATCTCTGCTCCAAGCTAGGATAAGACTTATCACTATCCTTGGCAGATATTATAGAATTTAGAAAACCTCCCATGCTGAGATTTTCTCAGTCTCCCTAGAAACACATTAAAAAAAATAAATAATAAAAAAAGCATTGGAACTAGTTGTTATAGTTATGTGTGGAGGGGTCAGCCTTCTGTCACAGACTGTAGATTAATCAGATTGCAACTTGTCCCATGATCAGTGAACACGTAAAACAATTAATTGTCACCTGCCTATGACAGCATTTCACATACTGAAAGGCTATTATCTGCTGTCTTTTCATGTAAAGTTACCCTAGACTTTTTTTCTGTAGTGTTGATGTCTAGCCAGTTACTTGATATATAGTAGGGTAGGTGGTTTGTCCAGTTCATCAGGGTAGTTCTGTATTTTAAAGTTACCATTAAAATTTTGCCAAGTCAGTAACATCTGCAGGTTTTATACATATACAGTCTATTCTCTTATACAAGCCATCCATGAGAATAGCAGATTATCCCAGACCTGTGACAAACCCTAGCAATTCTCCTTGGTATGTTTTTTCCCAGCTTGCTGGTGAGCTACGATAACTRTGCTTTAAATTGTGTAACCAACTTGTACTAATTTAATCTAGACCATATGTCTCTATTTTCTTTCTAAGAATGTCATGAGTGRCAGCATCGAGAGCTTTAGTGAAGCTGGGCTGTATTACATCTACTGCTTGCCCCTTATCCACTATGCCAGTTGGCCTGTCAGAGAAGGAAATTAGATGGGTTTGACTGATTCGTTCTTGGAAAAATCCATATTATCTATTCCTTATCGCAATATTATCCTTAAGGTCTTTACAAATTGATTATTTAATAATTTGTTTYTCTATCTTTCCAGGTTTTAACTCCTTTCCAGTTCCTTTTTCCTTTGTAAGGATAGGTGTTGCGTTTCCCCTCTTTCTGTCTCACTTTTTCATTCTTCATAAATTCTCAATAAATTTCAGTAAATTCCTTAAATACTGTGTAGTGCTTTCAGCAGGCCTGTCCAAATTGACATATTCTTTAGATTTTTTTYCCCCATAGAAATTCAAAATCTGTGCAAGTTTGTTCTTGTTCCTTTTGTGCCATTAATCTACTTCCTACTTTGAAGGAATTAAAAAAAATGTTAAGTGTTAATTGTGGAAATGTTACACTGAAGATGCTTTWTTGAGATGCACTGTGAAATTCTGCTGAGATGAAAATAAAAGTAAATCAAATTTTCAAAAAAGGCTTAAGTTCTATTTCTAAAGGAAACCAAAATGTTTGAGCCAGGAGTCCTTTCAGATACTTTTAAGAATCTAATTGAAGTATTTTTATTTGAAAAGTAGGCTTCCTGTAAAGTCTCTAAGGAAAACAGGCGTTTCTGCTACAGCACTGTAGTCCAGGTAAGTATAAATTATTCTCCAGAAATGCATGTCTCTCTCCACAGACTAGCGATGAAGCCTAAATGAGCATGTTCATTATTTAGGGACCTAAATGGTGAGATAACCTAAATGGTTAATTGGAGCAACGAAGACGTTTTTAATGCCACTTTGGTACTTAGTGATGCAAATASATGCTTAACAACCTCAGAAAATCCTGAGCAGTGCCTGTTTCCATCCCGAAGTTCTGAAGGGTTTTAGAGCTCTGTTAGATTTCGGCGACCCGCTGACTTCTGCAACTCTGCCTGTAGTAGTAAACCAAATAGAGGCAGGGCCTGCGCACTGTCCCTTCGTTGTCCCATCCTCCGTCCCATGAGATGACTGTGAATGCCATCTGGTTGCTAACTCCTATTTCATTGTTAAATAGCTCGGTTTTGGTCTGTGCCAACTAATGGTCTCGCGGACGATCGTGCCGGCAGAGTAGGGCTGGTTCCAAGCCCACATGGTGAGTGAAGCCGCTGTGTTGGGGATGGGGGTCCAGTTGTGTGGACCCCAGCTGAGCCAGGCCACTTGCAATCAGGAGTAGAAGTGGGTCYGTTTCCTTTGCTGTACAGGTATAGCCGGTAAGACTGGGGCTTAGATTCCTATGCTGTTCACACACTTTTGTAAATGCTGCCCTTTGTCTCAATGCTGTACACCTAAATAAGTACMTTTAGTACTTATTCACTGTACAAGTGGTACAGCTTGTGTCCTCATGATACAGTTTAGCTGCTTTGCTGTGTGAAATACTTCTGTATAAAAGTCTTTTAGAAGACCAATATAAGCAAATCTGGGGGAAGTCGTAATGCTCTGGTCTTCACCTGTATGGCATGTAACATGGTCATTTACTAATTGCTAATTTTATTGTTAGTGTTAGGTAGTATGCAGGAGGAGAAATAAATGTCTCTTACTTCAGGTTTCTCCATGTAAAATGCAAATTTAACAAATACATGTAAGTTTAACAGTTATTGTTGAATTAAATTGAAGGAAGAGAAAAAGTAAAAATGTGGCATTGGCAATACTTAATGTAGCACAAAACATTAGTGGTGAGTGAAACCTCTCTGTAAGTTGCTCTTTTTAAAGGTATGTATTCAATCTTACTGGGGCTTCTAGCCTTGCAGAGAAGGATTGGGCTGGAAGGGAATGTTGCTCTGCTTGAAATAGCTRTCTACAGAATGTAAGTACATTATAGCACCACTGATAGTTCCATTATCACAGCGTGACTCTATCAGACTCAGTAACGTTGCTCRGTAATCAGTCAATTGCCAATCTTTCCTAAGAAGTAGAGTTCTCAAAACAAAAGGAGTGCTGAATGGAAAAGTATTGCTTTTTGGTGTTTATTTCCAGTGATGAAACGTATTTTAGTAAAATATTGGCATGTCTTGTTCATGGACAGAACTATATGGCAAATCCATGCTTACAATGTGTTCTAATGCGGAGTGCTACTGAACTGAATGCCACTAATGTGCAAGGTCACTGTTCAACATGCAGAAGGAAAATGGCTAAGAAGAAAATAGAGATGCAAATCTGATGGGCATGAGAGATTGATATCTATCRCATTTGAAACAGGTCATCTGTATAGCATTAAAGTGCTAGTTTCAAAACTGATACCTTTACAGATATAATGCTGGGTCAGAAAATAGCTACCATGTCAGACAAGAGCYAGATTGCCTATTATGGCAACAGCCTGATCACCTTTGCAATTGCCTGTTGGAAAAGGTCATTAAAAAGATCAGCTGAATCACTGGGCAGCCTGAACACTGATGCCAATGTGTGAAAAATCCAGTCTGAAGCCATTTCACTTCCCCTGCTTAGTGTTTTGATGCACTAAGTATTTCTGGCATTAGTATCTCCTGMCATTTTTTGTTTGAAAACTCTACTTACAAATGTCTGGTGAATGTGAATTGCAGAAGTTCTTAACTGAGATTTTAAAGCATTGGTTTGTAAGAAATATGATCATTGAAACATAAGGCAGCAGAGATACCTGGTAAATCTATTTAGTTCTACTCTTACCACCTTGTCTGGTTTAGACATCTACACAAACACAGTGCAAACCGAAAGAGCTAGCCAAGTATGAAGAAGAAGGATCAGGAAATGAAATAATTGACAAAGAAAGATCTTAGAACAAATATTGATTTGAATAATGGCTATTCAGACATGTAGGACATCTTTAAAATAATGTGGTTTTTTTTTGCGGGGGGGGGGGTATATACATTTTTTGGGAGAACCTAGGACACCCTTGGTAGCARGCAGTGATTGCAGATCAAAGGGACACAAGGGATGAAGATTTTTGTGGTCTTGGTCTGCTAAGATATTTTGAGTCGACTCAGTTCAAAATCTGTCCAGACTACAGTAATACCTGTTCATAATCAGAAAATAACTACCCTGAGTATTCACCAAGTGAGACAGATCATCTTAGTTTCTCTCTTCAGTCAGTAAGCCTAGGGCAACTCCTCCGGAGGATACTTCAGAGCAGCTAAATTTAGCTCTTTTCCATTGACTTTACAGGGAGCTGCATGAGATAAGCCCTCTAAAGCAACATTCTTGAGGCACATTCCGGCTCTGTTAAAGCAGCAAGTATTTGTCATTTTGGGGGTATAAGTGGAAAAAAAAGTAAATTGTATTCTTTGCCATTTCAGAAACAATGRTTATTCCTTGAGTGGGTTATGGCAGCAGTGTTTTGGGGGGTGGAACTGATTTTACTATATTTGTATGGCTCGGACGTCTGGGCTACTGCAGTAGAGCTGTAATTCAGAGAGACAGTATTGGCACAACTCTAGTTTTGAGAGGTCTTGGCGTGGCTTCCTTGGTGGTGAGATGTACAGCTTTGGCTCTCCTGATCTTGACTGCCCGCAGCCTTTCTGCAACACCGCTCCTGTATTCTTGTAAGCAAAGTGCTGAAAAAGGCCGCAGAGGGTAGCAGGAGACATGACTGCAGCCCGCTCGGAAGCCGAGGCCATGAAGCAGCACAGTGTGTRTATTTTGTGCAAAGGAAAGTGCAAGGTACTTCTCTTGAATCTTGAGCTGCTTKCCATCCCAAGTGTGGGCTTGTGAAGACAGTGAGTGTGTGCAGTGAATGTGCTTTTGCACTGGGTGACATCTGTATCTCTGCAGCTGTTAACTCTTAACTGTGCATGTGATAGCATATGCTTGAGCTTGCCTGGAGAACACTGAATTAACAAAAGCCAGTTATATGATCTTTCCATAGCTTAGATCCTGCAATAGTATTTATGAGCCTTATATTCTTGGAACAAACGCCAAGTTAATTATAGTGCTAAACTAAAAAGCAAAACCTATACAAAATCTACTACATTTTTTTTATAGTAAAAAAGCCATGGGTATGCAGTATTAATGACAGTAGCTTTTGTTTACACATGCGGTCTAAGTTGATTGCATATATATATATATATATATTTAATATAGCACTAGAGTAGTGTACACTCCTTAAAAAAAGGAAATTAAAAGTCTCTGCTGGAATCCATAAAGACAAATGCTGCAATATGGTACAGTTTTCAAGGGAGGTGAGTATAAGGATCAACCTTTAAATCCCTTTTAAGAGATGAGGAGAAACACACATCTTGGGCGACATTATTATTATTATATAAAATTTGGCAGAGATTCTGATGTGTATTTCTTGGATAAAAACTGTTCAATAACATACAGTTAAGATCATTTGGCTGTTGTATGGTAAGTTCTTGTAAAATAAGGAAGAGTTCAGATTGTTTGTGTCCTCTATATTTTATTTGTGCCTTTGGTTAGAATCAAGATGTGCATGTGTGGAAAAAAATGGTTTTGGGGGGATGATGTCATTTTAAAATTCATAAATAAATAAGGATGCATTGATATTTTATGAATAATCCTTCACAGTAAATTTTTTTGGTTCAGTATAGAAGATTGCATACTCAAGTGTATTGTTTTTAAGCAAGAACTTAGCAGCCTCCACTTATAATGACTTAAAGATTTGTTGTTCTATGGTTTTCTGTAGCAGATGCTGTAAGTTCTAATAGTTTATAGCCATATGGTAAAGAAGTGAACAAAATGTACTGCCACTTACTTTCATGCTTAGCATCATGGTGTTTTAATATCAAGTAAGCTTGAAACCTGGCAGAGGTGTTTTCCCTCATTATTGCGCATGGTAAAAATGGCCTCTTAATATCAGTTTTCACCCTTAAATACTCTTATGGACTTAAATACTCTAAATGTAAATATGTATATGTTTCCTTATAGAGTGAAATTTTATGAATCTGTCCTTCTTCTCGGACCTGTTCATTTCATCACAATGACAAATTCTTCCGCTAGACAACGTAGAAAAATCTGTGCCTTCTTTCTACTTCCATGACCATAGCAGTGCCATAAGCAAACTGACATTTACATTTTTCATTTGTGGCATTATGAGGATTTGATATGTGCAATAGACATCTGCCCTTTGGATTGGGATAAAGACATTTCAAGAATCTGTCATCAGAAATAGATTTGCAGCACTCTTTCAATGAAATAGAGGTTTCAATGCCCTGTTTGTGGAACTGGGAATTTTATAATTTATCTTCTGCTTTTCTAGTTGTATTGAGAATGCAGTTATACACAATCACACAGAATACACAAAAATACACTATCTATTGAAAAGTTGAATCCTAAAAATAAAAAATAACTGATTCACCTTTGTGCCATGGACCTTTGTGTCCATGGCTGGGTGGTGAGGACTGTGAGTGCTTTGAGGAACTTTGAGTTAAAACCCAGGCAGATGAATTGAATAATGAGTGAGCTAGAGAAGGTAGGCCAGGGAATTCTAGATTTATTGTCACCCAGTATGAAAGCAAAGGAATGTTAGTAGGAAGAAGACTAAGATGAATATGTGGATTTTTTTATACACAATATACATTTTAGCTCTGGAACCTATTTCATYAGAAATTGTGAAAACTAAGAATTTAACAAAATATCACACTTTATTTGTGAAGTTGTTACACAAAATATCCAAGGTGGCCATAAAATATGACAACACATAGTTGCAGAAAGTGTGTTAAACCTATAAACTACGGTCTTTATGCCGACTTGTAACAGATATTGGGATACGACCAGAGGTGGCAATGACATACCGACATACTCCAATGCTGAGACCTCTTTAAGACAAGGAGCCAAGTTAGGTGGATGTTGAGGCTGATCTATGTGACAGCTCTTATGTTCCATTCGTGTGTGAATGAGCATCTGCAAAGCTGTCCTTTTTCTTTGTCTAGTGTTTATTGCTTTTGAGATTAACCRCCCTGATTACTGAAGCTAGTTTAAGAGCTAACAGTGCAACCATTCCCATCAAATATATCTTCTATTAGATTATCTACCTCCAGAATAAGACAATGAGAATGGTACTCCAAATCTGTTCAGAAATTAGTGTTTACTAATAATGTTCACAAAATTGCTCCTGTGAACAGTAGTCTTTTGAGATATATATATATATATATATATATATATATATGGACTGAGTAAACTTTAGCTCAAGATTCTCAGCTGCTCATGATTTAGAGTCAACTGTGACCACTGCCAAGAGATTCTTCCAGTTCTGAGCCCCAGAGTTCCTTCTGAATACCTGTAAAAATATAAGGAAAAGTTTTCCATATCATCTTTTATATACCTAATCAGATAAACTACGTGTATATAAAAAATACTGGTTTTGAAGTGCTTGTATATGTCTCAGTGGGTAGAGATCTTTTTTAAAAGGCCCAAATAATGTAACTCACATTATAACAGACAGAAACAGACTCTTAAATGTGAGATCCAATTCTTAAAAGTGTTTCCTTACTGCCTTTGTAGCAAAGGACAGATGTAGTTTTATTTTTAAATTTACCAGTAAAAAGGATAGAAACTCTACTCTGCACTTAACTGCTTTTAGTGCATTGTTACCTTGAGCATGTTTTCTCTCTCTCTCTCTTTTTTTTTTTTTTTTTTTTTTTGTAAAAAAGAGATAAAAGGTGTGGTCCGAGATTTTAGCTGGAAGGTATTTTTAACACTGCATGGGTTCATTTTTTACTGTTGCTGTATTGCAGGTATTTAGCCTTTATAGACATCATACCCTTGTAATTGAACTTGCATGAATCATTTATTTACAAGGCTGTACTTACGGGTAATATATGTCAAGGGGGTTCATTTTTTTATGGCAGCTGCTGTAGCCATTATGATGCATTACGATGTGGTAACGTACACGGGGACGGAGCTGCTGCCGGCGGAGAACCCGTGTCTCCCAGATCCGTGAAAACCCAGGGCTGCCTCTTGCTGTTCTGGAAGCAGAAGTGCAAGGCCTTGTGGCACAGCACAAGTCTGCCAGCCCTCGACAGCTTCTTGGTTGGGATTAAGAAAAATTTGATCTTAGATACCATCATGATAATATCTGTATGTAATTCGGTATTAAAAAAAAAAAATAAAAAAGGAAAGAAAAAGCCAAATGTGGAAATTTGCCAAGCAGGAATAACATATGCTGTTTTCCTGTAGCAGTTTAAATGAGAGCATATATCTTTTAAGGTTCAGTTCTAAGAACAGACTTCTTTAAGGAAAATATGAAAACATATGCATTATATTAGTTAGAATAACTAAACTAAATTGGTTGGTTTCAAATCTGATATTTTGTTTTCATTAGGAATCTCACAAAATATCTCATTTCTATTCTTGCTTCTGAACTGCCTGCTCTGCTAGATTCTGGATAGAATAAGAGAGCTAGAACAGAATGCCTAAATGCCTACCAAGGGCTTTTCCTTTTTTTTTTTTTCTTTCCTCTCTTTTTCCTAAGAGAAATTCCTAATCCTTGGAGTCATCCTTCATGTCTGAGGGAAGCTGGTCTCCTGTCAGTCCCCTCTCCTTTTTCACTCTGAACTGACAGGGCGTGCTGGCTTACCAAACCACAGAAGGGTAATTAGTAGGTGAGATGCTGCTCGTATATGGCACTTTGACTCCAGAAAACTCCAGCTGGTACGGAGAGGTCACTCCGCCAACCACGGAAATGCCACCATGTCAGGAAGGGGAGAGAGCTGCAACTCTTTAATAGTCTGTGATATCACAGCCATAGCAGACTGGTTAATATTGGGTAGTATTATCCAATAGAGAGAAGAACGCAGAGCAGACCTCYGAGCCGCTTGACTGCACGGTACAAAGAGGGGACGAGTGAGATTCACTGCACTGTGGTGTGATTGGAAGGTCATTTACTGTAGACAAAAAGCAGCTTGTTAGCTAAGTTTAATGAAATGGAAAATGTTCAATAGATCACCTCCATGCTTTCATCTGCTCTGCCATTATCAAACAATTGCTAGAATATGTAATTATTTTATGAAGTGCTGCCTCTCCATCTTCTAAAGAATGTTGTCAGTCACGTAGCTGAAATAGTTCAGACATCTTTTTGTGGATGTATAAGGCATAGCTATGTATTTAAAACAAAAAACACTGATGTAGGAACTGTATGTTTTTAGAAGGAAACATACAGTGTGTTTTTAGAGATTAAAAAATGGGAGGGCTTTTGAATATACAGTGTCTTTGGATGCTTTTTACAGTCCGAGAGAGATGGGCTCACGCAGGAGGAGCGAAAAGGGTTGCACATAACAGTAACATATTTGATGTTAGCCAAATCTCCAAAGAAATGTTTCCTTAGATATTGCACATAAATCTCTAAGCATGTCTGCTTTGGAGAAACTTATTTTGAATTGTAATCTCTCTGGTCAGGCCCTACCCTTTTTCTGAGTAGCCCAGTGCTGCTCTAATAGCTTAGTCAGGTGCTTCCTTTCAACACACAGACTAAACTGTCAGAAAAAACCTGTCTCGTTTCCTTTAGTCTTTGTCTTGTGGAGAATTGGATTTCCTGGGTTAGGGTTTGCTGATTGAAATTTTAAAACATTTTTCCAGACAGGCATACAAGAAAATGTAAATAAGAACTGTCATAAGTAAAATAATTTGAATAATCCTAGCTTAGAGCTCCAGTGGAGAAAGCTTGTTGCTCTGYTTAGTTGTTTATGTGGTAATCTGTTTTTCAGTAGAATTTAGAGGCATTAGGTTGCTCATTAGGARCAACTCTTCCCTTTAAGACAAAGAAAGAAGGTCTGTACCTGWGTTCTTAATAGTGTTCAACGATCACAGGATGTACAGGATGTCTATGCGGTATATTGTTATACAGATATTTATAGCTCAACATATTTATACTAGGAGAATTTTAATGCTTGTTGTAAGCCTATAGTTGTCTAGCATTTCTTATATAAGATCATACATGCTCATTGCTGAAAATTAGGGAAAGAATTATAAGCTTTACATGTGCTCCATGGAGAGCTGTAGAGTAAATCTAATAGTTGAAACTCCTGAACACTGTTTATGTTGATTGTGCTTCATTCCCTTTAAAATACCTGTTTTCACTATGAAGGTGTGTAAGTTCTGTACCGGAAACTGAGCCAGACAAACCTCTTGGAAAATTCTGGTGAAAGAAGCAGTTTTACAAAATTTTAAGTGTCTGAAAACAGAAAAAAGAAAAAAGGAAAAAAAGAAGAAAGATCAGACAACCTTAGAAGTAGAAGATACTCCTAGCCATTTTATTCATTTATAGTATATATTTCCAGATCTTAACCTCAATAATTACTTTGAAAAGAGAATAAAGATTTTTAGTGCTAATTTTTAAGTGAAAATATTAATCTTCCAGCTGTGCTTTTTTTCCAATAATATGCTGCATTAACTTACTAAATACAATAGCATTTTATGAGAAAGGGATTAATATGTCCTCTGAGAAGCTGAGGTTGAGTATGTACTTACTTGATTTCTGTAGCAGTCAAATCAGACACATGGTAAGATATTTTATAGCCATTATTTAGTTACCAATTTAAGCTTGGTTACTTCCCCTTCTAGTTATAGCAACTAAGAGAACTATGCTGGAGAGAAGTTCAGTGTTTCTAGATTTAAATAGCACCACCACCACCACAGTTTTTCCTCTAGCGAGAGGTTAAAGCCCATCTGAAATTAATAAAAGATCAATCAGGTGGTTCATCAATAAATGTATACCATCTCCTACAGTGCTACATGTGACCTGATGCTTTGTAGGAGCTCACTCTAAGGCAGGCAGAGTTGACTTATRTTCTCTTTTTTAAAGCAAGAATTGTGTGCTAATTTATTGAGACAAGAGATAGTTCTCAGATTCACAGCTGGGAGCGCAAGAGTTAAACCCATGTTTCCATCCCTAATTAAGATTTAAAACTTGAAGATGAGAAAGCAAGAGGGTTTATAACAATAGCAGAACTCCTGAGTGGTCCCGAGAATTCAGTTCATGTAGGACCGTAACTGCAAACGGTCTCTAACTCTCATGTTATCAAATGAAGAAAAAAAGTATCATTTCAGTTTTGTTCCAGAGTTTAGGGAGAAAGCAGAAGCATCATTTTTCCTTTTCTTCCTTCTGCGCTTCTCTTCTCCCTCCTCTCCCCACCAAAAGAAAAAAAAAGTTGTGGGCTCTTCTTATTTCAGATGATGAGTGCCGAACTTTCTTCCACACAGCTGAAGACCTTGATTCCAGAACAATGTAGGTCTTATGACTGTGAACTTTGTATTTCTCTTTTCTCTTTTTTCTTTTTTTACTTTTTTATTTTTTTCAATTTTTTTTTAATCTCTTTTTTTTTTTCATGTATCAGTACCATTGCATACCAGGTGTACGTGATGGTACGTTTTATCAATTTGCTGGAATAGATTGCCAGGCAGGCCCTCCAAATCTCCAACCTGAAGGTAATTCTTTTCTTCCTACTGCCATCCTTTTCTGTAAGGTAATAAAATACAGTGATTGTTGCTTATTTATTAGGCTGAACTAACAAGCAGGGTAGAGACACAACTAAGGAAGGTTAAACTGGAAAGATCCCCTGCTTTCTCTTCTAGAAGCTTCCAAAAACACATTATATTTCTCCTTTGGAGCTTTTGTTTTGTTGCAAAGGAAGATGATCTTCTTTGCTGTACATTTTCATTACAGACCACTGGCTGTATGTTTTCTGTTTTCCATACTCCATTTTGATTCTTCTTTTGGTGCAGCTTGATTGCCTACCTGTGCTGTTGCTCACTCTTGATCCTCCARATGAGTCATAARATGTCCTTGGTTCTTGACAGTGTCRATACTGCRTCAGAGGAGCTGCTGGAAGCAGTGAGGCAGTYGCAGCCCCGTACGTTTCACACCTGCAGTCTCACACAGGGAGCAAATGGGAGGCGCAAGTGATAAGTGTTTAAAAAGATGCTTTTGTCAGCAATGACTTGATGAGCGGCAAAATAAGACTCATTTAATGTTAGRAAAACCTACAAAACAGCAAATAATCTTCTCTATATGGGTCCAGGTTAGCTGTTCATTCTTTCACTAAGATCAGGACTCATTCATGCCTTGCTTTTTTTAGGTCCATATTGTAAGAGTAACAGTGTGCTCACAAATTTCTCTCCTTAGATGGGTAACTGCTCCACTGGCAAGTGTAAAAAGGTAATCTGAAAAACCTAATAGTTTTGCTCTAATTTGAAAGATAGCCTCAAATAATATGCATAGTCTGGATAGTTTAGCATGATTCTGAACTGAGCTTTCTATGTAGGAGGTGAAGTTTCAACAACTTGTGYATGTGAAGTGCATGCAGATTTTGCCCCCCCTCCAATTTTTAATTAAACATCCAATCTTGTTTTCAGCAGTCAATTCTCAGTGTAGTGTATGACAGTAAATTATATCAGTAGTCGTTGTTTTGTTGTGCAATAAGCTATTCCTAATTGGCATTTCCTCTTTAATAGACTCTGTTAAGAATTATGTTAAAATAATTACTGCCAGAAAGCACAGTACAGAACTCTTAATTACTGGCTAACAGTTCTGTCCTTCAGATCCTTCCTTCAAGCTACGCTTTCATAGACCATGTGCTTTTAATTTGAATTCAGCTCCATAAAACTCAGGAGAATCTATTGTCTATCAAAGCCAAACTCATAATGACAAAGGATTTGTCATAGCAGATCAGACCTCAGGTCCCTATAGTCTGGTGCCATGCCTCTGGCAGTGGCTACTTCTTGATGTTTTAGAAGATGGTAAATCTCTTCCAAATTTGCTAATACATCTGTCCATTTGTGTGACACTGCACATTTCTTGCTAAACCTTGGAGTTCATTGTCTTTTACCCTGAAGCATGAGATTTGATTACCCTTATTATCTTAGCTTGCATAGCTACAAATGTTATTAGCAGTCATAATGTTATTCAGTTCTTATTTTAAAATGTGGCTATAGTATTTATCTCAATGACCTGATCTGGCAGTCAGTTTCATTGACTGTGTAAAAAAGAAAAAAAATGTTTCTTTATATTATTTCTGCATTTACTGCATTAATTTAAAGGTCCTTTTATTTTATATTATGTGATAGAAAATAAAAAAGAAGAATCTGATAAGATTTTAATATATCTTACCTAATTGTGAATACCTCTATCAAATTCCTCCTAAGCTGCATACCATTTTGGGTGGTTGTATAAAATTCCAAACTTTACTATTTATTTTATTCCCTTTTATTTACTGATTCAGCCTTTTAACTGGATATGCTGATGGAGATTAAAATTTACCCATTGTATGATCTGAGGCCTATATTTCTTGATTTTTGTATCCCTCTCTACTGTTTTTCATAGCCAAACTGCTTTTGTCATTTTTCTCATAGTGCCCATGAAGTGCAAGGGAATGTAGTAAAAGGAAAGAATATATGGTCTCTCTCCTGAAGAATTCCATTAATTTAAAAAAATGCGAATTTGAAATAACTGAAATGGATGGTCTTTCAGTCTTTTCAACAGATCTTGTACATCCAGTAATTAGTATGTGAAACACCATGGGGGTTATGTAGACTGCTCTATGTATGAGATATGTGGACTTTTTGTTTTTTGAATTTGTATCATTTGTGTCTGTCCAAACTAAATTTAGTCTGCCATTGTGATAGATGCTTCCTTTAATATATTTGCTAGAAAAGGAAAAAGCCTGGTTGCTAGACTTGATATATCCAGAGGCAAATGCAAGACTGTTTGCTATATTTGCAAATAACTTGCCTTGTCTTGGCTCAGGTGATGCGGCTTTCATCTATCCCTTTGAAAAACTATTTCACAGACCCATAATGTACAAAGAGAACACTTTATTCATATTTAACTTCATTTTTTTCTGAGCAACTTTAATTTTGCTACTCATAGTAACATTGTACTTTTTAAGCTATTTGAAGATTTTATTGTAAAACTTTCCAATGTTTACCTATTAAAAAAGAATAAACTAACATAGTCACAGTTCCTAACTTGCTGTGCAGTTGCATTTCCAAATCATTAATAAATAGTGTTCATCTCAGTAGCAGCCCCTGAAGCAGTCACTGTTACATTTTCTTCATTCTGAGGGACAACCATTTGCCATTACTCATTGTTTCCTATCACTTAACACTTAATTTTTGAATCAGTTCCAAGATTCTGTGCCTTGCCCCATAGTTATTTATTTTCCCTAATAGTCTCTGATGGGAGGGAACTTATCAAAAGCTCATTGAAAACTCAAGTAAGTTAAGTACAGTGAGTTATTTTAAGCTGCAATTGCATCAAAAAATTTTTTTTGAGTGATCTGAAAGTAACTCCAGTTTTATACTGTATGCTGCAGATCTGTTAGTTCATTAATCTCCAATTTGAGTAGCTTGCATCTCCTGTGTTTATATCCCAGTTGGCCTTGTGGCAAATGGATATTTTTGCTGAACAACTGGAATATGCCTGAGCAGGGTGGAATTTCTGCAGGGTTCCAAGCTCTGCTTCTGTCCATGGTTCTGCATTACAGCACTTGCTTATGCTCATCTACTACACTGCTATAAAAACACATATAAAATCAGATATTTTTTTAACTTACATGTAAATTCAGATCATGTTCAATATTCTGCTGTGCATCTTTACGTTGCCAACTTTTCTGAAGAAAAAAATATATGCATGCTTAATATATAGGCATGCAGAAAGTTGCATTGATATAACAGTTACTTGATTGATAGGCAAGTTACAATTGAAGGAGGCAGGAGAGCTGTGGCTGAAGTGAATGCTGTGAGCAGGTTGTAACTCACGGGGGTTTTGTCTTTGCTCCAAATACTGAGTGCCCAGTAATTCTGCCTTGGATCAGAATCTGACTGTAAGGACTTCTAGATATTTAAATATTTCAGTTTTAATAYATGGGTGTCTCTAAATGCAGATGAACTGATTATTTGCTGAGATATTTCTGTGTAAAACTCTAGCACCATTGCTGTCTTATCTTTGAATCAGTCTTCCTGCCAAAACTGATGGCTGGAACAATAGAGATTGCTCTGGAGCAGGAACTTCTCTGAGAACCAGGCTTATCGCGGCTCTAACTGAGAAAGACTGCCATTCATACTGTCACTCACTGGGGCTACATAATGGATGGTGTCTGCCTTGCACACCACAGATAACTCACCAAATTGGGAGCTGGATTTAATTCCACACACTCAAAGAAAAAAAAATGAAATTAAAGAAATAAACCAAATCACCARCACCCCACTCTAAACAAAACAAAACCCCAACAACAAAAGACTGTTGTATCACTGAAGATAGGATGTGTGAATGTGTGATTTCTTTTTCACATCGTTGAAATAATAGCATTCCCATTTTTGATTGTTAAGGTTGTGGAATACTGTTTTCCATTAGGAATGACAACAATGTAATTTTATTTGTATTTTTTGTGTAAGCAAATTGCTTATAAAAACACARTCTATGTGCAATTGAAATGATTATTTTTATTAATGAAATAATTATTCCTAATTTTGTTTACTTTCTATGAAACATTCCAGTAAGTGTATAATTTGACAAAATATGTGTATGTACGTGAATGATATTTAATGGTTCATGATTTTTGTGAGTAGACTTGTAGAAGTAATCTGAAGATAGTGTTAAAAACACTGATGTCAACAGTACAGCATACTTTATGGGATATCAACAGGGAGAATTACACTGACAATAACAGCTGCCATTTGATTACAATCATAATTTTGCAAATTATGATCTCATAAATGCTGAAAGATGCATTTGACATGAAAAACAGACATTTTTCCATGTTTGTTTCTTGTTTCATAATCCCTCTGAAAATCATTTATTGCCTAGAAAAGAGTTGAAATTGTTGTAGGTCATATAAGGAGAGGAAGTCCTCCAGTATGTCAGGTCTTCCCCTCTTGAGTAGTTTATATTTATTGAAATTTTCTTCATCATGGATGAAATTTCAAAAGCGCTTCAGGAACAACATTTTGTGAGAGCAAGGAGACAGCATCTTCCCATTTCCCAGTGGGAGTCCAAGTGTGGACAGAGAGAAGCTCCATGTGACTCTTTCCAGCGGGGTGGAAGTAGAGGGGTAGTTGTGWCATGTAGCCTTCATTCCTTCCACCTACTTCAACTACTGGCTACCAGAAGCAGAGAGAAATACTCTGCAGTCCTTATTCAGTTGCAGTAAATTACTTCTCTCCTTGGTCACAAAAATGGAAAGAAATTCCATATTTGGATCACAGTTCCTTCCTAGGATTCATCCTGGACTAATGCTATGGACTGTTTATATATATCATGAGAAACRAAGGCTTAAGTTCTCCATTAATTTAGATGTGAGCTACTAGATCTACTTCCTCCAGCAATAAAGCTAGKGTATATGTACAATATCTAACTAAAGGCTTAACACTTCATGTGCATAAAGCAGTCAGAAATGGTTTTTGTGTGACCTGCAAATGGTAAAAATTTTAGGTATGTTAATAGTTCCCCTTTGATCTTGTCAAATAAATAATTTTTTAATAGCTAAATAATATAAATACTACATTCTTTCACAGAATCGCCTCTGTCCTCAGTATAATTTAACCAGTTCTGTGCTGTCCAGAATGGTCAGAATCCTGTTTAGTTCTTCCTGTGCATGCTTTTTTCTTTGATTTTTTTTTGTCCTGACTAATGCACATTTTATCTGCAAGATTTTTATTTGAACAAAATGACATTAGCAGCTAGTCCCAGTTTCTCTTACCAATGAGAGCACAAAACTCAGCCTTTCCCAGGGGTTCTACATGGGGGAATGACGGCTGCAGCTTGTACTTTTTTTTTGCCAAAAGCGGGGAGATGTTCTCTTTGCACACTACTGTGGGCAGCCGTGGCTCCCCTGCAGCTCCTCTGAGGCTTGGCAGAGTCAAGAATTCCGTCTTCTGTTTCAGCCCACTCTAAGCATCATCTGCCATTGCTTTTTTCCAGCAGATTCTTCCCAGAATGTCATGGCATGGCATTTCCACCAAACTGGCCAGTTTCTCCCATTGTTTCCCCTGAACTAGGTTTGTTTAGAGACAGGGTGGTGCCAGTTCAGGGCTTCCCTGTCGAAAAGGACAGTATAATAGGGTAATGTATGGTCTTACAGTTACACTGAACACACGATTTTTAACTTCATTTTTGGTGTTATGAGTCCTGCACCTAACAACACGTGTAGTACAGGGTGGGTCTCAAGCCACACAGACTGAATAGCAGAGAACGCTTCGTCTTGCAAAGCCTATGGTTTGGACTAGCAATATTAAGTATCTCTAGTATAAGGTCTATCATGCAATGTTAGACCTGGCAAAATAATCAGGAGGTGGTGGTGGTGGGGTGACGACAGCACTTTGGTAATGACCAGCAATTTCTTACTCTTCAATATGTTTGTCTTGAAAAGGACTGTTTTCTTTCTCATTACAAATAGTGGATAAAAACATCCTCACTACTTCACTGCAGCTTTCTCAAGTTCAGCGTGCTGAAGATCAAGTAGGCTGGGTGTGCTGGGCAATGCAATTGGTATGCAGAGTTCAAAGAGCCTTTTTAATGTAAACGGTATTTTCATTTTCACCTTAGTAATAAAGATCTTTCTACTTATCCTTAATTCCTTGCTTGTTATTTTTCCAGATTCTTCTTTAGGTTTCTCTAGCACTCCTAAATTCTCCTTAAGAAATCTTTTTATGCAGAATTCATTATTTCCAGTGGTGACAGTGCAGCAGTGCAGTGAGCTTCCTAATGCACCCATTAATTGTTCCACGTGACTCTAAACTAGGTGCATTTTTTGATTGGTGATGATTTTTGTTGATTTGTTTGATGTCAGAAATCTTATTTGCTTCTCCCCCCCCCCTTTTTTTAAAGAATGGGAAATTGTTGCTACATGAACAGTAAATGCCTTCATTAAAGAAATTCAAGTGGATGTGGTTTTCAAATTGTGACTTCATTTAACATAAAGGCGTAAAATATGTGTTTCTCTATCTGCTTTTAATGTGATCAGYAAATGAAGGGGAGAAAAATATTCTCTGAATATTAAACTGCTTTCAAGCATTCTTTATTTTTATACAAACTAAAATTGTAATCAGCTGAGCTAACTACATCATTAAAAACATCTACTGGAGAGACTGTAAAATAATTCAGAGTGAATTAAAAGAAAAGGACTATTCAACCAGGAACCTTGCAATCAACGTATTTCTAAGTACTCAGGCATTACTTTTTGAAATAAGTACTTTATCACTCTAAGCTTTTCTGAAAGACTGTTATTTTTGTATGTGTGTGTGTGTGTTGTATATATAAACATATATACAACACACACACACACAACACACCAAGTTTAATCTCCCTAGATTTTTTGCTTTGAAGATGTGAATTGCATTAAAATAAAGATTCCATTCGGGTTATTGTCTCCCCAGCTGTCTGTGCAGACCATGGACTGAGAATATTCTCATTACATGTGCTGAAGCAGTTAGTCAGTGATTGATGTTATATTAATTCACAGCACAGACGCTTTCCCTTTGTTACTGAACATTAGACAAATTAGTTCTTACAAATTCACATCCCACCCCCACCGCATCTAGCTTAGCCACTCTGGCTGGTTAGTATTGCTAATAACCTCCATTCAGAGTGAACCGAAGCATTGGAAAGGAGGAGTTCGCTAAAGGAAGGGGCAGAAAACAGGCAGCAGCTGATGGGGTCTACCAGTGCATTGCAGGGCTCTAGTCATTTGCTGCTGTACCTCTGTGCAGTAATGACAAATGATCTTTTCATTGTCAGTCCCCCAAATTAATTTTCCCTCCCACTTTTCACAAGGCTACATTCATCACATAGATTGCATTAAATGTACTTGTGTCAGGRCAGAAAAAGATGAGTAGTAAAATAATTTGATTCTAACAGCTTCTTATCAGGAGAGGTAAACAAATGGCATAATACTTCTAAAGGTAAGTATTTCTGTAAATATCACTGAGATACTTCTGCTTTAGGAATTTTCATAACATCTGGGCTCAAGACGAAGCACAAAAGGATAAGCAAGAACACAGGTGGAGGAAGGCAGAGGAGCATCTTTAGCTGTTCCTACTGACCTGGCAGTTAAGCCCTGCTTTATGCGGAGGGCAGCTGAAACCGTGTGCACGATTTATGTTTGTAATATTATATAGAGAATAAAAATGGTATTTTTTTATTATCTTCTTGGAAGTTAATGAGTCAAAGATCATTTGCAAGTATGCTTTTATGCTCCTCATTAAGTTTTTTGCTGTATATTGTTTCTTTTTGGCTCTTTAGAAAGATGTAGAAAAGATGTTATCATCCATAGTGTATGGATGATAATCAAGAGATTTGTCAAGGTCAGGAGAACCACTAGAGCACAAGGAGGCAAGGGAATCCCGGCACAATTTAGTTGTCTGAAATACTCTGCTTATGGCTGGATTAAGTCACATTAATTGAGCGTAAAAGCACAGTATTTAGTGCTTAGAGTGGCATTTGAGTTGATATAAGAATTCTTATGCAGTAAAATACACAAAGGTGCTTGCTGCAAACTCCTCTAATATTTTCGTATGATCCTTCCTTAATATTTGCTCGTGCCTGTTTAAATTAGCCTTAGTGAACTGAATTGAAAACTACAGCTGTCTGGCCACAGATCATATTCAGCGTAGGATGCCATGTTGTTAGTCTGGCTTCTGCATCGATCTGGTTCTGTTTGCTCTCTTCATTCCCACCAGCACTGGCCTTGCTCAGAGATATCCTGTTTGTCTGCCGTATTGTACTGGCACTTTCTTGACCCATATGGTCCAAACAGCTCTGGGCCGTTTCACATTTTTCAGTTGGCTTTCTCCTCTATGGCTATCAGCCCATGTGGTGGACCTGCTCTGTATTTGCCTTGTCTATAGCTCCTGAAAAGAGACTGGAGTCCTGCTCTCGTACTTTTTTCCCCAGTCTCCGATGTGGACAGCACGCGAGCCAGACAGAGCTTCAGGTATGGTGGGCACCTGAATAAAATGTATAGATGAACCTTTCTTTAGAGCACTCATAGGTTGCTCTGTTTCRCTTACCTCTCACCACTGTTCTTCTTGTGCCTGAATATATCACTTTGGGATTCCTTAATATATAATATAAAGGACTGGAAATAACTTCCTTTAGTAAGTGCATTGTATATGAGTTTTAACATCATTCACACCTTAGCAAGTAATTTTAAACTGAATATTAGTAACACCTCTTGCTAGATTTTTTCTCTATGGTAAATCTTCTATGCTTGTTTTCAGTAACTGTAGTTGTGTTGTAAGGGCGAAGGAAAAAGGTACAGTAGAAAAGTAGAAAGTAGAAAAGGTACAATTCCAGAAAAGTTCCAGACAGGTTGGCTGTAGTCAGTGGCTCAGTTTGAACATTTTTATGTTATAGGAATATTTTCCAATTTTTGTTCAGGTACATTTAGAAGGATTGTATTTGTTATAAAGATTACTGTGTTTAATGCCTCATTCAGGATAGTACAATTCATACTTACAGTAAAGATGAAAAACATTTGTTTACTCTCATTTTTTATTTTCAAAGTTATTAAAAAAATACACTGTTAYACTGTTGTAGACAACAAGTATTTCAGCATTAGTGCTGCTTTGCATTAATCTTGTTCTGGTGACAACTAGATAATACAGCATTAGTGAATGCAAAACATATGTTTACCGTTATGTATAGCCACACAATGAGACTGTGGAGCCAAGGAAATGGAAATGAAAATAGCTTCCAGGCAAAATTAATAAAAGGGTTGCAAAGCAGAACTGGAATGAGTTGCTCACTTGCTTTAAAAGGTCATTGCCCATTTTCTTGCCAGAAAGATATAGGACAGAAGCCATCTCTGAGAAACTTTTTTTCCCCCTAACTTTTGCTACTTTTTAAAATTTTCTCTCTTCTCTTTTCYTTTTTTCTTTTTCTTTTTCTTTTTTGTTTTTCTTTCTTTCTTTCTTTCTTTTTGAGAAGCATTCTAGTTTCTTTCTTGGAGTTCTCCCGTTTACCTATTTATGTAATTAGGAAGACCAGATTGGTATTTAGTCTTGTTCTGACAACAGTAAATTAGGCTTAACTCTTTAATTACAATGAGAAAGAAATCACCTTTCTGATATCCTTCAATTAGCTCAAACAGCTGTTAAATTATAATTAAAATTTCACATGGATCATTTGAGTTTTTGGAATGTTTCCATTTAATAAAAAAACATTTGCATATATGTATTTGCTTTTCAACAACCTTTTCTAATCTGTCAGTGCTGTACCAAGAATATCGATAGTATATTAAGCAGTATCTTTCTGGCCTTGTGAACAGACAACTGGGCCTAATAAAATGTAAAATGGAAAAGATGAATGGAAAATATCAAAGCTTCAAGGTGCATTGGAGCTAGCTTCTCCGTCTTCCTTCTCTTTTCCCATGCTCTTTGAGATTCTGATGTGATCTTTAAAGTATGAAACAAGGAGCTATACCATTTGGAGATGAGCAATAACCTAAGCCCATATCCCCACTCTTCTATCTCAACTACTTGTACTACAACTTTTAAGAACAACAAACCTATAGATATGTTGGCTTAAGTAACTGTGAAAAAGTACTTCATATCTTAAAGAAGATTCTACTCCATTCTCTAAAGAAAAAAACCCCAAAAATCCAGATACACGTTCTTATTTAACAGAAAAGATTTTGCTTTGTAGTAGGTCTCGCAGTTGTCTCTATCTGTGTGCTGCAGCTGGCTGAGCATAGCAGCAGTGTGCAGGAGTAGATTATATAAGCAGTGCAGAGCARTGGTAAAACCTTGCAACAAAACACGTTGAATGTTAGWGTGTGAATTAACCAGAACTGGGCTACTCGGCATGCTAAGATAAGCAGCAGTCTCCATGCAATTTGCTGTGTGTATGTTACCTAGATGGGCACAGAATGTTAAAACACAGATTTAGCAAGTAAGAGAAAAATAGAAAGACTATCATATGGGACAGATTTCTCTTTATGGTTCTTCCTTTTCCTCCTCTCCTGTCTCAACGCTTCTCTACTGGTCTAGTTATGACTTGAAGATACTTTGCCAGATTCTGAGTCTGGACTCTACAACATCCTCACTGATTCAATAATCTCCTTTTGGTTTCTAAAAATAGTCCTTTTAGCTTTTCACATTTGGTGGTGTTTTGTYTGTGCGTTTTTATACAGCTTCACTCTAATTTCTGCTATTTTCATGAAGTATTTCCAGACTTGAAGCTGGATTTTGTTCTTTTGTGTGTGTTGTTGAGGGGGTGGTTAACAAAGTTCTTTTTGCTTTTTTTTCTGGGCAGAAGCCAATTGCTTCTACATGGTTCTCTTTGAGCTGGATTATTTGAAACAGTAGACRTTCAGGGGTCCAGGAAATTTCATATATGATAGCTTGTAGTTACATACAGATGGGTAAAAGCGCACACAAATCTTAAAGAATGGGATTACTCTAACATTTCTTACTCAATCCCATCTTGTTTTTCTTCATCTCCTCCTTGTTTTCCTAGAGCTAAAGCTGAGATTACTTCTATCTTCATTTTCTACTTCTATCTTCATCGTACCTTTAGGTGCTATTAAAAAATATCTCATAAAAATATACCGATGGCATAAAAATATACCAAAAAATATACCAAGTCATGTACCATCGAGAACTTCCAATTTACCAAGGCAAGGCGATTTTTCAAGTACAGCGTGATTTCAAATTAATATCTTAAATGTTTTTGTTTTGTCAATTTTATACATTAGTTGATTCATTAAAATCTACATCTTTTAAAATTGATCTTCAAATTCTTAATTTAGGAGGGTGGTGGTCTGGTTTTTTGTCTCTCTCTTGCATTTTTGTTTTCATTACACCTTTGGTCTTTTTTTAAAAGAGACATTTAGYCATCATGATTCTGTGCTGCTATTAAAAAGCTCACAGATACAGTTTCTTGATTGTCTTATGGATGAGTATCTTCTAAAATACAGTACCTGAGTACTTATTTTTCAATATTGTGGATCAGAATTTTAAATTCGTATATATGTAAGATGTTCTGAAGATCCTGGATTTGTAGAAGCTCATCAGGGAGGTGTGTGTATAGATAAGTGCATAGGTCACTTTCTCAAACTAGGTTAAGATAGCTGTGGTATATGTTTGGGGATGTAGAGGAAATGTGTGATTATTTTCGAATGATGTTTTCATCTGATAGGAGGAGGTGGGAGCGCTTGCARTTTTGGAGGATATCTGTACAGGTGTCACCTTTAATGATATTCTGAATTCTTGCTTTACATTTTATTTTTTTAATGCAGTGCAACTTATCTGTTTCAGAGCTATTGAAAGATGCATGGAAAGTGACAATTTGTCATTTGGAGTGCCTGCTTTTATGAGCTTTTGCAGTTCATTTTAAAACTTGGACATAGGCTACTGCGCCTTTATCTACTCAGGTAAAGGAGTGCAGCTGAACTTGGATATAATTGCAGATGTCTTATCTTTAAAGGCAGGGTTTCTTTGGTATAGTGTTGTGAAGAAGTCATAAATTGAATGATGATGAACTGAATTATAAACAAGTGCCTTGTTATCCTGTAACCAGCTATTACTATTTGGGGAGAAAAAAAGCAAGAGTGAGGGCTGAGAAGACAAATACTTACTCAATGAGGCATGAAGTTTTGGCACTCAGCTTTTTGTTTAATTTATCTGCAGCTCAGTTGGTTTAGATATAGACAGACATAGCAAGTGCTTCCTTTTTTTTCTTTTTTTAAGGAGCCATTCCAATGATATTTTACATGAACAGCAAGAATTGTGTTGCTGAATTCAGAGATATATCTGTTTTCTTAAGTATTTCTTAGCTGCTCTGTGTTATTTCTGTGTTCTTTAAATTTTAAGTTTTGTGGATTGCAGGTCTTAAAGTTTTGCTGTATTAAACTGTTGATTTTTGTCACTTGAATGATTCTTCAAAGTTTTTATCACCTAAGCTCTCGTGGAAGAGGATATTGCTGCATTTTGTCTAAATCAACTTAATACAGCATATTACTGTATTTTGTCTAAATCAACTTAATAGAGCAATGTTGTTAAAGTTATGCAAGCTGGCATATAGGCAAAGCCTTCTATTGCCATTGACTGCTTAACAGAAAGCAACAAGGTTCTGGTTTTCGTATGGGGAGAGGCTCAGCTTTATGTTCCTGGACATAGATTTTTGGTGTYGATGCATAACATAATACTTGCATACTATAAGTTTTATCATGGTGTAACACCATTATGATAAATGACATTAAACTAGAGCAACACAGTGGARGATCAAATGCAATGTTTTTTGCCTGACTTGGTACAAAACATAAGCATTTAAAAATACATTTATCAGTGTAATTAAGGGGCATGCATTGGGATTTTGACTAAAGTCCTAGCCAGAAGGTAGTTGAGAATGGTCTGCATGTACGCTGTGAGATGAAAGATTTTTAAATCTTTGATAACATTGATTACATTTCAAACTCAGTAAAGATCACAATTGAGTGTAAGCCTGTATATCTTCATTTTCCAGTACCTACATTGCATTGATTAGTAGTGGTACCATTTGCAATGTGCCACACAAACTGATGCTGCTAAATTGACAGAAAGGAGAAACTGCATTAGCTAGTGTCTTGCCATGTTCCTTCAGACGTGTTCCTTTTACATCTCTGACAATCAAACGCTTAAAATATTTTAATAGAGCCTGACTTGCAATAAAATTTGAGAGCCAGGCATAAGTAATTATGTCTTCTATTTATGTTAAGTCGTTGAAAATGCTAATAAAACATATTTGTGGGTTTTCCTTTTAATGATTATAACAATAAACCAAAATCATTGCACTAGCCCCCCACTAGCTTTAAAAGCTTAAAAGAGGAGGTTCATCAGTGACTTGGTATCAAGCTTGTTTATTGTGAATTATAGGCATTTTTTGCAATAAAATTTGGTTTAGTGGAAGAAATGGATGTGCAAGCCTGATTTTATTAGTATGACTAAACATTGTGGAACGAAAAAAAGGAAATTTTTGCATACTGTTACATTTTGGGGCCGTATGGATCATAAACTCTTCTATGCATATTTCACTTGCAGACTTCAAAAGGCATTATCTCATCACCAAGAGGGGAGCAAGGAATACACTTAACTTAAATTTAGAAATTGTTCTCGTTACTGAATGTCAGATAAAGGTGAAGCTTTAAATAGGAGTCTCCCTGATTTACTACCTTTAATGTGCACAGAAAGGGATGTGCAAAGCACATCATTAGTGTGACGGGGTGAAAGGGGCAACATGTTTCTTCTGTTACAATGGAAAGAGGATGAATCTGGCACAGCTCTGATGTCAGAACCTCCATCACCTTTCCCACAGATGATGTAGATTTTAATTGTACTTTGGGCTGATTCTCATCGCACCAGCTCCTACGTGACATTGAGATAGATGAAGCCATTTGTTGGCATTATCAGAGCCAGCTGTGTGCTTGGCTGCAGCTACAGTAGGCATTATATCTCATGCATAATCCTCTCATTGAGAGAGGATCACAAGCATCTGAACCATATGGCAAATAATTTTATTATGATCAAAAAAGGGACTCTTGAAGCTAGTTAAACAGAAGAGTCCTTGAAATTCAATCAGAAGAGGTTTTTATTTTCATGTAGCATTATCAYCGTAAATTAATTTTTAGCTCGACCATCATCTGTGAAATACAGGAATTTTATTTTTCCCCAAAAGTAAGAAATTAATTTTGTAATTCCAAGAAACAGCATGCAGAAATACATAGCTTGATTTTTTTGATAGCTAAAGAGTGCCTTGTAGGTATTAGCCTCTTTTTTTTACTAATTACACATCCGTATCACTCAGAAGCCCTAATAGGAAGTGCCTGAAATTAAAAAAGCTGGGGAAGGGGAGAGAATCACATTAAGCCATGGGAGTGCTGTGCTGATGTCTTAATGCCTCACTTCCCGAGGGCTGGCAATGTGAGGGCTGTTAGCATTTTCTGGGGATGAAAACATACAGCAGGATTCACAGATCATAAGCCCATTGTTCTTTACATTGAAAAACAAACAAGCAAACAAACAAAAAGATGTTTAATTGAGTCAGTGCAAATGGATGATGAGTAAGAAGAAAGAAGCTTCAGCTCTGCACAGAGTTCCTACTGGGCAGCCAAGAGTGAATATGGGCATCAGAGACAAAGGCACCCAATCTTTTTAGCCTGAGAATGAATGACAGCAGCTCTCTACAGGATCGAATATTAGAATATTACTCAGAGACCTCTTCCTGTTTCCTTTTGAATATGCATGCAAGAATCTTCCTGATATCACTGGCCGCACCTGGACGTAATGGTTGTTGTACAGAGAGGCAGCCGGAGCAGGTACCAGAGCGAGACGGAGGTCCGTGGATGCTGGAGGTTGCTTGGTTAATCGGGAGGCAGTTTCTGCTGTTCCCGAACGACAAAGGGATAAAGCGATAACATGAATTGTGCTGTGTGTGAATAGAACTGCTTGCATACTGAGGAAGATACGTACTATTGAAGACTTGGCCCTGGGGATGCGAGGGGTTTCCATGGGGCATCTGGTAATAATACACATGTCCTATCAGCAACTTTCATACTGCAAACTTACGGAACATAAATAAAGGCTCACCAGAGCCAAATGGCAACAGCTGCCTTATCTAGAGGATAGCTTTTTTATTTGGTACTTTATTGACAAATAATAAAGCCTGTAATTGGGCTGTGGGAGGGATATAGCCATGTAATTTACAGGACCTTAAATTTTCTAGTGCTGCATGCCTGAAGCAGATTCAGGTTGTTATTGCAGTCTCATGAGTTAAGCAGAGGTCCTGGCTGAACTGTTAAAGTACCATAAAATGTGCATCTTTATTCTTGCATTTAAAAAGTGTTTGTATGTGTCTTAGGGGAAGAAGAGGAACAAGGGGAGGAACCTCTGTTTCTTCTGAAATATCATGGTGATTAGGAATTTGTGCCTTCAGTTATTAAAATGAAAGCCAACAAAAAATCCCTAGCACAGCTATGGCTCTAGAGGCTTCCCCTGCAAACAGCTCATCACTCTCAGCAGGATGTGAAACAGAGCTGTGCTCGCTGAGCAGGCTAACAGGGAAGGATTGCCTTTGCTGCAGCAGCTGCTGAACTGAGACTTTCTGGATCATGAATGTATGTAAATATGTCCAACTGTTTGCCCTTCACACATCTTTGGCAAGTTTGGAGTAAAAAATACTGAGCTGCTCCATTAGTTTGCTTGCCTATTACCACAGCAGATGCTGTTAAAGGCACTGAGATGTGTTTCTAAGCAAGCCTTCCCGCCTAGACTAGGATAAAGAAAAAAAGGCCAGAGGGGCTGCAGATAGAAATAAAATGAAATATAGAGAAAGCTTTGGCAGCAGGGTATGCCACAGTGTCCACTGCTATAGGCAAAACCCAGGCGTGGGTGGTTCTTCAGTCCATTAAGCAAAGCAGATAAGGGTGGTGGCCTTTGCTGGCAGGTTTGGTTCTTTCAGAACGTTCTCTCYAGCAGAATAACAGGTATTTGGGGGAGTTCGTACAGGTTTGATTCCTGACTCTATCTGCTGAGTGGCTAAAACTATTACATTTGTATACCACGCTATACTTCATAGGGATTTCACTGGCAATGAAGGCTGTGTATAAATAATGGATGAAGAAGGGTGACAGGACCTGAACACTTGGGACTTGACAGATTATCTTGTGATGTATTACAATTAGATATGCTTCAGTGTCACTTCATTTATTCAGCTAGTAAGGGTGCATAACTCTTAGATCCATTTGGAGGTGGATTTATTAAGAGCCTTAGTCATGTCCTCTCAAAGTTTGAAATTGATTTTTGAACATCTGTAGCAGCTTTCTAAATCACTTTGCTCTTAACATGCATGTGATCTTTTTCTTTTTTTTTTAAGTAATTGGGATTTTATTAGCACATATAATAGATCTCTTCTTTTTAATCTGTAGTTTGCTTCCTACGCTCAAAGCAGTTGCCAGATGAGAGATCACCTTGTCATTTAGCTCAATAACAGATCAAATTGGCCTTTAGAAAGGGGTTTTCTGAGTTCCTTGTGCAAGAAGCTGGTAGCTAGCAAGCCAGAGCCACTTTACAGTAAATCATGTTACATAGAGTTGAGATATATAACAAATGGGAAGCAAGAGTAGTAATAATGTTGTACRTCTTTCATGACTGACTTTTTTTTTAATAACTATTTAAAAGCAGAAAAGATGCAAAATAAAATGCAGCAGGAAATCTGAGAGGCCAGGTCTGCCTGTTGTTACAAATGGAGCCTCTCAAACTGTTGGGTCAAAGCAGAAAGGTGTTATGTTCCCTAAAACTTTCTTAGAAAACCTGGGTTAAAGCATTCAGGTAGGTTTCTGATGCGTTTGTCATAAATGCAGATGTAGAGTGTTTTGTCTTAAATACGTTTAGCTCAGGTTTGCCAAGCTGTTCCAGGCTTTCTGCTACCGTAGGCAGAACCTTTTTTTTTGTTTAAGTCGTCATTATRAAACAAGTGCTGTGTGTCTGCTTTGAATATTTCTTGGCACAGAGAGCGCGTGTGGGACGGCAGGTGGCCGCAGAACCCAGCAGAAGCTACAGTCCTGCAGATAATCAGCAGCATCCCCATCCCTCCTCCTCCTCCTCCTCCTCTCCAGCACGTGCCAACCAGCAAACACGTTACTCACTCCRTGGCAACCTCCTTGTTCCTCAGATAGCAACTTAACGTGGTTTGGGGATAAATTACACCCACAGCAGAGCTGATCCAAGCCAACAAGGTTTCAGAGAATTCGTTCATTCTTGTAAAAGCCGATGATAATTGATGGACGAGCAGCTTGCAGGACCCTGACAGGCTGGTTGCCTGCCCTTTGCACTCTGCCAGTTCAAGCCTTACAAGTGTGAAATAGCCAATTACTGGAATACCTATTGAAAGTAATAGGCCAATGAGCAAATTGCTACTGTGGGACACTGCGGTGGTGTAGGTGGAAGAAAGCCAAGATAAAGTTCTGCTCTGAGYAGCTGCTCCCTCCACTGCTTGATAATGCTATTGGATGACCAAGTGATGAGAGTAAGGTATTTCCCCCTTCGAACTGCAAGTGTCCTGCCTTGTATTGACTTAAAGTTTATGATGCATGATACTGTCTTGTTACCCAGGTCCTAATTTGCAGAAATAAATCCTCCTTTTAAAAGGTAGTTAAATAGGTAATAGGGATAGTCACGGCCATAGATTTTGTGCAAAAGCATTAAATACAATTTTTGCTTGGAATGAAAAGTCATATAGTGTGCAGAGTGTTAATACTTGCCAGCCATTTGCTATTGACAGAACAATTTATCTTGATAAAGGACAGTGAAAAATTCCAATCTATTCACTGACATCACATTATCAGCAGTAATATATGGCTGCATCTAAATATAAGGTTCAGATCTGATACAGCTGAGGGGTTTCTGGTAATTTTCCTGTAAATATATTGTGTACTGGACAATGAAAAAATGTCGCTTTTACCATGTAATTGGATGACCTATTTTTATGTGAGATTTAAAGTTTTACTGTGTTTAATGGAATGGACCATAATGTTTCCTTTTTGGGTAACCTGTTTCTTTTTATAAGACTCTAGCCAATAAAATGGGTATTACCAGGCTTGACAGAGCAGAAATAGCAGACAAAGAAAGATAAAAGCTTAAATATTAGTCTGATGAAAGATTCTATGACCATAGAAACTTGCCACAGGAAACAAAAAATTCTGTCCAAAAACATTGTCATGAAAATGTCTGCTGTCAATAATTAGGTTAATGAAGATTGTATATTTTCTTTTTTCCAGGATGAGAATGTTCATAGGTAACTTTTGGGCCTGTGCTTCTTAGCTTCCTTAGCAAAAAGATATGATCCATAATTCTAAAAATGTATTAAAAARCCTGGCTTATTTAATTCAAAATATATTAGGAAGAAAGGTAGAGTGTGGCAAGTAGTTTTGGAGGAGGAATTTCAAAAGTGGCTGGCAAATTATTCTATGCAGTCCATGATTTTGTAATAGGAAAACAACCACTGTGTAAAGGCAGAAGTGTAAATGAGGTCAATGCCAGTGTTCTGTATAATCCATTTTTCAGTTGCCAGTCACTTGCTTGGTGCTGAAAAGAGAAACGATAAATGACATCTTGCTGCTCTCTTGGAATGTCCTATTAACAGTCACCAAGTCTATTTTACATAGAAAGAATGGAAGATTGACTCATYTGATGTTAACATGAATCAACCTAAAAAATAAAATTAACATTTCAGTTATGGCAAAATATAGCAAAAAACCTATGACCTAAAAATATAGAGCTTCTGATCATGACTGCTTAATTCCCTTGAAATCTRTGGCAATTTTTTTACTCTGTACTTAAAACTCCAAGGGGTAAACTATTATCCATTTRTATTTTTTACATTGTATTTTCTCCTGAATATATCTGATTGTAAAACCACTTTGTGTGGCACTCAGCATGAGGAGTATGGCCTCTCTGCTTATCTCCAGTAAAGATAGTATATATAACCCTCCTTCTGAGGATTACCACCAGAGGCATTAGTACTCTTCTGAGGCTTGGAAAAAAATTGAGATGTGTGCTAGATAGAGAAGTAAAATTGCTAATCACAAGAGCAGYGAAAAGACCCATTAAGAAAGACAATAATCTGAATACTCCATTTCAATTCCAAGGAATAAGGATGGCGCAGATTTCTGTTAAGTTTGCATTCCTGCACTCCKCTGCATAGCTAAAGATTTTGTATCAGTTTTCATTTAGCAGACTTCTGACAGTGTTTCTTCCCACCCCATCTCCTGGGAAGATAATTATTTTCTTCTTCTTCCCTTCCTTCAATCCTAAGAGGTCCCGATATTTTGCTTTCCAAATACCTGGCTGCTCAGGGAGGAGAAACAGTCTGATTTTGTCCCCAAATCATTTGTCCTTCCGCAGTAGCTATGCCTGTTGTGTGCTATTTTACTGAGCAACGCTGCTATCCCCAAATTAGAGCAATTCCTCTATCATTCCTTGGCTTGTTAACTTCTCTATGTTGCTTCTCTGAGAAGTTATGAGCAGAAGCAGAGGCATCATGCTTGCCTGACTGCAGATCCAGTCATGAATAGAGGCTCATATCTGGAAGGCTACCTACCCAACCATGAGAGTAGGACTGGTTTTCACTGAGAGCATATATTCTTCAGAAATTGATGGTCTAGCTCTCAGCAGGGAAAGCTTCTTTTTCTCGGCTGGCAAATGAATAGTTTGAGCACTCTGGAGACTTAAGGATCTTTGCTATATGTTCTCTTTCTTCTTCATTTGTTAAAACTGTGTGGCAGTTCAGTGCCAATGACTTGAAATTCAAGAAAGGAAATAAAGGCTATTCCATTTTAGTTTTCCTGTTTGGTATTAGGGGCAGAGAGAGAGGATGTTGGGAATTATTTCTGCTACTTGAGATCTTTTTTTCTGAAGGCCATAAAATTATTTTTCATTTTTTTCAGCTTCCTGGCACAGGCAAGAAAAATGTACTGTGTACTCCTCAAATGAATGTCTCGATATGACAAAGAGGCAGTTACTTTTTTTCTGGTAAAACTCTGTGTCATCTTCAATGAAAAGACTTTTATGTCTGTCAAGGTGCAAGTTCTGCTATAAATCTATGTGAGGAAATCGTGAAGAATAGAGGAAATGCTGCAACCAATCCTGCAGAAAAAAGTGAGGAATCCCCTGGGTGTTATTGACCTGTGGAGGATGATGAAAAACAGTCAAACTATTAGACATCAATAAATGTGGAATATCCTGAGTTGTGCCTTTATAAGAGGTTGGCCATTAAAGACTTATTCCTGAAGAAGTACTGATGGTCCCATGTTGGATTTCCTTGCCATATTATAGTATTTTCTCTCCTTCCTTTCCTGAGATTTTATACATTTCATCTAACTTTTACTCAACTTGTATCAGACTTAGTTTTATTTAAAACATGAAAACATTACAAAAGGTGGAAGCAGATGTATCATTATTTTGTCTTTTTTTTTCCCCCCTTCTTTCACTCAAACTATTCCATTTAATCTTGGAACCTCTGAAAAATTGCAGCATTTATGCAATGCATTCTAGAAGAACTTCACGATAAGTCTTACTGGCGCAAAACTGGGGTTACAGAGTGGTGAATCAGCCCTCTCATTATCAATTGAACACATTAATATCCCCCTTATTTTGTACGTTATCTATTGCACGTATGTGCATCTCATGCATGTTGCATCCGGACTGTCAGCCTTTCCCTTGCTTGCTTTTAAGATAACACTGCAGTGGCATGTTAATGAGAAGCAACCACTTATGTGAAGGAAAGGTAAGCTGATGGATTACTAGCAAGTGCACTTCCAAGTGAGGTAAAACAGTCGCCTTGTGCTGCCGGCAACTCGCCTGTCGTGTTGTAAAGGAGCACAACGCGAGGGAACATTTTATTTCTGCGGCTGGAAGGTATTTCCTTGCCTTAAAGCCCTGGCAGGCTGTTGGTGCGTCCTCTGGCTGTGCTGGGCCAGGCTTGGTCGGAGGCTGCGGTGTGGTGTGGGGACGGGGAATGGTCCCTGCGGGAGCGTGCTGGCAGGGCGAGCTCACAGGGCCACGCAGTGCTTGCTCTCTGCCTTCGTGGAGGGTGCTCCTTGCAGCGCCTTGCAGGTGCGGTAGAGCCCCGTAGGAGACCAGAGATCTCTTGGTTTCAAGCATCTGATTGACCCCGTAAGCCCTACATCTGCAGCGCGGACTTCTGGTCAAAGGCAGTTCAGGACGGAAGTGGCGACAGAGCAAAAACGCTTTTCTTAGAGATGCAAGATGCATTTCGTAGGGTTGCACCAGGACCAAGCAGTCATTAGGGTACGTAGACGCCTCAGTCGCTGTGGAAGAAACTGTATCATGATACTTTCTAGCCTCTATTTTGTCTGAAGCCTGAGGAGGCTTTCGGACCTTGAGAGAAGGCATATTGCTTTCTCTCAGGGAAACAGATTTAAATTGGGGTGCTTACAATACTTTGATCGCTCTTCTCTTCCTGTGATTCATCTAATAAGCTACTTAACATAAAATGTTGTTCATGGTCTTTGGCATTGGGGCAATTTTCCATTCAAACCTATTTCATCAGTCTAGTTAAAAAAAAAAACATAATTTTGAATTAGGTTATAGTAATTAATTGTACTACACTGAAATAAATTATTTCTACTTCCTATTTCCTGTCTAGCAGTGGATTTCTTGTGCTAAGATAATTTCCAGCTACTGGGTATTGTTGATGGAGTAAATTGAATAGAACCTAAAAACAATAACTTGGGGTGATCTTCAGCTGCTGAACTGCTACCTGTCTTCATTTTTTCAATGCTATCAAAAGCTCAAGAAGCACCATGCAGTATAAACTGGGGAAAAAAGCCAGAGCCTAAACTGTTGCTAATGCTAGTGAATTTTACAGTCTAGTTCCAGACATGATGTAATGAAGTAGTGCAGTAAATGAGTAACAAACGAGAAGAGATATCTGAATGGAGAATTTAGTCTTGGCCAAAAAAAAAGGAAAAAAAAAGCTACTTTAGTCTCTTAATTGATCTCATCAATTGATCTGTGTGCTAAGTTTTTTTTTAAAGCTGGATTTATATCCTGATTTTCACATTGATGGCTCACAAACAGCCTTTCAATCTATATTAGTGAACTGATCACTATCAAATGATAGTTTGAGAACTATGGCTATTCCAGACCAGAAACACTGAAGAAGCTATGCTTTTTCATTTTTAATATTCTGAGAGGAGAAAGGAAGCTTATCTCCTCCATTCAAAAATCAGAGGCAGAAATCAGTGACTGGAATAGGGAAGTCATACACTGGTTTATTAAAAAGAAGTGAATGTTGCTATGATGTGAATGTGCGCCAATCACTCACTAATGGTGACAAACACAGATTTTTGCATTCCTATCATATTACAAGCATGCCCAATTTGCTGCTTTCGCTCACCATCATTTCATTTGCAACATTCATCTTAACTGTGTGTCAAAAGTCAATGTCTCCCACATTTCTGTTCATTTGGTTCTTTTCCTCAGCCATATTAATTTGACTCTAGCAGTACATACTCTCGTTCTGTTCTTTGCCCATATCTTTAATTTCTCTAAGTTGTCTTTCATATGAATTTTCTTCTCCTTCACAGTGTTTGGAACTTTTCTTGGTGTAATATTGCCTAATTATGCCACTAACAGGAGTTTAATTCCTCTTCTTGATAACAAATAAATATGTCACTTTATAAAAAAAAATGTAGACATAATATAAAATCCCATGATATCTGAACACTTATTGCTCTTTTTGTTTTGCATTTGTGTCTTTTTGCCTTCATCCTTTTATGTAGACATAATATAAAATCCCATGATATCTGAACACTTATTGCTCTTTTTGTTTTGCATTTGTGTCTTTTTGCCTTCATCCTTTTTTTTTTTTTTTTTTTTTTTCATTCGCATGAATGGATCGTGCTCAGGCCAATTTCAAAATGTTTTCAGGAGTTTTTTCATAGTGCTCTCAGAACTGGAGAAGTCTGTGTGGGTACAGCTCCTTCTGCTTCAGCATGAACGAGCCAGGCAGATGATTTTCTGGTGTTCTTCCAGCCTTTATGTCCATACTTCCACAAATCCTGTGATGAGGCTTGCGTAGATAAGGAAGATACTGACAAAATGATTAGGCTTTATGCTGAGTATAAAATTAGAGCAGGTGTTTGTCGGCTGCTGCATTGCTGACAAACTACTGCATCTTAGAAAGCCCATCTCTACATAAAAATATTTATTACTTTTTAATGAAATTAATTGCAAACTGTCATTTATATAGAATGATATAATTTAATATTTGTTTGTGTATGTATTTAGTTAGGTGTCACCTTTTAATTCAGTACCATGCAACTGCCTTATTTTAAAGAGAAGACTGCTCTTCTGTGAGACTTTTCAAAGAAAAAGTAAAACTGCAAGGAATTCTTCCTTTTGGGTGTAATTAAATGATTTAACTGTCCCGGTTAGGTAAAGCAGCATTTTCCTTAAAAAAAAAAGCCCTTCTAAATGTGGCAATTAGCCCAGGAAATGTTCACACACCAAAAAAGTTTAAGTTTGTTAAGCATTTCTGGATGAAATAAAGCTAAAGAGTGCATTCAGCAGCCTGAACCTAAAAGTGACCTTTTGGAGAAGATAGTGCCAGCAGCAGCTGACTATGCCATTAATGGGGTGGATTTGGCTGCCTTTAGGACTGAACTGACCTTTTCCTTCCAAGCAAGTGTGTAAGTGCTTCCTCTAACTCCAGCAGTGTGCATGTATGTTCAGTTACCGTTACCTATAAAACTTGCTAGAAACTTAACAATCTCCTATATCTTGCCAAAGCAAAAGAAGAAGGTTCGAGAGCTAATATACATATCAGAGGTTTTGATTCCTCCTACAATCAAAGGGAGAAGAGAGGCTTGCAATACAAATTACACTAGGAAGGAAATTAATTTGTTGAGTGGTTAACCAGGCCTTTTCTTTTAACAGAGCTCTTTATTTTGGAAGAGCTGGGCATGATAGATCATTAAAGTACAACAGAAGGTACTGAATAACAAAGAATTAAAAAAAGATTAAAGAAATCCAATAATTCAGCAGTTTGCACTTCAGTTATAAAATAGGGACAGTAATTGTTGAATGGATGAGTGACATTAAAAGCCCTCTTTATGGTCCAAAGTTAATTTGAATAACGTTAATTTATAGTTGACAAATTGTGTCTTTTTAGCATTTGTAATCCAACCATTTATTAAACTGTAAAAGCAATGGCAATTAAGCATTATTGCCTAGCAGTGCTACTATAGTTACTTACAGCAGGGATGGGTATGGAATAACTTGCTTTATAATGTTTGAAATAGTACAGACGTTTGCTCTTTAACAGAGGAAGCCTGGAGATACATGGCATTGCCTGGTGGTCCTCGCCAGCTGGAATATTTTGTTCCTTTCCTTTTACCCACTGAATCCTGTTGCAATGAAGTAGGAAAGGGAGGTGCTGGGGGGCAGGGGAAGGTGGGAGGATATTTTGTCTTTTGTCTGCTTTTGAATTGAGTGTATCAAAACTGCCAGTGCCAATTTACAGCTTCCTCCTCCCCTTCATCCGGCTGCTTTCCTTCAGCCCTCAAAGGACAAGAGAAGCAGCGAGGCCTTTCTGGTCATTCTGCATCAGATCTTCATTCATCTGTCAGTCAAAGCAGGTCAGAAACAAATCCTTGTGGGACRTTCACCTCCCTTTCCTACGCTGCTGCCCTGAATTATGTTTGTCTCTTTGGAACAAGGCGGCCCCAGCCTTGGAGGCATGATCTCRCCCCGGCCTCCCACGCAACTTTGTCTATGCAAGTGGTGACCTGACTTTCTACTTGCACTTATGTGAGTGGATCTCCCTGCTTTCCTATTTGTCATGGATAGCATTTCTTATAAATTCAGTGTACYTCATGAGGAATTAAATACTTCAGGCATGGTCCATGCAGTGAAACTTGCTGGGATCAGGGGAGAGGGGAGAGATGCAAGGAAGGAGTTGTCTCAACAAAACAGATGCACGTGGTCCCATTGGATGAGCCCGTGTGTCAGGATGCTAGCCGCACAGCCATCTCATGATGTCTAAGCTGACAACACTACCAAAATGTCTTTTCTCACCAAAGTATCTGAGTTTATCATTGTATTAGATGACATAGTGCTGAACCTGAGGCATAGTGTTCACGTATGTCCTGAAAGATTCTCAAATGTGGAGTATTTTTGTCATAACTAGTAAGCATCTTTACTGATGTCACCTTTAAAGAAGTGTTCAGACCCTGGCTTCGCTGAATACAAAGGRCCTTGAAAGTCTCTGTTTTTTGGGCATCCTTTTTTTCATTATAAATGAGTGTATCCACAGGAATAATCATCCTCATATTTATATACAAAGACTTTTCTCACTGAGCTGCTTTATTTGACCTCAAGCATGATTCCTAAATAGAAATAAGAAATCTGATGTCAGCCTTGGTAGTAAAGGAAGTTTCATAACCTAGCATTTATGTCTTTTCCTAACAATTACCCATGGGCTTCATGTGCAGTTTAAAGAGTCAGGGATCAGGATTGTGATTTCCATCCTTTTTATGCTAGCAAAGAAGTCTCTGTCTCTCATTAAAATTCTCTGCCTGTCTGATGCATATTTCTTATACCTCACACCGACTTCTGATAGAAACTTATTTGGATAATGTCTGCAAGCAAAGAATTTTCCCTGAAAAGGTTGAAGATGGAGACACTCTGTCAGGACCTGACAGGTGTAAATTTCTTAATGTATGAGGAGTATATGAAAATACAAATCATCACTGAGAGCCAGCCTGAAGCAGACTGAAAAGCTGTCATAAGCAATTTTCAAAAAGTATGAGTTATTTGGTTCTCTTCCAGGAGGAACAACTCCACAGGCATAAATTCGTGAATGGTACTTGACAATCTTAACAAGTCCTTCTCTCCCAAAGCTGAACGTGTGGCAGACATGTGATAGGGCCTGTGTGCTCTCCTCTGTTCTCCAGCTGCGAAGGAGCTGACATGATAATCAGGGGGTGAATCCTGCCTTAGCAAACTTGAGGCATTCCTCCGCAGAAGCGAATTTCAAGGAACTGATTAATCTGACAGAGTGGCCATGTTGGAGCTGATTATTTGCCAAAAGATCTTTTATAGATCCACTTCATTTGCCATTTACTGAGAGCCAACGATAGGAAAGAAAATAGCAGAGACCTTGTGACAGGCACCTCTGCTATTTTGTCTGCTCCTGGCTTTGTACATTTTTACTTTGGGCATGTTTAAAAATCATTGCTAACTGGATGGGCTTATTCACTGGTGTATGGAAACGGACCTTTAAGAAGGGTTGTGCGTGATTGGCAAATCAGTTCTAATTGAATAAATGTCAAGGTCAAAACAAACAAGTGATGAAGATGAGAAAGCCCTGGAGTGGTATCTGCTTCAAATCATATTAAAGGCTGTTCAGTAGCAAAGTGCTTCAGGGGGACTGTGCAAAATTGAAGAGCAGTGGAGTTGCTCTACAGTTTTAAACCACACATACRTGTTTCCTCAACCAAAATCAAAAGCTGATGCTTGGGAAATATTCTAATTGAGATGGCAGAATTATTTTTCTTGTACATTGTAGTGGAACACATACATGACATACAAAGTTCCAGGTACGAGGGCATGGAGYACGTTTTGCGCTGGGGACACAGCAGAGTGCTGCGGTGGGCCTTGTGCCCCTCAATCAGAGCTCGGAGAACCAGATACAATAAACGATGTACTTCATCTCATGGCGGGTTAGAAGAAGCCCATTAAAACATTTTACATAAGTACTTTGCTTCATAAGGATCTGTATGTTTTTAAAGAAAAGTCAGCTTGAAACTTGGAAATACATAGGCTACAAGAAGCATCCAAAGGTGTTTTTGATTCTCTTACCTCCTCATTACTTTTCCCTGATGAGGGAGGTTCCCATGCAAACTAGAACAACTGGTGAATATAAAAATGTGTGATACAGACATACTCCTTTTGTCAATGTGACTCGCTTTAAAATAGCTATCATGCACCACAAGTTATCAATAAGTGCAGAGTGTGTGTTTTTCAGTGTCAAAGTCTAAATATCTTAAAATGCCAATAGAGCAGCTGCCTTAAAGCATTGCAGGGAGGGAACAAGAGAAAACACTGATTTGTTTCAGGCACAATATAAACTTGCAGTTTAAAGAAGTATAGGAATGTTGTTTACTGATTTACTATTGTATTTTTTTAAGCAGCAAATTATTAGGATCTGCTAAGGCACTTAGAGATCTATTTAAAGTCCCTTTAGGGTCAGACGCTTAAGAAAACTTAAAGTACATTTCTGAACCTTCAAGTACCTAAACTTACTGCAGAAACTAGCTTTTTGGTATCCCRAAGGATATTGTATTTTCATTCCTCTGTTCTCCAGGTTTTCTTTTGGGTTCTGGAGAGGTCATTTAATTAAAGTCATGATATTAAGGTCAAAGTATTTAAATGTGAAGAATATCAGGCAGGTTATGTCTCCTTTCTGGTTGATGTTAATAACAATAAACTATGCTTCTGCCTTTGCGACTTTTCCAGTCCAAGGAGAAGAGTTACTTTATTCAATTCTGTTGCACTGGGGGCAAGTATGTGAAAAGACCTGTTTGCTTCATATGAATGAATTCAGTCATGAATATGGTTTCTTGAGGTGATATGATGATCAGTTCAATCTTGATTTTGTTTTTATTTTTCTGAAGTTGGTTAATCATTTCAGTATTCCTGCCCATATGGTAAAATGAKGTGAGCTTTCAGACGTACAGTGGTCTGGCTTTAGGATTTTATCAAATATTGCTTTTATCTTCACACAAAACGATGAAATTGAAATTGTCATGCAGTTTGTGTATGGCGGCCAAGACTAGCTAAGGTGCCACAGAAATAGAACATACCAGTTATTATGAAGGTACTCCGTATCTTTTCATGGGGAAGTACTGAACGCCCTTTAAAAATCATTCCTGAGAAATGCAAACGACTACACAACTGTGTAAGAACGCAGGATCTAAGGAATAAAACGGTGGTGGCTGGCCTGTGTTTAATGTGTTTTTGCTGTCGGCGCCGCGGCTTTCCGCACGCAGGCCGCGCCGGGCCCTCTGAGGGCTGGCTGCGCCTCGCAAGCCAGCGGTCGAGTTCGCGCGCGGTGCGTGGCGCCTACCCTTGCGCGTTGTAACGAGTTTGGTTTCAGAAACAACAGCCCGATGACAGGTTTTGAAATCTCGATTTTGAAAATCTTCCTGCAGGCCCTGCTGCGTGGCGCTGCAGTGCGGTGAGGAAAAGCTTGTTGCGGGCGTAATCGTGTGTGAGCCTGGACTCTCCTCCCTCACAGGGGTGTTTGGCCTTCGTTAGTCAGAGACCACTTGTTGCAAATAGGATGTGGAGAAAAGATTGCCAGGTCTTAATTTAGGCATTATAATTTTTTAGGCTAGCTGTAAGCTGTTATACCTGTCTTGTTCCTGCTTTCGGGTATTTTCATGCCCATTTTGGTTGCAAAGAAAAACTCCRTTTGTTTATTAAATGTGTGAAAATGACTGCTGATCCTACTGTATCCTTTTGAAGGTAATTTCTACCACTGTAACAAGTCAGAATCAAAATGGCTAATCAGTTATAAGCCAGTCCTCATTAACTTGCACTAAATTATTTTCATTTGGCAGATAAAATAACCACTTTTCTACCCTTAATTAGAATTTGGTCTAATAGGATTGACAAGTCAAGCTGGGGGGAAAATGCCCTACTTAATTGCTTTTAGAATGGAGTAATTTTTTTTAACAGCAGATTGAATTTGCTATTTGTGTTACAGGGAAAAATCTGCCTGGTGAGCGAATGTATTCTTTTTGTTTTAAAAGCTTGCTGGGATTGCCCATAGCAAAATAAGCTTAACCAGTGTTATCTTTAGACAAGTGTGTTTGTACAGTACTGCACTGTACTAAGACTGTAAGCAGCATTTTAAAATGGAAAGGTTTGAGGGAAGTAGGTTTTCACTYTTTTTCATTCACTTTTCATTGTCATAATCAAACAAAATCATTTTAAATGAGTTTCAGGAAAGTGAAAAAGGATATTCTTTAGTACCCATTTTCCCAACATAGCAATATATATATTTTTTTCCACTTATCACCTCAGGAAATATATTAAATCTCTATTTTAAAAGCTGTTCTCCAGACATTTTTTCTCTCCTATTTCTCTATTTTCTTTAATAGCCTTCAAAATATTACTCTAAAAAACTTTGCAAAGCTGGGATACTTAGTATGTATAGCTCCAAGCCAGCTCCATAGTGCTTTCATGTCTGCTTTGGCCCACGAGTGGCTGAACCCCGAAGTGCTCACAAAAACAGGATCAGTGTGCTCTTTGCTACGTGTACCCAAAGGGCACACATCACTGAACTTTTAAGYGTTTGGAAGGATTTACCTGTTGTCAACTGGTACTCTGATGAGCAGCTTTCTCCRTTTATTGATAGCTAAAAATACTGGAGCGGATCCTCTGCTTTCACRGACCAACTGACTGTGAGGTGCCTGCGCTGGTTGTTGTTAAAGCTAGTAGTAAGGCTGATTCATTACATTTAGTTTTTGTTTCATTGCTATTGTACGCTCAGATAATTTTTGTGGTGTAAATCAATAATGTAACTAATGTATCCCTGGAGATCCCCCAAAATAGGAAATATGCTTACAGTAAGGCTTAACTTTTTTTTTCTTTTCCAAATTTTTGTTTTTTCCTTTAATGGCAGTTTGGGTCCTTTTTCATTTTGAGGGACAGAATGTAAAAGCAGTTTAAAAAGCAAAGAAACAACCTTCTTCCCAACAAATTTTGGTCTTTTCAACTCTTTATGGAACCTTACTTCCATCTTGAAGTCTTCAATATTTTTTAATCAAAATACGAGAATTCATATGAAATATGAAATTTTTAAGAAGAATCCAAATCTTTAAGAAGTAGTTGGGTAAATAGCTGGTATGGTAAGGTGGACTTGTCTCTAGAACAAGTTCAGGAAAGGCAGTGATAACTCAGATTTTCCACTGCTACTTGTCAGTGTTCATCAATCTTAAAATAGGCAAAGCCCTTCTTTGATTCTCACTCATGAGAATGAACTCGGTCCYCATGTCTGCTCTGTCCTTGACCTCYTTGCTGACACTGGCACCAAGGTTATTGAATGAGGTGGTGTGATTTTAATGTTGCAAACACCTGCCCAGTAGGAACTGCACTGAGACTACCAGCTCATTTCAGATAGGCCATTGAACAGCTGTTTCATCATGATAACATTCAGCCAGTACCARTGGGGACTGAATTCAAACCAGTGACCCACAGGTGAAGAGTTTTGTGTCCTTGAACCATCTCGCCACTTCAGAACAGATGTATTTTGAAAATCTAGTTGTGAAGAGAGAAAGAGAGAGAGAGATTTGGTGAAAGCACTGTTACCTGTTCTCCCAACTAAAAAATATGTGGATTTGGTACTGGTTTTGTACTTGCACAAGAAGTTTGAGAAAAGCCAGATGAGACCAATTGCATCTGTGGGCCAGGCAGGCGCTTGCAGTTGCATCACGCTAGAGCTCTGAGGTGGCATGGTATAGTGCCATTAGATGCATCCTTTTCAGCTCAGTCTTCACACGTTTGAATTTCTCTCAGTGTGAAAAGCCGAGTGTATTGACATACTGTCTTTGTTTCATATATATCCTGACTCTGCAGTTTTGTAGCAGCTTTCGAGTCCCTATTGTGCGTTTAACTTAGATTTGACAGAAACCATACAATGGTTTTGTAATGGATATTATCTGTGCTCCTGGTCCCTGAAATGCCTTTTGGATGGGCTAATATCAGCAAAATTTTAGTGGGTAGTCAGGGAATGATACAGAAAATATGTAATTGGACTTCATGAGAAATTGTTGACTAATACCCTTCTGATAGTACCTTGCTATCATCTATGGCTGAGTAATCTGTGTAAAGTGATTTGCATCACAGTCGAGTTAGCGTCAAGGGTATAGTTTGGGCAGAAGGCACAATTTAGAAATTAGAATCTCCATTTTTTTTCCATGTGAAAATACACTACATATGCTCCCTGTTTTTTCTCAGGGACTATCACACAGCCCTAAAACATTTACAGCTTTGCTTGTGCTCGAAGGAGGGGATGAAAGGAGAGGAAATATGACAGTGGGGYTGGTGGCAGCGTGAAGCTACCACTCTCCGTGTGCTTTTTGTGCCTTGTTTACTGCATYGTGCAGTACTGCCTAGATGAGGCTTGTTGAGAGCCAACTCTAATTGAAGCTGTCCTAGAAAAGTGCTGTTATGAACAGATGTGGCTGTAGCAGGATTTTTTTTTTTTTTTTTTTTTTTTTTAATTAACTTAAAAATATTTTAAGAGCTAAAATATTTCTGGCCAGAAACGAGATACTTGGCACAGGCTAAGCATTTAAGCTTCATCCCAGAAACTTCTCTGTTTTCTCACTTTATTCTTAGTCCTAAATTTCTCCCCAGAATCTGGTCATTTCTTACCCCCATTTATATGGTTCCAAGAGTTTTATATGATGTCTTTTTCCAACTTGACATAAAACATCCCTTTTTTTAGGGTAGATTTTTATTAGAGACTAGAGGGAAAAAGTCTTGGTAAAAATATCAGGCTATTTTTGGACACATTTTTAACTTACATATTCACAATGGGGCCTTCTTCCAGCTTCCCCAATGTACTTTTCCACCTCCAGTTGTGATWCCTTGATGCCTGTTGTGAATGATTACATTTCAATTACCTTTTTCTCACCCACATACTGCTACAGAAACTGTGGCAGTAGAGATGCTAYTCATACCCACTTATCATAGGAATGAAGTATAACAAAATTCATTGTAACRTAGGCACAGTAAGGTAAGGTGGTAACTATTTACACTGAAAAGCACTTACCAACCTGGGCAACCCAACAGCAATAAATGAGCCTCCTTGGCTATATTTTTGTGGTATCTCATAGTGATGAGCCAGAACTTCTCAGTCTAGTAAATCTTTCTCTTGTAATTATGATTCTGGAATACTGACTGATGAATTAAACAGTGAATGAGGTGGTTTAAGCAAAACTACCTATCTTTGCCCAGAATTTTGGTTTCTCTTATAAGTCTGGTATTGATTGAAGCAACTTTCTTCAGGAGTCAGAAGCTCAAAAAAAGAGATATCTTCTAGAATGATCAGAAAAGTTGAGCAAAAATGATGGCACTTGGAAAAGGTATGTAGCTGAATAGTCTTTTAGACTATTCAGGCTATGTCCTATTACTAGAAAAGTGACTTACAAAGAAAGCAAGAATCATGGATTCAAGGTGTAGAAGCACTATAATTGAAAGAAAAGCTTAAGCAGGCGTCCCACAGGTGTAACTCTTTTCTGTACTTTGTTTTTCATTTGATCTGAGCCTTTGCAACATCCCTGCTGTGTTGTTTTGATGTGGAGTTRTGGTCCTGCAGCCAGGCATGCCGCCACTCCTCAGAAAGCTTTGCTTTCGAGTTCCTCCCTGGTGAGGTGGGACCTGTGCAGGGAAAGGACTGAGCATAACTCTGCTTTTGGCTATGAAGCTACCCCCGAATGAAGAAATGATTCTGCCCCAAAAGTTGTTTTATTGCAATGAAAAAATAAAGAATATGTGAGTGAGTTCACCATATCCCTGCAATGTAAGTGTCATGCTGACAAGAAAGTAGCTAACCTTTAACTGTGCAAAGCAGTAGCTGATTTGTGAGCGTTGTTCCTCCCAGGCTTAATCGGTTGTGTGTCGTGATGCAAAACTTGCATTCCATATGGATTCAGTGCTGTTCAGATCTATTCGTTTATCTTAGGGGGATTAACGTTATATTGRGTGGAAGTGCAGTGGCCAGCCACAGGCAAAGTCCTCTCCTGGAGAGCCTGCTGCCTTGTGGCAGCCCCTTACCTTGGCCTGGTTTGAGACTAGACCTTTGGAGGCTGCAGGGGCCGGGGAAGGGAGGCTGCAAGGAGATGCTGGAAGGGGCCAGGGAAGCGGTCTGTCCTTCAGCTTGCAGCTTGCACTTATTTCTGCGGGTATAAGGTAAGAAGCAAGGAGCTATTTTGTGGCTGAATTCTGAGCAAAGACTTCTTTGTCATAAGCGCTGTCAAACAGCCCGGTTGCCACAGCAACYCCGGCTAGATAACCCATTTGGGAAAATCCTTGTAGGACCTAACACTCTATCATCTGTCATTCAATAATTTCATGTTCATAATAACTAGGCAATCGATGGCCATCCTCGGAGACGGTTTGCGGCCAGGCCACGCGCACGCGCCGTGGGCCGGGCGCAGCCCGCCTTCGTGCCGGCGGTGCCGGACGAGGAGCGCCGTGGGGCAGAGCRCCCTTGCTTGGGCTTCCTCGAAGATTAAAGACAGGCCGAGGTTTGCAATCTCATTAAACACCCAGAGCAGAGAGGAGCAAATGGCATAGAATGCAGTTGTTATAATGCAAGGAAACAAAGGTTTAGGTAGGATTAGCATTTCGTATTTTAAAATACCGGGGGAAACTCTGTGCTCAAGTTATCATATGGCCAGCATGAACAAATTCAGTAACTTAAAGGCATTTTTTCTTATCTTTGCTTTCTAATTAAACTGCTTATCATCATAAAGGCTGTGTTACCTGCRTGTTATGTATTGAATATAAAGCAATCATGGAACGATAATTAAAATTCTTAAACATGCACCCRTTGACTTTACATACAATTAGTTTACTGCCGTGTGTCATTTATTAATAGCACAAGTTTTCCAAACTGAGCCCCTGGTTGGCTATACAGTGAAAGACATATTTAGTAATTACTTCGGCAATGTTTATCTGTTTTGAAAAATGAACTAATATAATATCTCTAGAAAGTAATAGTGTAAATAAAAACCATGTTAAATTGAGGCTTGGGGAGAGAGAAGGAGTCYTTGCTGATTGGGGTATTATAGAAAGGAAGAAAAGGTAATTCTTATCACTCTAATAACAGTATTTGAAAGATGCTGGTTCTCATAATTCACAACAGGAGTTTATTTTCTCTTGAAAAATGATTTTGAGGCACAAAGATAAGGTCGTCCTTGCCAGTTGGCTGTTGCACCACAGGTTGTGGGTCCAATTAGTGCACAGCGCAGGGCGGATGCACACGGGGCCTCGTGGCCTAAGGTTTAAAATCAGACGTCTGGTTTGTGTTGGGGAAGGTGGAGAATAGTTAAATCGTTGTTTGTGCTTCTCTGAAGGGAAGTGTGGGTTTCACTTGCAAATGTATTACAAACTTAGTCAAGTGAAATGATTCCTTACGTATTAGCATAGGAAATAAAAAGGCTGKGTGATCCTTCCTATTTTGTACCCAAAGGTCAAGCTGAGAGCTTCCCGAGTGATGACTTTAAGCTCTTTGTTATAGAATACCCTGCTGTGGTTTCCTGAGGTAAACATTTGCTTCCAGTTTGAAAACTTATTTRATTGCATCAAATCTGATTACAGACTCGGAACAGAATGTGGTTTCTGAGTAAAGTGTTTTCAGTGATTCAGATCAACAGAAATAGTTGCAAGTCCAAATTTGTGGCTCAGAGTTGTGTTAATTATGTCTCAGAAGCAGGGCTGGGGTGTAGAAAACCTCAGTGGATATTTCATTTGTTCACTTTTAGTTCAAGTTTATAGTGCCTTGGAGTTGTATAGAATATTGGGTTCAGAAAAATCACTTCCTGAAGTAGTTCTGTTTGAGACTAGGAGGAGAAAACTGTTCTTTTTGTGTTCTTCAATGTAGTGGGTTTAGGAGAAAATGAGAGAGAGAAAAAAACGGCACCTGAAGTGAGATGTCACAACCTAGCAATGAAGAAACTCAGTTTAGGCAGAGGAAGAGCAGGGATTTCACTTTGAGTTATCTAATGTAGAAKGACTCTCTGAAGGAAATAGATTTTAAGGAGGTTTATGAAAGAGGTGCAAGAAGTTTGATGGAGGAGATACAGAATACTTCTCCCCGAATTACAGAGCTCCATAATTAACTGTAGAGAGGTGCAAGTGGAAGAATTAACTTCACAATGTAAGGAAAATGCTCTGCCAAAGAAGAGAAAATGATAGGAAAAAGTGACAGATGTGGATGGGCAGAATTACGTAAGTGRTAAAGTGATGGTAAAGATGGGCACCTTGAATGGGAAGTGGTAAAAATACTTGATCTCAGCAGAACTATTCAAAATGGAAATATTCAATCAGCAGGAGACAGAGGTGACAGTTGCCAAGCAGAGATGTGTCTCAAGCCTTCAGGAAATGTTTTAGATCTCATATTTAAAAACCATGTGGGCAATTTGGAGAAGGTTAGTAATAGACCCACCATCAAGGAGAAGTGAGAAACTGATCTACAGAAAAGTAGATCAGGATAACAAGCGAAGAGGAAGGAGTAAGGGAGGATGGATGGAGAAAGAACAAATAGATGCTTGAAGTGGCATAGATAACCTTTTCCACCACGTTCATACAGCAAACCCTGAAGTTGTCAGTTTTGTACAGGAAGTAATCTTCTCATACTGGTTGCTGGCATCTGTGTGACAAAATGATAATGACAAGCTTATTTCTTTGTTCACCTGCATGGCTGTTATGTATCTTCGATGTGGACACTACAGAAGAAATATTTCCCACAGCCTCTCTAGCTACCTCCCTTGCTCACCGGGGTGTTTAGGAAGTGAAAGCTGTCTTGTGTTGCAGAGTGAATATGGTCTACTGAGTTATTGGCTGATAACTTTTATTTGGGTTATTAGAGGAATGCAAGGAAGAAGTACGGAAATTCATTTATTCAATACATTTATTCACCATTTTGTGTGGAATTGGCAGCTTCCATTACCTTCTATGGGGATTATGATATTTACTTTGTCTGGGCTTGAAGGAAGGAGTTCTAGAGATATGGATGCATTTATTATTTATTGGTTAGGTCTTGTGCTTTCCCCCAGCATTTGTCAGTAACTGCTATTTTCTGTCACCCACTGGAAGATGGAAAGGATGAGAATTTGCAAGAGCACTGAGGGAGCACGAACTGTGACTGCTTCTTCTGTACTTAATCTGAGTGGATAAATACACAACATCAGTTTTCAGTACTGGTGCTCATTTCAGTCGTATGAATCCTCCTTCCCTGTCCTCCTTCCCCCACCTCTCTTAATAGAACAGGAAAGCAAGGAGGAAGTTGTTACGTGACATTCCCTGTGTGTTGCAGGGGATAAGTATTGCCTCCCCTGGTGTTTCTTTGATGAATCTATTTTTAGTCAGGGGTTAGATCAGTAAAGCTTGCACTGGAGAGTGTGAAATAGCATTGATCAGACTGACTTCTGAAGCAGGGTGAAAGACAAAAAATCAGTTAAACCTGTGACCCATGCACTGTGGTTTATTTTGCTCTATGCGGGAAGGCAGATGCCCCAGCTGTTCCTTGCTTTAACTTCAGAGGTGGGACTGTGCTGAAGAGCGGCACCAGTGGGCGCTGGGTGACCCAACCTGCTCTAGAAGCWCTGGCAGTCTCCTGTCTAACAGAAGCTTTGTGTGGTCTTAGGAGGTCTTGTTGCCCCGGCACCTTCTTACTCCATCCTTGGYGTGTGCTGCCTGTGCTCCATGTGGTTGCACTTCTCTTACAGCAGCTGCTTTCTGTACGCTCCCCAAGGTCCTCAAGCATCCRAATGAGCTCTGCCCACACCATGGCCTGCTGCTCAGCAAGAGGGTTTTATTCAGCTCTTGGTAAAGATGCATAAGGGGGAAAGCACCATGAAAATTTTCAAACCAAYGCTGCAGTGAAATCAGAACCCTGGAAAGGAGCAGTGAAACACACCCCCTTCCCTTCCTCTCCCCCAAAAAGACAGAGGACACTGAAGACAAAAGCAGAGGCAAAAAGTGGTAGGGACATATTCAGAATCACAAATGAATGCAAGGAGAAGCAAATGTAGYGTTATGGCTGGGCATAGAATTTAAGCCACGCATAGAAAATAAGAAAATAAGGCATAGCATATCCAGAGGTAAAAATTTGCCAAATGTTAAAGGAAGGAGAGGAGAAAATGAGATATAAATGCATAGGTTAATATTGCTGACTAAAAGTTATTCCCAGTTCTATTGCGTACATTCTCTGGGGTTTATTGTAAGAGCTACMTGCAAAGGGTGTTTTGTCTAAAGTTGGGTTTGATGTCATATATTCTTTCTGTTTCTTTGTAAAATATACARGGAGATCTGGGATTTTTTTGTTATTCCAAACAATTGCTGAAGTTTTGAATTCCATCTTCTCCAGTCTTTTTGCTCTGTTACCATCCTGCTTGGTGCTGGGTAGCTCTCTCACCCTTAAGCTTCTTTTTGGTGCTTTATAGACTTCTACTGAATTTTGATAATTATTTGTATTATTTTGGTGTTATGCATTACTAGRTTTTTGCCTTATTCACAGATTTGTAAAATGATAATAGCATTAGCTTGTAAAATATTGATAATAAAATTACCTGACTTTGTGAAGTACTTTGATATCTCCTTATGAAAATTTTGCATGAATCCTGACTTCTGTTTTTGTGTAAGTAGTTTACAGACAACTGTGTAAAAGACTTTTTTTTGGTAGAAGTTAAGATTTAGCGGTTAACAATAATGTAACCACATTACTTGCTCAGTTATATGTTCTTTTACTCATAACTAAAAGACTAAAGCAGTCTGTTTTCAAATAGAGAATAGGCCTTTATGTAAGCTGTTCTCTTCTTTACCAGTAATACAGGGAGAGCATAGACAAACTAGCTGAGCATGACAATTTGTCAAGATCTTTGCTTCTCTTCCTTATTTTATCACTTCACTTGCCATTAGGATAGCATATGTTGGGAAGGCACCTAAATGATTAATTTTATARGTTGAATTGTGACCTTTTGTGAAATGTTTATATGATGAACTGTAGTAGGAAGTAGGAAGGTGGTGAAATCACCTACTTTATTCCATTCTAGACATACTCAAATCTGATCATTTTACATGGTGATTATCATATGGTCATACTCATGSCTGCACCTTCTCGAACGGTGAGCAATAGTCACATCTTCCATAACTTAAAAGATAGAAAACACCCAGCAACGAGAGAAATTAACAGCTAGATTAGAATTTGGGTGCGCTAATACCCCTTTTTTCTTCAAGGTCAACAAGAGCACATATAAATTTAAGAGTTTGTCTAAGTAATCCAGGAGAAGCTGTTTTAATTTGAATTTCTGACATAGTTCCTAGAGAACTAATCAGTGAAGTTGTTGGGATTATAGTTTAAGACATCTGTAATTTTTCAGAGCAAACATGCTGATTTAGGTTCTGAATATCCCATGTCAGGAATGTAGCAATGCATTATAGTCTCTAGTGTTTTAGTATTTGTGCAGAAGAGCACTCACGTACATGCTTATGTCTTACTGACTGAAATAGCTGAGTTAAGGATGCTCTACTAAGTTCTTGTTCAGATTTTCTCCATTTCTTTAAAGGTATCATTAATTTTCCTGCATTTGCAATTCCAAGCACCATCTTGGATTAAAAGCATGCTGAAACTGTGTTTTTCTCACATTTTTTTCCAAAGTGAGACTGCTTCTTAAAAAAAAAAAAAAAAAAGTGTTCTTAAATGATAGTCCACTTCTGAGGAACAAGTAGCATCAAACTTTTGCATAGCTAAAATAGCTGAATTTTTAGTTCATATTTCTAGCTTGAGATAGGACTCTCTCATTTTCCCTGAGCTGACAGTGTTGTTGCTTGGTGCACAATAGAGTACTTTTTCTAATTTATTTGACCATCACTATTTGAGTCCCTAAAGCATTATAGTAAAGCCCTAAAGCATGTGCTGAAAGGAATGAGAACAACTTTACAGCATCTGGCTAGTTGTTTTAGTGACACAAAGAGATCACTGTTAAGGCATTAACTTTCGAAGAAGACTGCACTGCAATAAAAAAATATGTCTGTTACATGTAGGAAGTGTTTAACCATAGAAAAATTGTTGTCTTTTGTTAGAAGTCAATGACTCTTTCAGAAACTTSTGATTCAGTATCTGGGGGAAAAAAGAGCATTGTTTGCCATAGCAACCTTAACATCCAGTTACAGTATGTCTGTCAGTTTAGCAAGAACTAATTTATCATGTAAAGTATATGCTATGTATGTCACATTTTACTGTCTGTTCATTTGTTTTGATAATCAAGATCTTGACAGATTTGTCCCACATGGTAGGATTTATAGTAAGGATTTCCTTATCACTGAATTAGGTTGATACATATAATCCTAGTGTCCTGCACAAGAACTGAATAGAAATGAAAGAGGTTCAGCCTGTTTGGTTAACATGTGAAGGTCTTGCAGGGAAAAAAAAAAGGAAGAAAAAAAAGAAAAAAACCAACTTATTCTGGTTGGATTTTTTCAGTGACTTGTTTCATATCTTTACAGAAGCAGTCATAAAGAGGATAAGTATTGACTTTGAGAAGGTTAACTATTTCCCCTTTCATTAAAAGAGCTTTCTCTTTTTAAAGGTGTGATGTATAATTCTATATAAATAAAACACAGGTGAGTTTTGGAAATRTGCAGCTTTTCCCTCCACTACAGACAGTCACATACATACCTCCTGTAGTTTGAAGCCTGATAAGTAAATTCATTTTTCAAAGATGTCACCTCCTCCCCCATGGTAAATTAGAAGCTTTCTCTCTTGTCTGAAGACAAAGAGTTGAAAATGTGGAGGCCGACCTTTAATATACATAGTGAAATTTGGACAGATTTAGCAAGAGGAGATGCCTACTTGGTCTGAAATCCATTTTATTTTGAGGTTAAATGATTTGGTAGTAGAGGAGTTGTCCTTGGAGTGTATGAGATTAGACTTACCCTTTTTTATATTACAACAGAGTGCTTCAGTGTGAATGGGCAAGGGGATGAGGATGAGTAGGTGRTGAAGCGCAGAGAAAGTATGTGTGCGCCTATGTGCGAGTATGTGTAAACTTCTACAAATACATGATCTCACTTGCTGCAGTAGCTGACAAGTTTTGYGAAGAAGCCTTTAACTTCCTGAGATAGACAGCTCCAAAGATTWTCTCCTAGAATATCTAACCTGCAAGGATATAATTTGAAATTTTTATTGGTAGTAGTGCTAAGAAATGGCATTGTCTACTTTCATAAAATATAGAGTATCAAAGATGCTTGGTACACTAATCCAAAAAGCCAGTTGGACATTTCCTAATAAATAAATACACTCAATTGAATACAAGGCTACTTTTTCTTTTCTAGCCCTAGGACTGGAGAGAACATCAGTGGAGAATTACAAAGGCAGAGGTTCTTTGAGCAGATTTTTTTTCATTTCTCATCATATTTCTCTGTTCTAGACTATGCTTTATCTTTATTTATGAGTGATATTGGCAAAAAAAATACACTAGAGGGCTCAGGTGTGTGTTTCATCAGAAGCGTATTTTGAAATCCAAAACACAAAACTTTAGGGAGATAGTGTTTTCACTGTGTGAAAGTTTAATTGGAAAGGATTTTTGTCCCAGCTGAATTGCACTGGTGTTGCTACTATTTTATCTGTTAATACTTCTAGTGAAGAAAGACGCTGAGGGGTTCTTTTTCAGAATACAAGGGAGGTTTTTAATTGCTTGAGTCTCAGGAAAGTGATGGAAGCCATGCCTCTAAAATTCCTGCTTTCCACCTCCATTTTTCTGTTAAGTGATTTTGGTGTTTATAGCGTTTCAGGTGGCTTCTGTGCAGTGTATCAGTTAAGCAGTTCACTTTAATTAGAAGCCTTCTTTGATTTTAGTGGTTGAATGGCTCTCCTGTAGTATGCATTATCCTTCGGCTGTTTTCCTATAGCAGATTTTGTAGTTAGATGTATTAAAGAAAAGGGGGGGGGGRRAACWCACGTGTCCAGAGGACTCTGACAAACCAGAAGTATTGACATGCTGCAGTAATGCAAGAGTGGAGGACAAGCGAAGAAGCAGTCGAGGGGCGGTGGTGTGGCGTAGGTGCCACTGCTGTCTGGAGCCAAGAGCCAGGCAGGCAGCCGCCCCCCCCTTGAAACTACGGACGTGTGACAAATCTCCGCTCTGGAGTTGACAAGCTCTTCGGTTCGGCTTTCTGTCCCAGGAGAAGAGAGCACATTTCAGATTACGGATCTGTAATTTTGGTCAGAGATAATGCAGGATTTGCTGTGCTAATTTCTTTTTCACAGGAAATCAAAATGGGGGGGAATAATAATAATAATAATAATAATAATAATAATAATAAAGCTGCCTTGCTAATCGGATTCCCTGTGCTTGTGGCTCTTTTCCCCCCTGTTCCTGCTCTCTTCTCCCGGCCTCGTTACCCCCGAGGTGAGACCGGGCGCTCCGCTCCGGTCGGGCCCTGGGGAGCGGGCGCCGCTGCGGCC
>NW_028186690.1:1344216-1371050 GCF_003343005.1 Rhea americana | reverse complement strand
GGGGCTCTGCCCGGGCGGCGAGCTGGGGCGGCGCGGAGCGGACCCCGCGCCCCTCGGGCAGCCGGCGCGGTAACCCGACGCCAGCCCGCGCCAGCCCGCGCCGCGGCTRATAACGTTAATTTTCTTCTGGAGCAGACGGTAAGGTAACTAAAGCCAGGTTGATTGGGCTACGCTGGGATTTTTACCTAATGATCTTCTAGAAAGCAGGTGCGCTGGCAGTGATTTTAAGCTTTAGAAAACCCGAGCGGTGTGTAAAGTAAAGCCGTGCTGCCGTGGGGGCTTGTAGGAGGGGGGGCTGCATTAGTGTTAGATCACTGCAAAGCATTTGCTGACTACAACAGAATTAATGGCGCTTTTATGGTGCTCAGTTAATGACTGTCAAGAAACAGAGTTGAGTTCTGTTCAAATTGTAATTTTAGAGCAAACTAGCCAGCTGTCAGACCCTTCCTTTGCACGAACAGGTCCTCCTGCTGCGTGGCGCGCCGCCGCTCCGGCATCCCTCATTCTGGCAGGTGTCAAGCAGGAGCCAACGCTGCGGTTCAACCGCATGTGCACCCTAATCCTAATATTTGGGTGATGACATCGCAATTAGCTTCACTCTTCCTTTGGAGACTTGGGTCATTTCTGTGTTGAAAAATGTAGTATTTACTATAGCAACATGAACTTCTGGCAATCGTGTGACAACATCTCTCTGTTTTGGCAAAGGAATAAAGCAGCTGCCTTTATGGCCTGATTCAACACAGGCCTGCTTCAAACTTCAATACCATGAAAATCCATTCATGGCCATGAAGACTTCCTAAAACCCGAGGTGTTTTTCTGTGGCACTGTATGTCATTAGTACTGAGCAAGACAAAATAATCTGTTACCTCGAATGTGTCCCTGAACAGTTCTTCCAGACTGTCCATGGTATCAGCTTTGTAAGCTAACAGAGAAGTTCCAGRCTGGTAAATGTGTCTTCATGATGGTAGTGCATTGCTTATACAACAGGCTAGTTTTCTCAAAGTCTTTACCACCCTTTGAAATACTCAGATGTGCCAAAATTACTGCTGTAGTTTCATCCAACTAATAGTAATTAAGCAGGAAGTCAGCTGAAAAAAAAACTCATCTGTTCTACCTAGAGCTAGTGTATTTCTGATRTGTAGATATGTTCAGGCATCGTCCTGGCCTCAGCATATCCCGCATTTACTTTACCTGATCCATCAGATTGCTGCATAATTGTCATTCTAGCAGGGGACTTTTTCAAGTCAAGAGTAATTCTTTCTTTTATACTTTTACACTGATTAGCACACCATGGATGCTACTTAAAACTTTTAATTAAGAAACCACACCAGAAATCATAATTACATTTGAGTGCTGGAGACTGAGGGTGGCCACAGTGGAAGAACATGGATGGATGTAACAGCACTCTACARTACATTCTTTGAAAAGCTCTGAAAAGTCTTGAAAGGTTCATTGAATTAATGCTCTTGCAAGACAGGTGTTACTTTATAAGTAAGAACTTAAAAGGGAAGAGCTGTCTCATTTGTGCAGGTATCAAAGGAAAGAAGAGAGCCAAAGGAGTCCTTACTGCTGATCTTATTCTCTGAACCAGTTCATGCTGCTTCAGAATTTGCATTGGAGTTTTATACTGTGAGCTCAGTCCCACATTGAGGTGTTTCACTGATATTTGTCTTTGGTCTTGGCCTGAGTTTGGCATGTAGTATCTCAGTTCCARACAGTCTTCTTTCCTACAGACGTAAAAAAGCTTAGATTTAATCTTTAGATGTGGAGGGGGAAAAGTATAACAATTTCTGTGTGGTTTTTTTTACATATGTAGCTTGAAAAGTTTTGGAACCAACATGGACACTAATATAAAGTGCTTTCAATATACGTATTTAAAATCCATAGTTGTTATGCAATTATTAATAAAGCCTTGAAACATAGTTGAACTATGTGGTATATCACTAGTCAACATTAGCATTAGCTAAAGAACTTTGTTTAGTGTGTATTCCTTTTTTTTTTTTTTTTTTTTTTTAAGAATTGGTAAATATGGAGGTTTAGAATTGAATTAGTTGGTGGATCATATTGCCAATATGTTTCCAAAGAGGCTGGCAGCAAACACATAGGCAAGCATGTCAGCAAATGGATGTACAGAGAGATCTCTCACTGCCATGCTCTCTCTCGTAACCCCCAGTAGTCAGTGAATTACAGGCTTTCTAAGCAGGCAGATGAATACTGACAGATGTCTTTCACGAACTTGTCTAATTCCTTTTTGAAACCTTTTACATTTTTTGCTTCCAATGAGTTTTGGTAATGAGTTCCATAGTTGAATTACATGGAGGAAAAAAMCTAAACTTCCTTTTGTTGCTTTAAATGTATTGTCTGATTGTTTCATTGTGTAATGTGAGAAAGAATGGCTTCCATATGAGGAAAAAATTACAGATTAAGATGGAAGATGCAGGGAAAGTGAATTATTGCACATCTGTGTTTCTCATCTATTCTCCATCACTCTTCCTTTTCCATTCTGCAGTTTAGAGATGGAAAGACCAGAACTGCTAACTGTATTCAAATGTGGAGATTCCTGGGTTTTATGAAGTTTTGTGATGATYGTTTCTGTTTTGTTGTCAGTCTTTTCCTCAAGTTCCTCATGTCTGCTTGACTTCTTGACTGTGCTTGAGCATTGAAACTTTTTTGAGGAAACTACCCACAACTCCAGATCTGTTTTCTGAGTGGAAACATCTACTTTAGAAACCATAACTYTGAGCATGTTAAGAACAACTTCTTCCTCTGTGCATTATGTAATGTTTATTGACATGGGATTTCATCTTCCAAATTATCTGTAATCACTCAATATTGTGAGTTTTTTATGCAACTCTTTACCGCTATTTTGGGTTTGGCTATCCTGAATAAATTTTTGTCATTTCCTTTAACTCCTTTTCAGGCTATTTACTAGCAATTCTATTCTGCACACCCAATAGTGTTGAAATTCTTTACTGCAGAGAAGTGCTAGTAAAGAAAGTGCTTTCGTGCGATCACATAGCTAAAAAAAGGTAAAAGTATGCGAAATAGATCTCTTGTAATTAACTAATGGGAAAGAGAAAGTCAAGTTTCTTTTAATACTTGTTCACAAGGTCCTTAGTTTAGAGAAGACTCCTAAAGCCAACATTGACTATTTTTCTTAATTTAACTGACATGATTTATTTGAAGTCTTCATGTATTCTCAAGGCCTTAAAAGTAAATGTTAACAGTAGAGGTGTCATTTGCTGTTCTGCAACACTTACGTGTTTGACTATGGCAGCAGTTTAAGAAAAGATGCAGAAGTCAGATTTTAAGCATCAGAAAAGACTATCTAGGATGAAATTCTGAGATAGAAAAATGAAATAAGACATCTGAGCAGTCTAAAATTTGGCCAGTAGACCYGGTAAAGGAATGGCAGAACTCTTTCTTTCCCCCAGACAAAGCTGACGTGCCCATTCACATGGAAGTGGGGAATAAACAAGGGATTTTGATTTATTCTGTGAAGAACAAAAGRGTCAAGTAGCTCCAGCATTGTAAGCKATCTTGGCAAAGAAGATTCCCTGCRTGCTTCTTTTCCATTCTGCTCGGAGATGTATTTATGTTTTCGACCATATACCTGTATCAATGTAACCACGGATGGAAGAAAAAGTCAATACACTGGACTTGTGTCACATGATGGTGTAGGTTCTCCSCACCTTCCATGAGGCATCTGGGCCTAACAGAAGCCTCCCTTGTATAGAAACCATTAAATTTACCATCAGGTAGACTCACACAATTTTCAGATAAGTACAATCCTTCTGGGAAATACAGATCACGGGAACTCCATGGCCTACCTTCCCCCATATCATCCTTATTCTCATGGCAACTTTGAGAAGTGCATAAGGTTTTAGTGGTTGTGCTAAAGAAAGGATGCGAGTTTAAAATGATTGTCCTTTTTATGGGCATAAATTAATGTTCCTGGGAGTATTGGACTTTATTATAGACACACATTCCTACGTTCATTTTTATTAAGCACTTTGTAGTGTTTTCTGATGTCTCGGGAAATCATATGGTGCATTTTTACAGCCTCAGCTCATGCTCTGAGTTAGACTCTCACCTGTCTTTTGTGGTGAGTTATATTTTCCAATTCTTTATATTTGCAAAAATTTTATTGGAGCCTATGTTCCTTTCAGTGAGTTTGTACTTAYATAGTTTGCACCTTCATTTAACCCTTCCAATACATATATTACATTACTTTAGAATCCTGTCCCCCGAATTGAGATTTGAAAAGATATTAAGGTTAGCAGACATGCAAATTCAGTGTCTTTGGATTACACTTATTGAAAGTTTTTTATTTTTTCTTTGTAATCGTARTTCTAGAAAGCTCTTTGTCCTTTTTCTTTCTCCCCTAAAATGCAAACAGACTGACAAATACAATCACCTGATTCTAGCAGCTGAAGCTTGAAGAAAAATACTAGCTATCATGATGAACTACAAGATTTGGCCTGACTGAGGTCAAGTCTTCTGCTGRTTTGTTTTCTTTAGTATAATGTAAACTACATGATGAGTAGCAATGGCTTTCTCTAGCTCCCCTTTTCTTGTGGTATCTTTCTTTTACAGCTGTGCAACCCTAAGGCTGTAAGACAGTTGCATTGCCATCTATTCTGTGAGCTGAATTTCTGAGGATTCTGAAAATTTTATAAAACATGCAGAGAGGCTAGTAAATTCAGAAAGAGGGAGTGAATTTAGGAGAGCGAAAAAGAAATCTGAAATTCTACATTTACCTTGTTTGTCTTCATCACTGAGTTTGGRCCAACAGCTTCATTATCCTCACTTAGAAAGAATGTTATAGCGCATTATATGTATTTTAGCTTTGTGATAAAGCAAATACAGGAGTGAGTGGCCTTTAATTTGTGGTATTATTGCCTTGAAATTTCTCCTGTTTGCAATGATAAACTTTCAAGCATGGCAGCTTGTAATTAGGCACTTCTGTGCCTCAAGGAGGAAACTATATACCATATGTACACGTCATCTCCCAGATGCTTAGAAATGAACTAGGGACATAGCATTAGGGCACCTTGTTTGAAAACTTTACCAGAAATTTTGCTGAAACTGGCTTAAAATTAAACTCTGCCCCTTTGCATTCCTTATTTGATTATAAATTATATTTTTGGTTTTTATGGTAACGTTAACTTGTAGGTGATGAATATGGAGAACTCCACAACCAAGAAAACATTGAATTATTCAAATATCTTTGAATTACATGTCCAATAAGAATTACTTGATAGTGTTTTATTACCTTTTCTGTCCCTTTAACTACAAATTTGTTTGGGAAGAGGAATAGAAGGAATTACGAGATTGCTTTCTCCTCACCATCAAATTCAACTTGACAAAAACTCATCATATATTTCAATTCAGTCATTCGTTTGATAAAGTTTTGCCTTTCATGCTCTGATGCACAAAGTTTGGTGTTTTGACCATGTGCAAAATCAAAGCCACGTATTTTAGATGGAGCTCAAGAACCTGGAAATATACGTCTTCTTCTCAAGTAAATCGACTCAGCCCTGCAGATTGTGCCCATTAGTGGCTATGGAAGCAGACAGTACAGCCTTTTACTCTACATGTGGGCAAAGGGCAAGCACTTGATAAATGAATGGAGAAGCRTATGTCAGCTTCAGAGAAGGAAACAAAGGAAGCAGAGGAAGAGCAATGAAAAAAAGAGACTGCCAGGGGAAACTGCTGAAAGATTAACTGTAGTTTTCCATTGCTTATTTCATCTGATGTTTTTGTTTCGTTGTTTGTTCCTTGTGCCTAAAATTGGATTCTTTTTTTTTTTTTTAAAAAAAAGAACTAATTGTAAGAGACTATCAAAAATACACCAGGAAAATCATGGCTCCTTTTATCATTGTGGTTTAGCTTTCAGACTGTGTTTGTGTCACAGGAAGAAGTTGTGTCAGGGGAAGGAGAGAGCACTTTTATCGGAGGATGGCATGGTTGTCCTTGCACGACTGTTATCTGGTTCCTTGATCTGACTTCCTTAAGTTCAAAATTTACACATCTGAGAATTCTTCTGCACCTCATGATGTAGAAACCTTCAAAGACTGAGATGATGTTTGCTTCATGGGTTTAAACCTCTCAGCATGAACAGCATTTCATGGGAGTGCAAAGGAGGAGAACAGAAGCTGATTCTTTCTAACAACAACGAACCTGCCTCCACGCTTYGGCTTTGAAACCCTTGAACTTTGGGAAAGTTCAGAAACAAACCTGCCTACTTGGGTTCTTTCACCAAGTAAAAATTAATCTTTATATTATGTTTTGTAACAGTACTTGAAGCGGATATAAGAAGAGCTTGTACTGCTAATGGTCATTATTTGATTTCTGCTGGCTTTGTCCCTTTATTGAAAGAGCTGGAATTTAATTAAGATTTAGTCCCAACCTATCTGTAATTTGCATAGAGGTTCTAGCAAACTTTGCTAATATGCAGAATTCACAGTAATGATGCAGTCTTTCCTGTAGGTTTCTCTGCTTGGCTTTCATCCTGGCTGTTAGGTAAAATTAAGGCCCAGAAAATAGGATTATTATATCCCAAAGGACATGGCTGATAAACAGCACATGATTGTTGATCTGCTTGCTACTCAGCCTTGGTGGTGTTTAAGGTGCTGCTAGATGCAAAGCCAATTTGTTAACAATTAGTGCTCATTAGAATCATTTCCTGTTATCGATTTTAAATGTTTGACAAAGCACTTTTAGGAAATTGCACCAAAAAAATAGTAGCTGTACATCAGTGCTTAGTAATTACAACTCTTTAGGGCCCAGTGTCAATCTTAACTAAACTGCTTTCATTGGTTTCTGAGTAATTATTTTTGCTTTGGATCCCACCTGCTATCCCCTCCAGATTAAAGATCCTTTGAAACAAGGACATACTTCTTAATCAGTGGAGTTGCTGAGGAAGGAGTGAGGAAACAAAAGCAACTTCTTATTTTCTATCTGGGTTTGTTATGGCTAGGGTTCTTATCTTGCAGAACTGTACTAGCRGATTACATAATATACAATATGGGAATTAATGTGAGCGTGGAATTAAGTATGATTTCCTTTGGCCTTACACATTTAACATCGTAGATTTGATTTTAAATGCATCCTTGCTTTTATGTACATGCTGAGAGTTGTGGATCCATTAACATTCCAAATGATAAAATTAGATATAATAGCATATTATTATTCTATGATTATAATAAAAATTATAATAATTATAATATTATTCTATGATTATAATAAAAACTTTGACTATCTAAGAGTCCAAGAGGGTATATACTGCAGATATAACTATTATTAACCTGTTTTACATACTAGAAGTGACTGGTATGCAAGATTATAATATACACTGCAATGTGCATATAGATGTAAAAAGCACCAAATTATGCATATCTGCATTTCCACATGTACTGGATATTTATGCCAAGATGTTACAGACTCATGCCTTTTCTGAGTACGCTGGAATTTTGRCTAAATTTGGCAGTGTCAAAGGTGAGGTCGGTAGTATAGCCATCTAGGTTAATTTTCTCTCCTTCCTTCCTTYGCTTTAAATATTCAGCAGCACCAGCTCAGGTTTCCCAAGTGCTCACTTAAAATACTTACAAATATTTTAAACATATGCCATAATCCCTGTTGCACAAGGTGGAGACCTAACATAAGACTTGACTTTGTGCCTTTCAAATCCCCGTTCATGAATTAGTCTCGTGATTACTGCAGAAATTTAAGAGAAGTGCGGGTGAAATGCTCCGTGCTTAGTCCCTTTAACCTTAATAAACAGAGATGGTATTGACACAAGTGAATTTTGTTTAACCACAGTACATTTGCTTCTTAATTAGTGAATATTCATYTGCCATCAGCAGCAGCTATGACACCCCTCCCCGCTAACACGTTCTGTCATAAATAATCAATGAGGAGCCATTAATATTCATGAGTGAGAATCTGTGTAGTCATGTGCACTGATGCAGAGACAGGGGGAGTGTTGCCATGAACTGAGTCGAAACTCTGTGTGTGTATACGTGAGTGCAAGATAGTTAGGGAACGGGAAGAAGAGCATGCTGCTACACGCTGCCCGGGCTCGTGCTTCCAGCTGCCAGTGGCGTGCCTGTGTTTCTGGGCTGGAGTGACTGATGAAAAACAGTAGTCAAGTCTGGAGGGTGATTCCCTGTCAGTGCATTTGCCTTGCAGTTCGGGGGAAATTAGAGGCTTTGCTCTTGTGTTGCTTATTAGAATGGGCTGCAATCTGTGCACTTTTCAGAAGAGAGAGGAACACTACAAACTGCTCTATGAAGTTTCACAGGTGAGTGCAGAGGATCTTAGCAGCATCTCCAGAGTAAAAATGTGCTTTCTTTTGAGGGAATAAGTAGAGCTGCTTTTGGTTTGCATTTGCTTTTTTTGTTTGTTTTGCTTTAGCAAATTGCTAGCTAGGTTATTTGGGGGGATTTGGTAATTATTAGTATTTTGAGTGTCTGTTGTTTTCTGCTCCTTTGCCACTCCCCCTACAGATGACTTCCTGTGGGAATCTTTTAACATTTTTGTGCATCTTCTGCCAAGATGTCAGTCATATAGCAGCCGTCTCACTGAACCGTATCGGTGATGTTTTAAGGGAGCCCTTAGCTTTGGTAATAAGACTGTGATTTCTGATAAGTTGCACTGCTGCCTCTGAAAGTGTTAAGTCTGTAATCGCAGATATTTACAAGTTATGGAGAAAAGTTTTTATGGCATATCTGTGCTGGCCAGGAAGTGTGTTAAATTTTCAGATTAATTAATTAAAAATTTCATTGCAATTTTTAAACATGTTCATACCTTTGAACAGGTATCAAGTACAACAGGGTTTCCATGGATTAGGTTTTCTTCTTGTTCATTCATTCTGTGTATTATTGCTGTTTACCACAAGACAAAGATCTTAATCTCACATAGTTATTTTGGTGTCTCTTTTGGCAGCAGGGAAAATATTGTAGCAGTGTGAGTAGTAGCATAGCAGTGTGCTGCCAACATGCGTTCCCAGCTCTTTCAGAATAAGATGAGAAAAGACGAAACAAGCACTTATCATAATAGCCCCTGATTTTGCTCACATCCTATTGAATCAGTATTTGATTTGCAGCTTTTTGTTTGTTTTCTCTTGGCACGACAGAACCTAGCATACTGAAGTTTAGTGCCTTTGAGCATCTCTTCTCTTCCTCTCTGTAATTTGTCCTAGCTTCGACACACTGCCGTTGACAGAGGCTGAATGCTTACGGTTTTGAGCTGAGCTGCTGATGACAGGCAGTGCAGAGGAGAAAACAGCTTTCAGTGTTGGTGGTCTATTGGCACAGCAGTAGCTAAGTGCCCGTTGCCGACTGGGTCCCTCCGTGTTCTTCCTGATGTGATTCATTTCACAGTGGGCTAATTACAAAGTGGATTCTCTACACATGAAACAGCCTCCTCAGTTGCAGTGCTAATGCACATTTTCATGGTAATGTGATCAGAGCCTCATTAGCCAGTTTCCAAAATGATCCTCTGCATTAATTAAATATAAAAATGACTCTTTTTATCACCATAGAGAGGAAGAAGATGATTAACATTGTTAATTACTACTGGGGGCGATACCCCTGCATCATTTTTTACCACAAAATTAGCAGGCACATTCAATCCTAAAAGACTGTCCGTTTGCAGGTAACCTGTCAGTCGCTTTGACTCATGAAGATGGTCTCTAGGTGGAACACTTTCCTTCAGTTCAGTAGTTAGTCACAATTCGATCTTTTTTTTTTTTTTCTTTAATAGCAATAGCACAGGGAAAAGCATAGCAGTGTATTTCCCTCTCCTCCCCTTACCCTACTCCCCAGCTCTGGATTGCCAAACTGATCTGAAAGTTTAAAATGGAGACAGTGGAGCAGGTCAGTCCCTACTTTACTGTGCCAGACTCTAGGGAATTCAGGTTGTGCTGAGAAGGGGATTGGACATTTCTTGAATGGTTGCATGAGTGTAGGGAGAAAAGGGCTGTTTCTTGTTTAGGGAGAACACATTTTCAGAATGCTCCTTGCATTAAGGTTGCGTAGTAATAAATGCTCCTGGAACAGTCAAAGCAAAGGAGAGATKTGTTAAGGGATTCTAAAGAAATTCTTCCCTTTATCTCTTATCTTCTCTGCTGTAGAGCTGGAGTGTTTGTGGGTGTCAACAACCAAGGTGCAAAACAAACCAATGCTTTCACTTTTTACTCTGCTGTTTGCCAGATAAAGTGTAATCCCTGGGGGAATTTGAGTGAGTTTCCTTGGGGAGTAAAAATGCAGTAAGCCGGATGCTGCATCTTGTGCTGTTAGGGAAATGTCTCTGATACGGTGGAGGAGGAGAGCAGTGAAATGATTTARTATGCTCAGTGCTGGGTCCTGTGTTGATCTGTAAACTAGTTGCTAGCTTTGTTTCAGTGTATGGCAGGTCAGAGCCCAAAGGACACTGAGTGTATTTTTAACCAGGTGTTACAGTAGAGAACAGGTAGTATCTCCCACCATAACTAGTTTTGCTTACAGTACTAATTTGCTGCTTTGGGTGGGAGCAGCAGTAGAATATCATAAATTAAATGAAGCCAAGACAGGCATTACTACCAGGTTTGCAAATCCCCTTTTAACTCTGTAGTCCTGTAATTCCTATACCACAGCCTGGTTCTTTCATCTGCAAGATTTCTGGAGAGCTTGGGACAAGTTAGCGTGTCAAAGACATGAACTGACTGAGGATGAGCTATGGCTCACTAGCATATGTGGAACAGATAGATTAATTTATATTCATATAAGAAAGCACTCCTAGCCTCATCTCTTACCTTTCCAGTGCTTGGCTACTTGATGCTGTGGGTGGCCTGTGCACTCATGTACTTAAAAATATAGTAAACAAAGGAAAGCATGTTTGTAGAGGAAATTCATGCAAATGCTTACAGGGAGGCATGTTTTCTGCTGCTGTTTGTAGTGAGGTCAGATTCAGCACCAGAGAGCTTTTTGTTGTAGAGCTGCTGGGAAATGAAGACATCCTTAGAATATGTATAATTCCTCTCTCCTCTCCCACCCCGTTACCCTGGGCTTGCTTTGCCTTTCACTGAGATAGCAGTTCAGACACCACGCAGGCCCATGCGAAATACAGCATTTGCTTGCATGCTGGCAACTTYTGATAACCATGCCTGGCACGTGTAGATTGGGATTAAAACAGAAAGTCAGACAACCATATTTTAAGATTAAAAGCTTTTGAGATACAGCTACGCGCTGCTGAAGTACTCTTGTGCTTCTGAGTGCCTCTTCACCTATCTGCAGGGTGTGAGAACTGCTCAGCTTTGCTTCTTGACTTTRCTGTAAGAACGTACCAGGCGTAGTGTCATACCACTGAGCATCCCCATAAGTCGTCTTCTCCATATGCCTACCAGTGGAGAAGCAGAAATAATGTCAATTTGAAATTTATGGTCCTACATACCACTTCACGGAGCACTTTATTATTATTTCATGTGTGCTATGTAAGCAGGATTGAGCTAATGAATGTGCAGCCAGAAAGTCTAGGCTGAATCACTTGTAACAGGGAAGGTGGGACCTGGTGTGTGCTCATGTTCATTAGGACTAGATCGCTACCATTCTCGGCTGATTTTCTCTTGCATTGCTGCAGTGAAAGAAATTATTTTAAGTCATYTGTTAACTGTATGATGAGAATTCTTCCTGCTTAGCAGACAAGTAAAGAGAAATAAGCCAAGGATTGGAGGGAATGGAACTGGAGCCCCATCTGATCAACCATCAGCACTGATCTTCAGTGGCCTTGTTTAAGACTCAAAAATGAAAGAAGACTGCAGGCCAAGTAGTATTTTTGCTGTAGGGATCTGTCCTCTCTGATCTTGATAAAGTTTGTGTTTATTCAGGGAGTTAAATAGACTGTATGAGGTGATGGGTTTTTATTCTTTCTGAATCAGTTTCTAACCATTAATACTGATTTTTGGTGCTTGTGCCACATGAGAGATTTTCGTTACTTTTCCTTTTTGTGGAGTTTGCCATTTAGCTCTCGTTCTTCCCTGAGTAGGTCTGCCATGTAGCTTTTGCATTACTTTTTTTTTGGTGTCCTCTCAGAATGCTCCTCATAAGCTTCACCAGCAGTGGGAAACTGCTACGTTCTGAACTTCATTTGTGCTGCTTGTTCAGAATCTTAGGTATTTTGGGGATATTACCTACCAGATATTTTTGAGTCTGTTTATACCGAAGTTCTTTTCTGGTTTTTTGGTAGAAATTCTGTGGAAGAATCCTTTTACCTCTGGAGCATATGAAGGGAGAGAATTCTAGGCKTAATTTTCTGGAAATTGACAGGATGATGTCAATTAATAAATCGGTAGCAAAAGTAGATTTGGTTGGATCTAACTAAATTTCYTAATTTTTCCTTCTAGTTCCTCTCTAAATTTTTATATAAAATAATTGAGAAACCCCAATTCTTAATTATCTAAGCAATACTGCTGAATGCCAACTTATCTGTTTGAAAAGTTAAAGCTTTTTTTTTTTTTTTTTTGAGATGTTGAAGGATTTAGCAAATGTGTAGGAGTACTGTTTCCTCTCAGTTAAACTGAACAAGTTTAGAACTCATGTCTCTACAATTCTCCTCACAGCTGCACTATCTTACATTAGTAGAGCAGCATATGTATAGTAAAAGCATGATCAAATAAAGCKCGTTATACATTTCTAGCCATGCCTTAGAAACCTACTTGGAATTTCCTTAAAGATCTCCTGTTAAAACTAGTAAGGAGATATTTTCTTCATGCTATAAATTCAGCAACATTTATCCAAATGATTGATCCCAATGCCGTAATACTTCTGTGGACCATATTCAAAAAGASACTCCAATGTTGTGGCATTGCTAAAAATAGAGCTCCTGCTTCTGGGAGAGGAATTTGTCACCCTGAGCTGGGTGCTGGTCCATGGCCTGGAGGAGAGAGAGAGCTGCCCAGCACTACTGGGTTCCCACACACAGTGCTGGGACACCCACACTTTAATTCTGGGCTTGGAGTAACCTCATATGAATTGCTTAAAAGAGAAGACTCATCTGAAAGGCCCCCTCTTACCAGGATTTAGGCTCTTACAACAAAGCTTGGGTTAGGCGTGAAGGCCCTAGAGGACTCTGCTGTGGGGATTGGGACCTGGGGACGCGTGGGCTGCTTGGAAATAACCTGTTCCAGGGCAGAAGTGCATAAGTGTAGGCATGTACAGAAGTTGTCACCTAATTTTCTAAAAATCTAAGCATGTTAGCAAGATTTTTTGGATCATTCTTTGAAACGTGGCTCTTGAATTATACTTTAAGCTCGTAAGTATTATTTTGGATCTTACCCATTTGCCTTTAATAAGTCACTTACATTTTTTCTGATAAAGTTGAGGAAACTCTGGAGAGTTGCCACTGATTCTCTGGGGCCAGGTTTTCATTCTCTGTGCTTATTTACTGTTGTATAGAAAGCGCACAGTTCCTGTGCATACCTCAAGAGGAAGGATAACGAAAAAGTCGTGAGATAAGAAAGCAGACAATAGTATGTGAGATAAGAATTCAGGGGATGGATAGAACAGTGGCAGCTATAAAAAGCAGTATTGAGATTGTATCAGTAATCTGCAGGGGTATACAATGCCATGAAAAATAAAAAAAAAGGGGGGGGGTGAGGTACTAAATAGCATGTTTTTCTCCGTTATTTTGCTGTTCGTTGCTTCTTGAATTTAACAATGGGGATTAAGGAATCTTCTAACGATTAAATGCTTTAACATTTTTTTAAAGAGCTAGCCTTTCATAAGGCTTGCTTCCTGAAGTGATTTCCTATGGATATAGTCCTCACACACAAGGCAAAAYGTGTCTTTATGTGAGTCATATACATCAGGGATGAATTGAAGTCAGTGTTGTTGTCTTCAGGATCTTGCAAGATGCTGCCAAAGAATAATATTTTAGGGGTCCAGTATTTTTATTTTGTGATGCATTACAGGGGAGGTGGGCTAAAATGTCACTCAAACATTCTGCYAATTATGTATGTTTATGAGTTTCTTAGATTAAATGACAGTAAGATTTTTCATCCCGTTACCTCTCAAGAAGTAAGAGCTTAATGGAGACACGTACAGCAGGGCTTGGTGCTTGGTGATAACCAACAGTTCTTCCACCCCTTGGGATTTTGTGAGGATTCATTAAGAAAGCTGAAAAATGCTCAGACCTTTGRTTTCTAGCCTGTTTAACTTTGGAGTGTATTTGACCAAGCTGCGTAAGGAAATCAGCTTTTTATAATAGTGGAGGCTTCTCTATCCAACTACTTCTGAACCCACTGGCTAATTTCAACCACAAAGGCTTTTCACATCTTTTAAGTTTCTACAGGCTTCATGAATACTGGCGTCTGGGTAGGCTAGAGAGACACAAAGTGAGCGCTGTGTACAGAGAAGACTTCGGCGAGAGCTCAGGACATACCTGCTCTCCTTGGCCCACCAAATGATCGATTAGCATGTGTGTGTATAGCCATATGCTAGCAGAGGTTGGCCCTCATCACCACACTGGCTCTGCTGGTGGGACCATGGGCACGGGGGGGAACCATGAAGGAGACTGGGGACAGAAGAGTGTCACCAGATGCCCAGGGGAGCAGAGGGCATTGCTGACTGCTGGAGAGGTATGTGAGATGTGGGAGACCATGCACCCCGAAGTGAGACCTCAGTAGTTATGGAGCAGCCTGGAGCCATGTAACTCTGTAGTCTACATTCACCCAAGAAAAGGTTAGGAGAAAGATGTCTACAAATCTATATAAAGAATGAGGATACCTCATAGTTTCTCTTTATTTGATGATATGATTTAGTAGAAGAAGTGATAATTTTCTTTCAAGAGCAAGGGGATTTCACAGCTTGCAAACATCACCTCAAGCTATCAAGGAAAGAAAGAATTTAAAACTTTAGATGTACAGTGGTTGCAGTGGATAGTTATTTGCTATTTTGTGTGAACAACCTTCTTACTTGCTTTACTTTGCATGATAATTATCATGACAAAAATTGGTGTGTTCAAAGAGAATATTAGATCAGTAACTCTTAACAGACTATCTATTTTTTTTGATAAGAAGCAACAGTTCATAAAGAAATTTTTCCAAATATTTTTACACTAAGGACAGAACATACCAGTAGAATTGGAGTGTCCTTGTATAACGCACTGCAGCCTATTACAGTTGACAGTGTTTGTATTTAAGTTTAAAATACTGTTTTAGACAGGGAGAGGACAGTGGGCATATTTGGCCATTTCTGTGTAATAGGATGAAGTGGGTGTGTATGCTCTTTACTATTACTTTTTTTTTCTCCACTTGGAGGAAGTTAGGAAACTCTACATACCCTCTCAGGTGGAAAAAAGAAATTATTCCTTTCCCTCAAGGAGGAAGGTAGTGTTTTTTTTCTTCTTCTTCTTTTTTTTCTTTTTTTTTTACAGTAGAAYGAAACCATAATAATCAATCAGCAAAGTGAAACAAAGCAAACACTTGTTTTCCTATCTTTTGTGGTCTGATTGTGTACTGTAGCAATTTATTCCCTTGAGGTTTTGGTCACGATGTTTGACCTCTAAAACAACGTCAGCATAGTGGAATGAGTTAATCTTCCAAACTACCAGGTCATGTCTGGAATACATATGCTTCATTGCAATTTTAATGTCAGAGTTCAGGCAGAGAGGCCTGGATCTGCAAATGTCTATAAGCATCTTCTATTTGTCAGATACAGCTTGGTTTTTGTGTTTATTTACATATTTCTTCTTTGTCCGGTACTGGAGGCTGTGTTTTTTTCAGCTCTGCTACTGTAGTGGGGCCTCCGGTAAGGGGTTGATCTTGACATTATGCTCCGAACTCTTTAGCTCATGCTAATATTTTCGAGTGCTGAGGTCTGTAMTTTAGGATAGCCACCTCAGAACTCTCTTCCGCAAATCGTGACAAGTTTAAACCTGGCTGARAGTAGCAGCATCATGAGATTATGAGGATGCTTTGACCTCAGTTATAACAGTGTTTCTCTGGACTGCAACCCTGAATTGTAGTGTTTTACTTGCTGAGGACTATTAGTATCACAAAAAGCTCTCCACCCAGATGGAGAATTTCACTGTTTTGTTTTAAATGTCTTAGTATTTGTTTTTTTCAAGTGCACAGAATCATACTTTTCATTAAAAGAATAGCCTTCTAACTCATAGTCAGAAAAGTGTGCAAATACCAGTCAGGTTTAGTATACAGTTGAAGAAATTAGAAAAGGATTGGGAAGAACTTAAAAGATACATTTAGAAGCAATCTAAATCACTGAGGGTTTGGTGTTTTCCTGCATGTCTAAGGTAGGCATCATTTCTTGAGAAATGAGGTGGGGTTAGCAGGCCAGCTGAGGCAGCTGTGCACAGCCGTAAGGAGGAGGAAGGTGTTTGGCCCAGGACTTCCAGGGCTTGGCTGCAGACCTAAGCGTGCCCAGGAGGCAGCCCCAGCTGTGTTAGTGCCGTGCTGCCTTGACATCTGTAGGAGCGCGGGCAGGGCGAGCCGGGCACTCTGCTCCTACATCTTTAGATACGCCCCGCGGGAACATTTTGTATATAAAATGTCAGCGCAGCTTTCATGTCCACGTGCAGCAAAGTGTTGAGGCTCCTGGGAAAGCTCCGCAAGCATCAGACTTAGCAAGGATCTTATTAGGTGGTCAGTTGCTCTTTAACATCAGAAAAATAATTAACAGTATTGCCAGCGCTACCTGCAGTGCTGGGACCAGCGTCCTAAGGACCAATGGGAGTATGGGAATAGCTAAACTTCAAAAGCGGTTATGAGGACTGAAAGACTGAAGTAAACAGAKAAAAATGTTATCTTCAGTTACTTGTGATATAGCTGAAGAATTGGCTGACTTATTTAATACGTTTGATCATATTTGTAATGTGCTTTTTGCATATAGTAGTGATGGATTTGCAGGGAAAGCTGTAGTGGGAGTAATCATTATTCAGGCCTCTGCCTTTCTTATAGCTAGAATATGAAGTAATATCCACAGACATATGAATTGTTATTTCAAAAGAATTTTTTAGTGGCAGGAAAAGATGGAAGAAAKGGTCAATTATTAGAGTGCAGTGTTTGCAATGTTCTCTCATAGGTCAGGATTATTAGAAGTGAGGATAGTGTYTCTCATGCTGCAGTATGGTTTTATGTACTTCTTTTTCTTTATATTTATTATATTTTTGCTCTTACGGTGAGGAATGGAAACCAATAAATTTATAAATGTAGAATTCCAAACAGGAGAAGTGTGTGTGGTGGGTAGCTTGTTTTTCAKTGAGGAGTATAATTCCATCAAGATCAAAATGCTTCATAAAAAATCATTTATTTCACCAAAATTTTGTTTTTGAGGGAAAATATAGGAAAAAAGATATTGAGTAATATTTATATATCATTGTAGTGAAATATTTAGGTTTATTATCTTTTGAAAMAACATATATTCAGTAGTTTTTAAAATGATGTGTTATTTTGTCTAAGATGAAATTCAGAAGCCAAAAATGAGCCAAAAGTATTTTTTGTGAAATCTCAAACCTCCTCCTGATATGGAATTTCCATCTTCTTCACATTTCTGATTGTGAAATATGTGACAAAACAGCTCAGAAACTGCTCCCTATGTTTGTTTTTAACCAACCTGTGTTGCATGTGGAGACTTTATTAGAGAGTAGTCTCCTGTATTGTGGGAGATAAGGCAAGAATATATAACAAAATGTGCATGCATGAACAGTTTCCAATGAGGTATTTGTTAGAAAAAGAATGTATGTACAATCATCTTCACAGTGTATGTATGATGCCTAAAGATATATTGCTGGGTTGAGGAGGGTGTGCCAAAAGCCAAATTTTGCTTTGGAGCTATTGAATGTCCCTGGATAGATGATTGTGGCATTTTGAGGCTGGGGCCCATTTAGCATGGCAGTGGGACTTTGCGGTCTGGGTATAATTCCAGATCACCTTCCTTTCTTCRTGGATATATTTGAGGAAGTCACTGTTTCTCTTCCCTTTTTGGCATAAAATTCTATATTATTTAAAGCYTTAAGATTAATAAGATCTCAGATAACAACTAATGAGGAAGCTTGAACAGTATTGAATAATAATAATGATGGCAATCACAATAGGCATTGTGAAAATGCTGGATCGATCCATTTAGCAATTACAAATTGTGACACAAGTAGATGGCTGCAATGGAATGTACATCTGATTACATTTCTCAGCACTGGTGTAAATTGTTTTGTGAAATCCCATTCTTCCGTAAAGTCTGGAGAAGGTTTGGTTTGTTTGTTGGAAGAGTGTTATTTTTCTTCACTGTATGCTAGAGGTCAGTTTTGATAGGAATTTTCTTTTCCAATTCTCCCTGAACCTCTTCTGAGATAACAGAAATGGGCCATGTTGCTTTTTTATTTGTATATTTTATTATGTTGTGCAAATTACTTACAGGTCAGTATGGATCAACTTATAAATATGAATTTATTGCTCTTTTTCTTTTCTTCAGGTACTAACAAAAATAGGTTTTTGCTTCTTGTTTATTAGTGGTGGAGTCTTGCTGCTTGTAATAAGCTTAGCACAGGAATGAAGTCTCCTCACCTCTATGAGACTGATATATTTAAAATTTTATGTGTGAATCATTATTAAAGCATTTAAAACCTTCATGATGAAGAAATTTTAAGATCTTAATATAGGAGGTCTCTCTCATTTATCTCCAGATAACCTCTTTGTCTCTGAGATTTACCTGTTTCCTTGAATTAAAAATGTCATTTGGTCATGTTCAATAGGAGAACGTCTTTGAAAGTCTGACCTGTGGAAACATGATGAATAGTGACAGGGGAAGGATTTTGGCCAGTGAGAATACCAAATCATGTAGCACTGTAGTTTTACTTACTAAATATTGTCCAGGCTCTATTGTTGAACCCTATGCTGCCAGTGTCACTTTGTCAGGATGTTTTCTGTCCTGTGACTAGTAGCTTCAAATGTACTCATCCATCTTCTTGTCCCATTACATTCTGTGTGACTGATGTTCTGCACCCATTAAAATTGATGGGAAAGAACAAAGAGAAGAAAAATGTGCCCTTCAACTGATTATGCCTTTGAAAGAGCAAATGAGACTCTACTGATATCTGAAGTGAATGGAACAGTTATTTCTGTGTATTAACAATATTACATTTTATTAATCCTTATTGACACTATTTCTCCTATTTTGCTCTTTTGATGTTATTGAGAGCAGTAAGTTTATGTCATACTCTTTGCTATAATTTTGTGATGGTAAGTGTACCTATGGATTCTTTTAGATGTATCAACTGCCTCTGGTAGTCTTGACCATCAGATATTGTTAGCATGCCTGAATACCMCCTCGAGGAAGGAGGGAGATATATTTGACAAGCTGAGGCCTTTCTTCTCAGAAGGGCCCCACCAGGTATATAGCTCAGGTACTCTTCCTGTGCCCTGGGGGAGTGCTTGGGAGGGATATCACAGTGCTCTGCTCCCTGATAGTGCTTGCTCGCCTTATACTAAGAGGCAATTAATGGAAGAGTAGAAATAGCAGAGCCTTTGTAATAGTGGCTTTATCTTTATTTCATGGATACAGATGGCTTCCCAAAGTGTAAGTCCAGTGCTTTAGAGTTAGATGAGGGCCATTAGCCAGATGAATGGAGAGGTTAGATATCATGTTTATAGACAACCGGGGACAAAACACAAAAGTGAAGGCTCCTGAGTGATTGATAGGTCTCGTTATTTACAGCTTACATGGCAACCCTCTCGATACGGCAGCCAGCCATTCTTTCCCATTTGTGCATGGCAATGAAGCTACATTTTTTTTCCCAAACATGGGCTTTGACCATAATCACACTTGTAAGCCCAAGAAATGCAACAGTGTGCTCTGTTAGGCTCCCTAACATTCCCTAGAGACTTCAGCAAATGCAGAAGGCAGCCACTCACTTCCTTAGTGGCACTCACGTGCATCAGAGTTTATTTCCGTGTACAGTTCGAATATGTTCTGGATTTGTAAAACTCTGTGGCAGGAATTCAGGTGTCTTTGGGTTTGACTTGAAATTAATGCTTTATCTGGGCAGTTCAGGTTGAGCTGATGCCCTGTCTGAAGTTCCCCAAGTGTGTTTGGCTTGGGGGCTGGGTAATGTCTGCAGAGAGCTCTGAGCCTTGAAAGGTTATTTCCTACACCATTATCTGTAATTATTTGAGATTGCTGATAGACATTGAGGCCTATCGGTTTGTCCAACATTTTTCTGTGGCTGCAGATGGTGATATTGTGAAGTGGATAATATTTTCATGTTGACAGGTTCAGTTGGGTTATTTATCCATACTTTCAAGACAATTGTTCACATCTACTTCACAGCTATGATTCATGAAGAAGAGCTTGACTAAGATCAAAATAGACAAATAAGACTTTTTCAAAACGGTGATTTAGTAATTTTCCTATGTGCTTTACTGCTCTCTTTAGTTGCTTACTTCACCTCCAGCTGAGAATGGATTCATTATTTTTTGTAAAGGAATGTTCTAACAGATAATTAACCCCTGAAATGGGTGAAAGTTAGGCAAAAATACAGTAGCTCTTTATTCAGGTCCTATTTATGCAGGACAGCTCTGGAGCACTCAAATGCATTGTCACCCTTAACATTAAAGGCACTTGAACAAGTTACCCCAGAGTAAACAGGGCGGGAACATAAGGTGCAGGGCTTTGCCCATTTGCACTCTGTGGTAAAATTAACTGGTAAAAAGGCACCACTAGCAGCAGAATGTACCCCCCCTCCCTTAATGAACTATAAGATAGGGGTATGCAACAGGTAGCTGATACTTTGAAATTTGCGACCCACTGGTAGTAATTCTTTCACATGCACATGTCCTCATTGGGCTATGAAAACGGTAGGAAATGGGGTCGAACTCACAGTTTACCCGTCTGGATCGATGACTTTTTTTGTCTGAGTTTTGTCTTTGTAGTGTGCTTTTCATAGCTTCTGTTGTTGTTTTTGGCCACCAAATGCAGTGCCAGCTCAAGAAACAGAAAACAATGTCAAAGAGGAGAGAAGAGAACAAAGTGGGAGGCCAGAAAGAAGTATTGCCATTTTATTATCTTTAATACTGAATCAGGTTCATATTCTGGTCACTTTCATTGACTTTCCCAGTAGTAAATATAAGTTATTTTACTTATGGCTGTCTTGCGGCAGGAAACTTCAAGAAACTAAGTGCTAATATATAAAACTTTTCTTGTTTTTTTTTTCATGTTATTGAAAGTGGATTTGTGAAATATATGGCTGAGTAGATTCAGTGTTAAAAGTCTTTCAGGGTCTATGGTACTTAAATTCCTTTTAGTTTCAAAAAAAAACTAACGTTGTTTTTAGTTTTCTCCTAAATATCTGTGTATGGCTAAATCCCATTTTCCCCTTGTCTCAAGTGTGAACGCTGAGCGAGAAGGAAGATAGGAGTTGATACTGCAGTTCTTTTGCCATGTTCCAATAGATACAGTGCATGGTGATGSATTAAACCACCGCTGTTTTGTCGGCCAACAACCCCTTCGTTGATAGGCTTGGGCGGCGTGAGTCATGGTTCCCACAGAGGTCAAATTTCCATAGAAACTGGGAGATGCCCTGTAAGTGGTAGTTTGAAAGTAGGTTTGAAAGCAACAGAATTCACAGCCCTACATCTTGCTTCTTTGAGGCAATGACTCTTACCACCCAGCTGCTGGTTCCTGATGAACTTGGACCTTAATGTAATCGTGCCCTTTTTTGTCTCCTTCTTCCCCCGCAAACATTCTTCAGGCACTGCTGAAGATGACTGAATTAACCTTGTCGTTGAAGTGAAGAGGGAGATCAGCTACTATAGCGTGAGAATTGGTCCCAGTGAATAAACTCTGTTGCCAGAGAAAAACACTTTGTTGCACTATGGAGAAAGGTCATAGTTCAAATAATAGTGCTGTTAATTTCAAGCGTGTCTTGTGAAGGGATAGGTCTCAGCCGCTCACTTCCCATGTCTCAGGAGATTTTAGTTAGTAGGCTTGGGTTACAGATTTATTGGAAAAGCTATTTTTCCTATGTTTTTGATTTGAAAGGCGCTGAAAAATTCCTGGCTTTTTATTTTAGTGAGAAAGACTAGAATGCAAGAAAAAGGGTGAGGAAATCAGGTTTCCTTTTGTTGTGCAAGAACACTGTAGAATGTTTATTCCTGCCTCGATTCACTGACTACCCTATCAATCTTTGTTGGTTGGTAAAACAAAATTATACAGTATCGTAGGTGTTGCTGCTCAGCAAGAACTGAAAGATACTAGAGAATGAAGGATTTGAGCTATTTTAGAAGATGTATTTGCAAATTCATCTGTAGAGAAATGCTTCAGGTGTACAAGTGCTGTGAGAAGGGTCCTGACGTCATTTCCATCCAAAGGTATTTTACGGTTTCTTCTCCCCCTCCCCCCTTTTTAGTGGATGATTTTATATGCATAATTTAGATTTGCAAATCCTAACAAGTATTGAATTCTGATTAAGTGACTAGTTTTCTGACCATTCCACAACACACGTGTACTCATTTGAATAACGTTAAATTGCATTGGCATTATTAATATATGCAGCAACACGGACTAAAACTTTTTGTCTTCAGTTAAAATATTTGTCAGAATTGTTCTAGTGATAGACTGTTTTTTCCAATGATTATTACATCTGTTTATCTTGCTGTGAAATAAGTGAATACAATGCTACACCAAAGAACTGAACTTTGCCTTGCCATATTTGAATGATTTTTGTGCAGCCAGTCTAGAAGAAAAAGGAGCATCACTCTAGTCTCTGTAGAGTGGGCTGTGCCACTAGTTGCAGTAACAGCACTTTGCTTTCTTACTGTTCTTCTCATGAGATCTCAGGATGATCTATAAGCAAGCTAATCTGGTGGCCATGTTTGTAGAACAGGGATGTTGGTAGGTGAGTGTAGACAGAGTGAAGTTAAAGATAACATGAGCAAAGCTTGAGTGAGTCACTGACAGAAAGAAATACAGAGTTCATGAGCTTTCCTGTTATTTAGAAAAAAAAAGACATTATTTATCCCTCCATATCTTTAGAAACAGCAAATATCAACTGAGGCAGATAAAATCTTTGTCTTTTGCTTCATATAATGTTTCTCATATGCTTAAATCAATTTAAGAGAGTATGACCAGGCCAGGTATTAATAGTTATCTGAACTGGAGTTTATGTCAAATTTGTTGATTCCACAGTTCTGGATTTGCCAACTGGAAGAAATAAGTGGTCTCCTAGTAATCAGGAGGAGGACTGGTTCTTAATATGAACTGTTATTCTTCAGGGTTTCTGAAACTGGCATTTAAGTACTAAGTACTAAGTGAATACAAAAATGATGACCTCCCTCCATGTGACTATACCAATACCTACCTTCCTTGGAAGTTTCGGGTGCTGTAGGATCTTTCCATTTGTCCTTTCAGGCATCTGTAAAAGTGTACTTACAGAAAACAATATACATAGCTGAAATTTTCAGTAATGTAGGAAGGACACTATAAGTGTGGTAGAAATTAATAATTGCAGCATGAAAAAATTATATTAATTGGGATTATATGGACTACCCTTGGAAAATACAGATAGAATACATCTTAGGAGAGTATTTTTCCAGCAGGCTGCTGAAAATACAACATACTGAACATACTGTTTCCCATTGTTAGGAACAGGCCTGTAGTTTTTAATTTATTTAGCAGTCACAGGGCACCTGAAACAAAAACTGAGATCTTTGTTAAGTGCATTATGGGCTGTATAAACAAATTAGGAATAAAAAAAATATATTAGGGATAATCTGTTGACTAAAATTACAAGGTGGCATTTTTGCAAGGATCTCCATGAAAGTAAATTCATGGGAAATGCTTCAAATCTCTCTTTGAAAAGAGCATTAAGTTATATTTCATTCACAGTCAAACAGCTTCTGGAAAATACTACGTGATGCAGATAAATAAAGTTGTCAGAATCAGATGATGCTAAAAATTCAAAAATATGTTTACACTTGTGAGTGGCAAATGTTACAGCTTTCAGAACTGAGAGTATATTCAGGAATATTGTCCATATGCCTCTATTGGCTGACAAAGTAATCAGCTTGCATTACTTTAAATGAACATTCAGAGATTGGAAACTTGCCGTTGTTTGAGAGTTTAGATCTTAATTACACCTGTCTACAGAGTATAAACTTCTGATTATCCTTGAGAAACATTTTAGCTTTAAGAAACATTTTTTTAAATTGTGAATACTTAGCTATTTCTGCATTTATAGCTAAATGGCTGCAATGGCTTGGATAGTATTTAAGTAACATGGTTAGATTGTCTTCATTTTTGCAAACTGTTAATAAAAACAAGGCTTAGAATTGTGGCTGTTTATCCAAAAGTATAAATCATTTTGCAGAGCAGGAAACATCAATTAAATGTTATTTCTTATGCCTTGCTTTATGTAATTGATTGATACTGGGGGACTGAGAAAGGAAAGTCCTTCATCACCTATATTCAGGAATGTGGAGAGARTACTCATTAAATTAACATTAGCTTAAGAAAAATGAAACTTCTGAGTCAATTACAGTTTACTGGTTAGACTGAAACAAAAAAAAAATGACCTTTGTTACAGAATATGTGACTTGAGCAGGCAGTTCCATATAAAATTGAGAAGTTGCAAATGTCCTACACTTGAGTGATGGTGTGCATGTGATCTTAGTTCTGCTTCATTAGCCCCTAGTGAATGAGTGGTAAATTTTTCCTATTTATACATCTTCTGTCAGGGGATCATAAACATAGCCTGACTAGTGCATGTTTTCACAGTAGCAGTTTCATTAATATATTTTTTTCAGCTTTGATGAATAGTTTATATCCCACTTGAATAAATTTCTCTTCTTTTCAAATATTCAGATAGGTATTAGCAGTGGTTAATTATGCACTCAGTACCTTTTGTAATAGAACTATCTGTCATAATGGCAAGCTTTTATGTTGTGTTTGAGGGATTCAGTCTTCTCGGTAAAATATTGCTATTTCAGTATGCATGGGAACGATCAATTTTATTTTCTGCTGATTTCATAATTTTCTACTAAAATTTAATCTTCTGTACTATGGGGTTTGTGGCCAATTGAAAGATTTTGCCTCTCTTAATAGAATATGTAATGCTTGATATTTTTACTTCCCATTTTTGTAAKCATGTCTTTAATTTTTTCCATACTGTGATACATTTATACCTCCTTTTAAAGGTGTGAAACGTGCAGCCAGGTTATACTTTCTGTGTCATTCATGGATTCAGCTTACCAGGCATATAAAGAACACGTGCTTTTCCCAGATGTTTCACCARAGGTGACTTTAATGTCACATATACTACTAGTCAAACCATTGAAAATATTGTAGACACGATACATTGATTGTATATGAACATTTTATTTTCTTTTCCCTCTAGGATCAATATTGTGTAGGTTGATAAGTCATTTATTCGACTCAGTCTTTTTTTTTTACAGTTGCGAATTATATTGTTGGGCTTGGTTGTAGCAAGTTCCATGTGGTTCTTTATAACTGTATTGTTTTTTATTTTTTTGTCTTGCTTTGAAAATGTTGTTCAGGATCTTCAAATGCACCAGCAAGAGTTAGGTATTTGTCGCAACTGAATTTCAAGCAATTTTGGCAATTTTCTTAGAGTTCTGTAAGTCTTAATTTCTTTCCATCTTAAACTCTGTAAAATGGTGACAAGTAAGCCTAAGTGGAAAGAAGTATCTTCGAGATAACCTGGGTAAGTTTTACCACAGTGCTCCACTAGTCCTGTTGCACCACAGCCACCGGTAGGGGTGACAGCAGGTAACACGACCAGTTCTTGGCAGCGGACTGAAGGTGCCCGCAGGCATTTGGCACTTTCTCTGCTAATGGTCTATCAGTCCTAGATGAGGAGCATGAAAATTGTCTGGGCCTTGGATGACCTTATACTCAGTGGTGAGTTTTGCGTGATTGGAATAAGGCAAGGGAGGGAGAGGAAAGAAACTTTGGAAATAGTAGTTACTAAAATGTACTGCAAAGCTAACAGGGGCATTACCTAACAGCTCTCTTCTTTTATTGTTATTATAAACACCCTGATTCTCTGCTAAATTAGGACTATTGTCTAGGAGGAAGGGAATGGTCAAATACTTTAAGATACTAAATGGGAACAAACATGATAACAGTAACATTATCCAAGTATAAGAGCAGCTTTTGGGAGCTGGCTACTGATTCCTTATTATTGATTATTCAACCTTGTGAAGAATCAGAGAAGCAAAGAATCAAGTCTGAATGTTACCTCTGACATAGCTGGACTCTTCATCATCGTTACTGTATCAGGCCTATGGCTTGCTCTTCAGTACGGCCCCTCTCACAGAATAAGGTGAGCAGCGAGTTTGAGGAGGGARGTGGTGGAACCAACTCTGCTCTTCTCTTCAGTCGACTGGAAATTCTCATATTCAGGGAGAAATTTCTGTCAGCTGTTACCATTTTAAGGCYTCTTTAATGGTGTATAACAAAACCCACAATTAAGCTTATTACTTCTAGGTGATTATATTTCCCAAATCTTCACTAGAAATACAGAAAAATCCCAGATAATCTTAATGGAAGTCAAGATAAAACCAACAATATTTTAATAATTACAACTAACCATTGATGAACACTTACTCCATTAGTGTAAAATCACTGAAGGTTAGATGTGGAGAGAGGGCAGGAAAAACTGGAAAGAACAGATKATCAGAAATATAGGGGTATCCAAAACTGTCTGCAAAATGATTTAATGCTAACTTCTGTTTGCTTAAGTGTCTGTGGGTATATTATGGCAAGAAAGAAAAGAAAGAATGATACATACTTTCTCATGATAGTGCCTCTTTTTTTTTTTTTTTTTTT